>NC_087211.1:26183259-26235759 GCF_015104395.2 Macrobrachium nipponense | reverse complement strand
TGGTTATTCAAATTAGAGATTAAATCATTTATATCAATACCACCGGACAAAACAGCTAAAATATTGTCAACATATTTATATAACTTTAAAAGGAATATAAATGATATTAGATAAATAGCATTTTTCAAAGAGTTCCATATACAAGTTTGAGAGGAGTGGTGATAAAGGGTTACCCATTGCCATACCAAATATTTGTTGATTTATTCACCATTGAATATAAATTTGCAATCACAGATGCACAACCTATTGAGTGAAATAATATGACTTACAGGTAGAGGTAATTCATGATGGGTTAGTTCGGTACTAAGACGCTCTAAAATAGAATCTATTTGGACTTTAATGAAAAGTGAACAAACATCAAAACTAACGAATCTATTAGTGGGGTAAAGAGGGACTTTGCTTAATTTATCAACTATATCCAGAGAATTATATATCCAAGAACCGGAGATAGTTCCAAGTAACGGGGACAAGAGCCTGGTAATATATATTTTGTGTGGTCAGTCAACGCCCTGAGCAGTTGGACTTCATTTTTTGTAAACCTCTTAAATTGTACCCCTGTTTTGGGCAGGTCTACTAATTCTTCAGGTGTGTTGGATTCTAGGTAAATATTTTCCTTTATATTCCCTGTCTGTCATTTATACGAGCTTTCTTTGTAAACTTACTTTCATATTTATATTAGTCTGCTAAGTAAAGGACGAGAAGTCGGAAGGTCTTGCAGCGGTACTCCATTGCTTCACTTTCCCTCGTGGCTTTTGCTTTTATTTACATATATTCATCACGTTCCAGATTTTCATGATTCAGTTATATATACATGCATATATATATATATATATATATATATATATATATATATATATATATATATATATATATATATATATATATATATATATCTATATATATATGTATATATATATATGTATATATATATATATATATATATATATATATATAGATATATATATATATATATATATATATATATATATATATATATATATATATATATATATATATATATCGAACTTCAAATGTCCTTTAATATCTAATTCACTCTACCTCGGAATTAATATATTTTCATATATGCTTAACCGAGGGGGAATTTATTAAGCGATAATAGAATTGCCGATCGACAGGCGCGAACCAGCGACCTCCCAATTCCAGGACTGGCAGTGAAGCCTTAAACCACCCCAGACACCATATAAGGCTTCACTGCCAGCCCTAGAATTGGGAGGTCGCTGGTTCGCGCCTGTCGATCGGCAATTCTATTATCGCTTAATAAATTCCCCCTCGGTTAAGCATATATGAAAATATATTAATTCCGAGGTAGAGTGAATTAGATATTAAAGGACATTTGAAGTTCGATATATATATATGAATCACAGTAATGTGATAGACTTATATATATATTATATATATAGTATATATATATATATATATATATATATATATATATATATATATATATAATATATATATATACGCACATGTATGTATGTATGAATTTTTATCACATCACCGTGATTCATATGCATGTAGTAAGCTACAAATGTCCTTTAATATCCAATTCGCTCTACCTCGGAATTAATATATTTTCATATATGTTAACCAAAAGGGAATTTTTTAGTTAATAATAATTTCGTCCTCTCGAGGGTTCGAAATTATTATCAACTAAAATATTCCCCTTCGGTTAACATTTATAAAAATATAATAATTCCGAGGTAGAGAGAATTGGATATTAAAGAACATTTGTAGCTTACTGCATGTGTATGTATGTATGTATGTATGTATGTATGTATGTATGTATACTTCCTTCTCTAAGGAAGGCCACACGACAGAGAAGAGCTCCACCACAAAGACTGGTTACCATTCCGGCAAAAACTTCTGACGGCAGAGTCAACCACATCTTAGGCATGAAAGCGAAGGGATGGGAAGCGGAAAAGACAGATTCCACAATAGAAAGGAAGGAAGAAGGATGAGCCTTTGTTGATGAAGAAGAAAGCAACAACCGGCCTTAAAGTGCCTCAGGAATTCAGTTCTTCCAAAACAAAGTTGGTTGTGCATATTCGAGAAAAAATAAATGAGAGAGTCATGGAAAACAAAACGATGATAAAGGACACGAAGAAAGGCGGCAATCAACAGATAAAAGGGAGTTAGAAAAGAAGGGAAGGATAATTTCAATCGATTCATACATAGTTGGTATTTTTTCAAGATTTGGAATGACGGAAAACGTTCCGATTTTGTTCCTGCCTGTGAATTCAGTGTGCAAGCAAATGAGCTGAGTAGGGGTAGGTAACATTATCCTCTATTGATTTTGCTGATGAATAAATCATATAAATGCAAATGCCAAAACCTAGTCATTTGCTCTGCAATCGATGATTGTAGACATAGCTCTACTTCTAAGCAGGAGCGAAGCAACAGGACGGCCATCTGAAATGTAAATGTCTTGTATTTTAATCAATATTCTGATTAAGATATACTGGTAATTGACAGTAATGTATTTCCAAAAATACACGATCTCAAATAACCAAAATTCATCAAAAATTTAGAATCCTTTAACTACCTGACGCTGACGGACAAGACTCGGCAAAGTGAATTCTGAGACCAATCAATAATCACCTTCATTCGACGATCAAAGCAGATGAATTGTGCCGCTGCTAAGTATAGAAACATGGCGTCCTGGTATAACGAAGCGCTAGTGCTACGAGAACTGGGGCGGTTTCTTCTGGTGTGGGTGTCGCCGGTGCACTAAATCATTTATACCTGTCCCTGATAACTTTCACAAGGTGGGCGATGACACGAAGTTACTCAACACAGGTCAGAAAAGGGATCTAAGAGAGGAAGCGTGCGATGCAGCCGCTGTGTATTTAGACAGGAATTTGCCGCAATGAACCAATAGAGAGTAAAAAATAAATTGAGTTGTAAAATTATCGAGAGCAAAAATTCACCACCAGGTTTTGCTAGTTAGAGCGAAATGCTGATCTGGCGACTTAGCTTCCATATTAAAGCTCCTGAATACCGTGTTTAACAGTTATGTGCAAATGTTTTTATTTTTAAAAAGTGAATCTATACAAATTCTCGAAATCTCTCTCTTTCTAGACAAAGGTTTTGGGAACATATATCTTTCGCAATTACAGAACTATGATTTGTTTTGTCCATTTCAAAGACTCCACTTAATATGACCTTCATCCATTATCCCCATTTTCCGACGCAGCATTGGAGGCGCTGTTTCCAAAATCAGTTAGCTTTGTGTCCTGTGAATGATGAGTTTCTCCAAATTAAATTAGACTTTCCTTGTTATGGCTGTTCTGTAGTAAACTTTTTAAAAATGACCGTATACACTGGCGGCATAAGAGTTGCTTACGTCCTGACAGCCATCCTCTATGCTGCCCAATGCCGACCAGGTCTCCGCAATCAATGACGTTGTCAAAGTCCCCCATTCTGCTTAGAATTTCGCAGGCTTCCATACCAATACTGAGTCGACTCAAGACATCCCCCATGTTGTTAAGGCCTGCTCAGGTATCCATACCAATTCTGACTGGAGTTAAGACGTCCCCCATGCTGCTTAGGATTGCTCAGGTCTCCATACCAATTCTGACTTGAGTTAAGACGTCCCCTATGCTGCTTAGGACTATTCGGGGTCTCCATCACAATACTGACTGAAGCAGTCAGACAGGACGTCAGCAAGACTGGCATTACGGTACGGTACAGTTGATATTTAGTCTATATGTACGGAACGGAATTACTGTATGATGATTTTACCAAAGTATTCGACGGTACGATTCAGGTATGGAAAAAATAGGCATAATTACGTAAGTACCGTACCTTAGGCTGGGATATATCACTAATCAATTACTAATGCATTTTTAGCCGCTTCATTGACTGCATGAGTAGAACACTAAGGTACTTAACATTTGAGTTTGTAACATACCATGCATGTTTGTGTGTGCGTCTGTGTGTGTTTGGCATTCATTAATTATCATGAATATGTGTGTGTGTGTGTGTAATGCTTGAAGTAACGCTTTACAATATAATTCCCTATTGTCCATTCGGGACAACCTTCCTCATCTCTGCTTGATGATGAACGCGTTTGCTGCTCAGTAATGATCATGTTGCGTCACACGAATTATTCATGTTTTATACGTTTGAGTGCAATAGTCCCTTTGCTAATTTACACCAGTTAACATTGAAATTTTCATAGAGGGGTTTTTATCGATGTAGATTGAGTTTACTTATACTTTAGTAACCGTACGGAATTACGGTACATTATTTTTACCGTACTGTATGGTACAGAAAAATAATTGAGGGTATGGTGCGAAATTTAGCCAGGTACAGTCACGTTACAAAGTATTGCATCAGTTGCCTTAATGTTTCAGACAATAGATACATATGGAAGTATTCAGCAAGCGGTATTCTGAAACTAATTATTATATGGAAAATAAAAAGAAAAATGGTCTGAACGATATATTTCATTAAGTGATGCAATTTATAATGGTGTAACTGTACAAAGCACGGAAAACATTCTGTACCGTACTACCAGCCTTGGCCGTCAGTTGTCAACTCATCTGCACAACTTGAAGCAAAGCAAAACTAAGAGGTGAAACGACCTTCACTGGGAAACAACCGGAAACGTGCGTCCCAATCTTCACAGCAAAGAAGGCAATTGAACGAGGTAGTAAAATTCCTTATATATATATATATATATATATTATATAACTATATATATATATTATATATAGATATATAGATATATATATATATATATATATATATATATAATATATATATGTATGTATATATATGTATATTTGTATGTAGTATACAGTGATCTTTTATTATTATTTGCCATATATGCATTGAATCGAGTCTGTGTATTCTGCAGCAATTTTTATTCTTACATTTCTCTGCTGCTTTATTCTTTTATATTTTATTTGTAACTAATGTGGGAAAATCCCAGGTATTATTCCCTGTGCATATTTCTAAAAATGTTTTTTTTCTCTCTCTCTCTTTGAGAGATCACAAGTATACAAGGAACATTGACATGTCAGACTTTTATGTTTGAGTTCTGGACTTATGTTTTATGGATTTGCTTTATGGACTTAGAGGCATAATGCTTTTAGTGAGAGGGGGGGAAATGACTCAATTAATTATCTGATGTCTTATGATTATCTCATTCATCACAACTGAATCATATTCATTTCCTTGTTGGTTTGTTTAATAAACTTTAGTTTGGTAGACATAGGTTTCCTGTACTTTCTACTTACGTTTTAGAGAGAGAGAGAGAGAGAAGAGAGAGAGAGAGAGAGAGAGAGAGAGAGAGAGTGGAATGGTAGACTTGGAGACATTGTATTAGTTTTTTTTTTAGTTTCTTCTTTTGAAAATCTGTGCCGAGGTTAGAACCTTGGTAACACACACACACACACACACACATATATATATATATATATATATATATATATATATATATATATATATATATATATATATATATATATATATATTACTACTTTCAAAACGCATATATCCCCTCTTTGACTGTATAAAATGTTATATATAAGATTGTGCAACATTTTTGAGACTCCTAGCTAGCTTAGAATTAGGATATCTTAAAATGTGTTTAGATTTCGCATAACATATTGTAAAAGAATATATAACGTAGTATGAAAAGAGAGAGGGATTATCTTTGTCCATTCGAAGCTAGAATTATTTCAGTAACTTTTCTTGGTATACCAAGAAAGGTAAAGTGTGTTATTTTTATTAGTTGCAACTAATAACTATTGGTTACGATGGTTTAGAGAACTAATAACTAATGATTACAATTGTTTGAGTGAAAAGATTTACATTTTTACACATGGCAAATTTTTGTGTTTTGTGTTTGTTTCATTTGAAGTGATTTTTATGTTTTGTGCATTTATTCATTTTCTTATTGAAGTGTGTGTTTTTATTTTATATTCTGTGTGATTAATACTTTTAACAATTTTAGTATTTTCCATATTTTTCTGTGTTTTCATTTGCATTCACAATTTAATTAACTTAGTTATTTTCATTACTTAATCTTTGAACATTTAATTGAAATTAACACTTGTGAATTAATTTGCATTTACTTAGAATTCTTTTCAAGTTTTATTGTTGTTTAGTACTTGTGAATTAATTTCTTATTTTCAGTTATTGCCTAACACTTTTGAATTTTGGTTGAATTACTTTTCTTGAATTTTGTGTTAAATTAATTTTGATTTAATTTTACTTAATTTATTCAAGAATTAATTAAACTTTACTTTGTTTTCAAGTGACAGTAATTTTCCCTGATATTGTGAATTTCACTTTCAATTTTTTATAAGTATTTCATTTCTCACCAGTATACATGCATTTAATTATGATTATATTGATGGTAGGTAGAAACATAGAGTGGTAATTGATCTGTTTTCCTTCAATTTACTTGAAGTGACTTAGAACCAGGGAAGTACTTAGACTTTTGAAATCAGGGAAATACTTAAACTTTTAAAGTTGTTGATGGAGTGATGCCCTTTGATTAATTTGATTACTTACAAGATTACCTCACACCTGTTTTGATGAACTTAGTCTGATTTTCTGCAATACTGGTAAGTTGTTAAGGGATCACTGTTGCCTTTAGAGTATTCAGTCGTTTAGTACCTGTGATGAGGGTTCAGGTGTCTGGCTTTTGTGAGGTAACAATTGATGAATGGTAAGTGTAGTAACCAGATACTTGGCACTTCGTCACAATATATATATATATATATATATATATATATATATATATATATATTATATATAATATATATGTGTGTGTGTGTGTGTGTGTGTGTGTGTGTATGTATGTATGTGTATCTATGTGTTTATACATATGTATGTATCAATAGCTTGCAATTCCGAGATGTCGTCTGATCATATGGCGAGAGTTAAAGTAAGAGAGATATATAAATCACTTATTGGCTTTTGTGTTCCATCATCAATTTCGTTGCCGGAACAAATAAGAAGTTAGGTAATATCTGAACAATACTCTCTCTCTCTCTCTCTCTCTCTCTCTCTCTCTCTCTCTCTCTCTCTCTGTAACTTGATCAGGCGTCATCCTGGACATTTCAAGTGGTTTTTTTTATATAAAAGAATATGCTTCATTTGATATAGAACCGTGATATCGAATGTGTTATGAAACAATATCTACAGAATTAAGTTGCTTTAAAATCTATTCCTCCGGGAAGAGAGAGAGAGAAAAGATTCACTATACTCTGTTTTTTTTTTCATCTGTCCATCCGCCTGTGGTGTTTTCGTATGGTAACACTGCGTCCCGGCCTTTAAATAGTTACGCAATATGTAAGTTTTAGGTAAATAAAAGGATATTGGGTGTACATTTGCAACTGAAAAGTGTTTTAATAATTTACTGTATGCGAATTACACCTTTAATATTCGAAATAGCAAATTATTTAAAGCCCGGGACGCAGTGTTACCATGCGCAAACACCACAGGCAGATGGACAGATGGAAACAAAAGAGTATAGTATACGCATTTACGAGAAAAGAAACAAAACCGATTTCTTCATTCCATCGTATTATACCGCATCCTAAGGAGCCTTGGCTCATTAACTCTCAAAGAGACTCGACTTTTCAAAAGGGTTTGGTTATTTTCATGTTTTAAGGTCTCATTTAAAAGTAAAAGCTTCGTTAATCGACAAAAGTTTATGATTACCCAGTGTATACAAAGCTTTTATAGAGAGCGTTGGAGGTGAATTAGAAAAAAAAAGTAAAATATGCGCCGAAGTTTCTTCGACGCAATCGAACCTTCTGTTCGGTGGTTGCCTCAGCCACGACCCATAAAACTAGTAGTCGCGGCCCATGAAACTCAGCCACGGTCCGGTGGTGACCTATGTTGTTGGTACCTATAGAGCTGCCAGAAGTACGATTAAGGCTAGTTTTAACTTTAAATAGAATAAAAACTACTGAGGCTACAGGGCTGCAATTTGATAAGTTCGATGATTGAAGGTGGATGCAGTAGTTTTTAAGATCTGAGGGCAGACGGGCAGACAGACAGACAAAGCTAGCACAATAGTTTTCTGTAAGAGAAAACTAAAGTGGAAAAGTTAAATCTAATTATCTTGAAAATGACAAATGAGAGAGAGAGAGAGAGAGAGAGAGAGAGAGAGAGAGAGAGAGAGAGAGAGAGTGTGTGTTGGGGGGGAGCTAATCGAATTAGATTCTTAGCTACAGGAAAGTACACATAATAAGATTTGCTCCAATAACCAATTATCAGCGACCTGTTTCTTGAAAAGAAAAAGCTGGAATTTGCGGGAGCTCTATAACGAACGTATAGGGCGAGTCGGAGGAGTTCGGCTTCAAGGAGAAGAGGCAGCGAGAAGATTTTGTTCGAAAGTGAATGGCCTTCAATTTTTTTTTCTTTTTTTCTTCTTAGGAAAATCAAACGGAAAGTTTAAAGCAAAATCATAGCAAATAAATATAACGAGAAATATCCTTATTATATGGCATTTTGAATAAATTAATAATAATTTAAAAAAACGACCTTCGAGAAACAAAGAACACTTTCGAAGTGGAAATAATGAAAATGATTGAAATTCATCGAAGAGTTGAACAGTTTACCCTGTTGGAAGAGCTGCGTCCACAAATAAATGGAGGTCCCGATCACGGTAGAATGATGGTATTTAGTTATTTTTCGTCTTGAAATGATCTAGAAGGCTTCTCGGATTCCACCAGTTTCCTTTACCTCTCTCTCGTCGTTTTCAGCGCTGCTGGTCTGGGAAAGCTTCAGTTTTTCTGGACAAGTTTTCGTGCATTCCAAAGTACCGAGAGATAATATTCTCTGACAGGTCACTCACCCTGGTCAAAATGACGACACAAGAAAACTCGAGTAATCAGTACCTTAGTCGTTTCCGATATTGAACAGGAGCAACTTGGGATCGATTCATGACTTACACAGCCTTGGTTCATCGGCTATACTGATCTTCAGCCCCGCCTTGTCCTAACACAACATATATTTTCAAATGTCATATCATTATCTAAAAAGAATGGCCGCAGTACAGATATCCCGTTTACCAATGAAATAATAACTGGAGTACTTATACCAGTTCTTAACCTTTTCATTACCACGCCACCTCTAGGGGGTAGTGCCGTCATTTGACCTCATGTGGTACACTGTAGGCATTACTTAGGGTTCTTTACAGCGCCCCTTCGGCCCCTAGCTGCACCCACTTTCGTTCCTTTTACTGTACCTCTTTTCATATTCTCTTTCCTCATCTTACTTTCCACCCTCTCCGAACACTCGATTCATGGTGACACTGTGAGGTTTACCTCTGTTTCACCTTTCAAACCTTTTATTGTCACTTTCCATTTCAGCGCTGAATGACCTCACAAGTCCCCAGTGCTGTGAGTGCACCCATTAATCTATTACTACATGAACGGCCGAAAAATATACATTTGGACGTTGATACGTAATTGAACTTTAGTTAGAATTCGGCATCCCAGCGTTACTGGGTCAACTTCGATGGCCACCTAACTACAAAATGAGCAACTACATATACAGGCAAAGATAGATAAACACAAGCCTGAAGTTCTTGTGACTCTGATACTCTTCTCACTACAAGAGAAGATGGATTCGAATACCAGGAGAGGAGGGAGCAGTGTGGGCAGTTTTCTCGAGACCTTTTTTGCTTCTGTTATGCAAATTCATGAATACGCACCTGGCCGGTAGTCAACTTTAATAGGTCGCACCAATGTAATCGGCATTGGTCTAACAAACTCGTCCCAAATTACTCGCTGAGAAAGTTAAAAAAAGCTCCAAAAGAACAGAAAGGATGATGAGGCACAAAGCATAATGATGAAAACGCCATTTCGTTTACTAAGAGAACGTGTCATTTGTTTTGAAAAAAAATAAAGCTTAATTTAAACTTTAAAATGTGTATCTCTATGAAGACCGAAGCATTAAAACCCACTTTGCATATTTTTCCGCCTTTGTAACTAAACTGGTACATTATTTTCCAGATAACATTTTAGCTAGCTTTCAGCCCAGCTTTTGCCTGATATGTTACTCGAGTATAAAATAAAAATCATCACACTCCTATACAGTTAACTTTCAAGCTGATGACTTACGTTTATGATGCAACTAGCGCCTATGGGCAGCCTTCAGAAATACCTCCAAGGGCCACAGTGACCTCTTAACTTCGTAATTTCCTTTTCCTTAATTAAACACCCGATGAGATGATAATGATATTCATAACAAATTTACCAAAACTCATTTTAGCGCCTGAAATCATCCGGGTCAATATTCTGTGCCTTATGACACACTTCCACTTCAGTCTTGAGAGCTTCTCACTTCAGGGTACAGTGATATCGAGACTCAAGATCTGACGCCAGACAATGGGCTAACAACAGAAGTACCTTTCTAGACAACAACTTACAGATCCGGCAAAGATGAGTTAGCTAGTAAATAACTGACAAACGAAGTATAATGATCAGACTTCCAAGAAAAGACTAAAGTCAACTTTATATGAGTGAACGATAATATTTCGAAACTGGGTGGGGAGGGAAGAGTTCCAACTGTGATTCATTTTACATAAGAGACCTAACAAGAGGTATTTTGCTGGTTGAAGCCATTTCCTCTCATCCTTTCACTCATCAAGGTGAGGACTATTATACAATGTGATATATTTCACTGATCGCAAGGTCTCTTGACCCGTGTGGCAGAGAAACCTAGGCCTGCTAACAATGCTTTCCAAGAAGAATTTCGTTCGCTCAGCATCTTCAGTGACATGGAGTCCTTCACAGTTCACAGCGCCATAAATAAAGGAAAAGAAATCAGAAAAGAATAAGTACAGTATATGACTTCATCGACAGGTTGCCTTAAGGGGATGTGAGTTACTTTACTGGAAAGAAGGAAATGAAATACAAGAGAAAGGCCTCCATTTCTTCTTGGCGCGGAAGGTTTCAGAATGATTAAAACAGCATAAAGATGAAAAGGGCGGATGTCGAGGTTGCTTTTTAAATTAAAATTGCGCAACTAAGATCTCTCTCTTTTGTGGTCGCTTGACGATGTCCGGCCATCTCCTAATGGCACTTTTCACTACCAACAGGACACAATGTTCTCGGTGCGAGAGGAAAATCTGTGACTTGTTGTTCCACAGTCTAAGAGACGCAAAATATTCTCCTTACCCTAACCCTTTCCTCCCGTAGGGGCTTAGTACCGTCAGCGGATCTTTTGCGGTGCACTGCAGGCATTACTTAAGGTTCTTTGCAGCGTGCCTTCGGCCCCTAGCTGCAACCACTTTTCGATCCTTTTACTGTGCCTCCTTTCATATTCTCTTTCTTCATTTTACTTTCCACCTTTTCCTAGCACTTGATTCATAGTGCATCTGCCAGGTTTTCTTGCTGTTACACCTTTCAAACCGTTTGCTGTCAATTTCCATTTCAGCACTGAATGACATCATAGGTTCCAGTGCTTGGCCTTTGGCCTAAATTCTATATTCAACTCAATTCACCCCTTAACTTGCATTTAGAAGTTAAATTCAAATGATGGCTGAATGACGCCTTCAGAAGGAGTGAATCAAGTTGCAACGAGCATTCCAAAACCCAGGTCTTACACTGAATGTTATTGGCTTGAGGTGGCGACGAACGCCAGAGAGGGACAGATAAAGTGCTCAAAACATCTCAGTTCTTTTAAACGAAATAACACAAATCCAGCCATTATCCGTGAAGAACGTGAAAGCATGAAAACAGTGGAACCTAACCTCGTACACTCGCGGAATATCTGTATTCGCTGAGAGTAATTGCACAGATATATAAGCACATACTAGGCTTCAATTTCATTGGGAAAAATAATTGGTTTGCCTCTCACTCACTGCTGCCTTTTATGGACCCTTCAGGACATGATGTCGCTCACCAACGCCACTGACAAACCAGGGTGTCCAACACGTCTTATATATGAAATGATTTGAAAATGTTTTTTTTTAAACTTCTGGAATTAAAACTATATTTGTAGTACATTGCAATATTCTTACACACAGCATTGGAAATTTAAACACACTGTAATAATAAGAGGCCTACACAAATCTATACACAGATCCTTACAAATCTATATAATAACGAACTAATGCATACATATTCTTACTTGAAGTTCATCAGAGTAAGGGAATTTAATTTTGTTAAGAAATCTCCTTTGCTTAATCGTAAGTATTTATTTAAAGGAAGTAAATGGTTGAAGCCTACTAGTACAAAACATTATCTACTGTTTTCACATTCATCACATTTTATCAAATCATTAATTCATAAAACAATTGCCAGTCAGTACTTTGTTAAGTTAACTATACAATGTATATTTTGCCTATCAAACTCTGCCTCCGGTTCTTGATTGTTTTTTTTTTAAAGAATTTTAGTAAAAAAATCCTTGGAAAAATTGCATATTGAATTACAGCAGATGAACCCCTTTCCAAATCTGTTCTCTAACTTTATCATTTACGAATACTTATTCAGCATAGAAACAAACAGACACCGGTCTGATTCGTTGTCCCTCTTTGCTGTTTAATGCTCTCTTTATAACAAAAGTAACTGTCGAAAAATAGCAAGTAGTTGAGGCGTCTATGATGATATTGCATTAGGTTTTTTGTATTTATGTTATTTAGTTATATCTTGAGTTAACCTAGGTGAAATAACATTTTCTTACGCAATGCTAATAATCCACACTTAGGAAACAGTTCATAAACAATTTCTTCTGTACAATATTAAAAGTAGGAACAGACGAATCACTGACAGCAAGAATTTTTTTTAAGGAGCAAAAGTCGTTTGTATAGTAGACTGGTTGACTGACTGGGCAAGTGATTGTGGGAAGAGGAACTGCTTGATATTTGGTGAAGGTGACTAATTTAGATTAATCTTCCAAATGTAACGGATGGATGCAATACAAAAACTGGAGTTGTTTTAAAACCCTTCTGCAAGAAAAAAAAAAAAAATCTTTTTTCTTTTTTGCATATTTTGGGCATAAAGAAGAATTTCCAAAAGATTTCACGGTCAGAGTTTTTTTTTTTTTTTTTTTATAAACCACAAAAAAATGATGACTTCAGTGCGCCTAAGGCTGCCAACAAATGCGCTCTTATGGTTTCCACTGAGAGCACGTGCTGAAAATGTTTTCTTTGGCTTTTAGAAAAAGATTTTTCTTTTTATCAGGGAACCTCACTTCACTTTTGGAACAAAAGTGAGTGGACCTCAAAAAATATGCGACGAAATGTGAGAGGGAATTCTAGTCGTGTGCGTACAATACATGAGGTTATTACTGTGTTTCTCACAAACTGATAATACGGTCGACTAACGGTATACCGCATTATGCAATTAGGAAGAGGTCAAATAGCCGCAGTAATACAAACAAAGGCGGATAGTTCCACATATTTGCCGTGATCAGTACAAAGGAATAATCCAACCAGTTCATCCTCGAGTTGGATATTTCCACAAAATATCACTCCGATAGGAAAGGTAGCCAGCCGTGTGCTACAAGGCCTCGGGAGAAGAAGAGCCTGCGGAAGAAGCGTTGGGTAGCAACTCCAAAACTAAGTTTTACGCAGGAACTGGGTCCTTTACCAAACGAACAATCATGGGTTCAGCAGAGAGAGAGAGAGAGAGAGAGAGAGAGAGAGAGAGAGAGAGAGAGAGAGGAGTATGAAGTGTTTCCCAAGTAAACGAATCCGTGACGGATTCCTTGTCTTCGTAATATATTTATGGTATTTTGTTTTATGGACTGAAGGAACTGTGCTACAATGGCAAGAGGCCATTTCAGCACATTTCCACTTCCCTCCACATTTGCTACAATATCATTTTCCTTCTTCTTGTAATGACTAATTTCCTTATTCCTTGTTAATCTCGGGCAAACGATGTCTCTCTTCAAGAATCATTCTTGGAACCACTCAAATTAACACTCAAGAAAAACTATCCAGCTCTTTATTCAACGCATTGCACAGAGGGCTAAGAAAAGAATGATTCTTGAAGAGAGACATTGTTTGCCTGAGATTGGACAAGGAACAAGGAAATTAGCTATTACAAGAAGAAGGAAAATGATATTGTAGACAAATGTGGAGGGAAGTGGGAATTTGCTGAAATGGCCTATTGCCATTGTATCACAGTTCCCTCAGTCTACATATTATGGGTTAGTTAGGATGGGAGAAAGTCTGCTAATATTGCCTTCGAGAATCCAAGATGACTTTTCAGGGCGAAGGTTTCCCTATTCCAAGTGTTTTAGGTATGCAGTAAGTATTATCAAAGACCCTTTCTTTCGCGGAATTAAGGGCAATCCGACAAGGCCTAAAGGTTTAAAGGGGTTGCCATTCATGGAAACAATCTGTTTAGGACTGTGGTTCCTGTCCTCCAAGATAGAATGTTCTACGAGCTTTGCATACTGCTTTTATAGGAGATGAAGCAGAGCATTGCTAAATAGTTAGGTATCAGGATAACTTGCCATTGGAGTATTTGTAAGGATAAGTTAAGAGGTAAATAAGAAACTAGTAAGCCAGAAATATTGAACTATCGTAAAGGCAGTCCTAGAAAAAGATGAAGGAACTCTTTGAAGCAAAGGAAGCAAGACTTCTGCGTTTAACCTCTACCAAAGTCAATCATCCTATGAAGGTAAGAGTGCTAGTAATTCCATGAAAGCATGAAGGATGCAATAGCTTCATGTTTTATATATTCACACACACATGTACACACACACACACGCAAACACACAGATATATATATATATATATATATATATATATATATATATATATATATATATATATATATATATGTTGTAACAATCACCTTCGACCGTTACAATGTTTTATATTGTAACGTTCTTTCACACCACAATGACCTAGGCCACAGTAGATTTATATTCCAAAGAGCTGGATCACAATATAGCACAAAAGACAAACAAGGTATAGAGGAGTTATGTGAGTTCCATTTGAGAACGTCCTTGAGGATTGAGAGAGAGAGAGTGGTGAATGAAAGAGGCGTTAGGTTGTTTGTGTTCGTGTATATGGATAGTTAACAATTGAATTGCTCATTCAGCAAGGGGTTGTTGTGTCTGTTGGGTCGGTCGCAAGTCTTGTCTGTATTTTGAGGCAGTCTGACTCTGTAATGAGAAATCGTGAAGGACAGACGTTTGGGCAGCGGTCTTCGCAGTATTGTTGGTCAGTTGTGTTGTGTTTTCAGGGAGTTATTTGAGTTGTTTGTGCTGTGTGTTGGGAGGTTGTTGTGCTTGTGTGTTGGGAGGTTGTTGAGCTTGTGAGTTTCTGTTGCGGTGTGAGTGGTTATAATTGAGGGTTGTTGTTGTTAAGAAGCTGTTGTGGTTTCTTGGTGTTTTTGTGAGTGGTTGGGTGTGGGGTTGTTGGTTTGGTGTTGTGGAGTGGGGTTGTTGGTGAGCTGTTGTGGTTTCTTGGTGTTGTTGTGGCTGTAGTCCTTGGTTGTTGTTGTCGTTGTAGGCCTTGTTTGTTTGTTGTGTTGTTGAGTTGTGGCTGCAGTCCTTGTCTGTCTGTTGTGTTGTTGACTTGTGGGGTTGTGGTCCTTGGGTGTTGTGTTGTTGTTTTGTTGTTGAGTTGTGGGGTTGTGGTTCTTGGTTGCTGTTGTGATGTTGTTGAATTGTGTGGTTATAGTTCTTTGTTGTTGGTTGTGTGTTGGTTTGCGGCAGTTGTTGGTGTCTCCGCGACCTTGTCCAGCAGACAGCACAGCATAGCCCTGAGTATCTGGAGTTGGGGTGAGTACATGTGTTTGTGTTTTTTGTTCTGTGTGTAGGTAAGTCAATTATCCTGAGTTTTTCTGTAGCACATAGAGGAAAGTGTGGCTGAGGGTGAGTTTGGCAGCTGGATTGATTAAATTTATGTGGGGGGGGGGGGGGGGAACTTGCCCACTTGTTTTTAGCTTGTGATCCCGCCACAAAGGAATACTTAAAGAGGGTTAAAGATACCACACAATAACCAAACAATAATTTATGACAAAATAAGCCTAAGTAAATTAGGCAGTCGCTGAATATTGATGGAAGACACTCACCCACTGACAGTATACAAACACTACTCTCTTCCGCCTATCTAACTCTCATTCCTTAAGGAGAAGGAAAAGAAATTAGGGAGAGGAAGGAATTTATCCTACACACTAGTACGTAAATGTAACCTATCACATGTCAGAATGAGAATCATGAAGAATAGAACCTGAGACCTATTTTACAATTGATAACAAACACGTAAAGACAAATTATTTACACTTTATAAAAAAATGTTAACACAGTGATGTTAAAACTGTAGCAACAAGGTTGTACATGAGGTACGAAGATAACATTCGAAGATATCATACTGGTAAGACGAATACTGACATGCACCAATGACGTCCCAAGGAGGAATGATCAACTTATATACCCTTACCAGGCGAAAAATAATTCAGAGTAACCCTTGTCATGACTGGAAGGACAAGCAGGGCAGAAGAGGCAGGTGCAGAGCCCAAAAAGCAGGTGAAAACAGTAGAGAACTCTAGGAGGCACAGGAGCATAACCCAATGCATGGGTCCAAGAGAAGGAAAATCCTTTGTAGGTGAAGAATCCTCCAAGGCCGTGATCTGTCTCTCCCAAAGGTACTGCCAAAGCAAAGCCGTAGGTCAAGCCGTCCTTCCAATACTAACAAGCCAACCGAACCCCTGAATGCTCACCCAAAATGAGATGAGATAATGAGCGTAAGGCAGACGAGCCGTCAGACGACCAAAATATGTCAAGATGAAACAAAACAGCACTCATGCACAGGTACCACTTAAATACCGAAAGCCGGTGGTGGCGGTAAAAAGACGGTAATTTAGCTTTTTGTGACTGAGCAAAGCAAAGCAAAAAGGTTATGGTTAGTCACGAATAATTTAAAGTTCCTAATAATTTACATGGAGTTTTACAATATATATATATATATATATATATATATATATATATATATATATATATATATTATGTATATATATATATGTATATATATATATATATATATATATATATATATATATATATATATATATATATATATATATATATATATAAATATTTACAAATGGGAGACTTGAAGGGGTAATTTGCAATAGATAACAATTGATCTGACTACGGTAGGACACCTTCGAGCTCGATTTGTAAATAGAATAAATGTTGGCTGAGGGCCAAGATTAAAAACACTCGAGGGAACAGTATAATGAAACTCTAAGGATAAAATTTACAGGGGATGTATTTACGCTTCTAAAAAATCTATGATGCAGGGCGCCAGCAAGGGCGCTAATGACCCTCGAGGTTCGATTTAGTACTGGAAACAGTTGCTTCTAGATCTGGAACACATCTTTGGGGACATGTGTGGGGACTGGAGCGCGAAATATAAGCCAGAGTTTCTTGCAAGAAATAAGAGGTCCACCTCACACAGCAATGATGGATGTGGCTGGGTATCTGTAATGCAGGATTACTCTATGAACACGTGTGCGACACACACAAAGGGTTGGACACGTACGGTGAGGCTGCCAACACTCAGACTTGCTTAAGATAATCTTACATTCTCAGAATTTCCTCTGAGGGCAAATAAATGAATACTACTGTTTTGAAAACGTTACTGTATTAAGGTGGTAGGTCCCAATATGAACGCAGACACAAGCTTACGTTATCTCCTTCAGTAAATTCTCTTAGCAATTGCTAATATCAGGGGGTCAATCAATCAATAAGCAATATTACACCAAATTCAAGGGAACCACAGGTCTGAATTCGAGTAGCATATACATAAAATAAGGGCGCACAGCAGTGGGTCATTGACAAGGGTAACTATGAACGTTTGCACAAGCACAGGCACAGGAAATAACAGAAATATATAGTCGAAGTAATACAAGTAACTGCCACTGAATCCTGCACTTATCACTACGGTTGCCCGTAGGATCCCACTTCTCTAAGGCTCCAATGGAGACAGTCCAGACAGGCAGCACATGGAAGGGTAAGGACCCAGTTGGGCCTAAGGAGGAGCATGTGACCAGAATGCTGCACTGGAGGGAAAAATTAGCCCCCTATTCAGATCATTTCCCATTGGCGCTTGACAAAATAATAAAGTTAGTTGAATTATGTGTATCTAATAATGTATTTTCATTTGGGGAATCATTCTATAAGTAAAAATTCGGATGTAGTATGGGTAGTCCTTCAAGTCCAGTTTTAGCCTATCTATACATGGAATACTTTGAAACTAAAGTTATAAATACAATAAAACCCAAACACATGCTGTGGATGAGATATGTAGAGGATATTCCTTTCAAAATTAAAAGCATTAGTGCCCAGCATCAAATTTAAAGTTTAATGGGAAACAGACAACAAAATTCCTTTTCTTGATATTTTAATAATTAGAGGCATGGCAGAATACAAATTTACCATATACAGAAAAGCAACATTTTCACTTTCATACATTCACTACTTTAGCTATCATGACATTCCTATCAACATAGGCGTAGCCAGCAATCTATCCTTAAGAGCCTTACGAATTTGTTCCCCAGATTTCCTGGATAAAGAATTTGAACTAATTCGTAAGCAGCTTTCGTCTTTAAGGTATCCTGACCATATAACTGAGAGAGCAATTCACAAAACAAACTTAATTTTCTACTGACCCCCACAAGACAAGACCAGAGAGACACCCAACAATAAAATAAAAATTCCACACCTAGATAGGATTAAGATGGTGACACAGACTCTTGGAAAATCTAACCCTTTTCCTTTTACCTACTCAAATACCTTAGCCAAATCCCTGATTAACGTCCAACAAAAGACAATCCAAAAAGTCTAGCGGGTATACGAAATCCCATGCCTGGACTGTGACCAATCTTACATTGATTTCACAGGAAAATCACTTCCCCAGAAATTAATACAACACAAACAGTCAGTTAGGCATGGACAACAGAACTATTTTGAACCATATGGATAACTATAACCGCAGAATAAACTGGAATTTGTCACATATAATTTATAGCAGCAACTGTCGATACAAAAGTCAGATGATAGAGTCAGCCTTGGTTAAACAAAGACAGGTAATGAACATCTCAAAAGGCGCATGGGATACAGATGTCAATGATAAAATCTTACTTCAACCAACACTTAAGAGGATTAAAGAGGAATTATCAGTGGGAGTGGCCTAAAAAGGGCTTAACTGAAGCTGGATATCTAGGTGTAAATACCGCCTTTTCTGCAACTTTTCTCATTCATCACCTACCTGAAGAGAAGCAGCAGACTCTGAAATATAGTACTTTCTATATTTTGGCATTTTTATGGGCTCCTTTTATTAGATGGAAATCTGTTGTAACAGAACGTTTTTACCAGTCATATATACATCATACATACACACACACACACACACACACACACACACACATATATATATATATTTATATTATATAATATATATATATATATATATATATATATATATATATATATGCATTATATATGTATATATGATAATGAAATATTTTCTGCTAAAACAGAATGCTGTCTAATAAGCAGAGCGCATAAAAACACCGAAATGTAGAAATTTAAGGTATATTACAGAGAACGATTGTCTCCTTCTTCAGGCAGGTAATGAATGCGATAAGAGTTACAGAAAAGCGGTATTTATATCAAGAAACACTAAGTGCTTTCGTGTTATTACCAAGATTATATATATATATATATCTATATATATATATATATATATATATATATATATATATATATATATCATACATACATATATATATATATATATATATATATATATATATATATATATATATATATATATATGTAAGTGTTTACATAAAAAATATGGAATGTTAGTCCATATATATAAAAGACTAAAACTAAAGAGGTCAACCAGATTGCTTGCAGGAATGTGATCAGACTAGAGACGCTAAAGATGACGTATACAATAAGTATGTAGGCTAAGATAACATGCCGTCACCTGTAGTCATTCAATTGTTTATAAACTTTAGTCCAAGCTTCCTGCTTGAGACAAACACCGTGACCTATAGCTCAAGCGGCCTACGTGATCTGTAGCGTGTCTCATTTTGATTGTGTGTTCGTATGTAACTATGTCATCTGATAGTATGTTCATATGTTCGAGCTACTATCTGCTTCCTTCATAACTTGTAACAGAGATGTAGAACGGAGCAGAACAGAGTTAGCTATCGTCATTAGAAGACCTGTATCTCTTTACCTAAGCTTTTATCATGTAGAGAGAACAGAAGTAGCCATCATCATTGGCAGAAGCGATCAAGCTATCGTTATTAGAAGACTTGTACAATCATATCTGATCTTCAGCATGTAAAACTTCAGAAGAATATATCTATTTTTATACTTCGTGTTTTCTACAAGAACCTCCTCACCGAATCATCATCATGAGTTTAACACATCGTCGTAATAACCAAGAACATAATACTGACTTCGTAAGTGATCTACAAACCCCAAAACACTCCATTGAAGATGGTAGTGCAATACCAACCAAGACTTAGCGTAAGATTATCGCAAGTCTAACATTACCTCATAGGGCGCCTTATCATACAAGGCACAAGCCCTAAAATATATATATCTATATATATATATATATATATATATATATATATATATATATATATATATATATATATGTATATATATATACATATATATATATATATATGTGTGTGTGTATATATATATATATATATATATATATATATATCTATATGTATATATACTATATATATATATATATATATATATATATATATATATATATATATATATATATACATATATGTATATATATAGTATAATGTGTACGCAGACGTAGAGTCACTCTGTTCTCTTTCAATGAAATACGCGCAAAAACTTAGAATGAAGCGCAAAGTTTTTCATCGTACGCATGGAGTGGGAAAAGGCAGCTAGGTATGTGCTTCGTGTTCTTTTACAGTTTTTTAACCTTTTGTGATATATGATATATATTTTATATATGTGTGTGCGTGTATTTATATAAATCGAGTCGATACATCGCTGAATTTGAGCCATAATAGGAAGAATGCTTTTTGAAGTGAAACGGAAAATATAAGGAACAATTGTGTTTTAAATGAAACCTTCCATTGTAAGTGGCTGGATATGACCTTTATCTAATCCTCTTCTTTTCTGAGTAATCAGACATCAAACGCACTTCAAATAGAGCTATAAATGGAAGCAGAATTCATCACTTATTTCCTGTGAGGTCGTCACATCTGGTGGAAATGCAACGGCCTCTTATTTTCATTTGGCCTTTTTTTTCATTTGTGCTTTCTGTTATTTCAGTCCTTCGGACACCAGTTTTTGCTTGATTAATAAATATTACCATTTAATTATACCATTATTACTTTCATTTTGCACCACTTTTTTTATAATTTCTTATGAAGGAAGGAAACAGTGGCAAATGAGAGAAAGATAGATAAAATGAAGACGAAAACCGTAGAATATTACATGGATATATAATGAATAGCAGGAGTGATGCACTATTAATATATTTACAGACAGAAAGAGCAGCAACATTGTTACACTCGCCAGGAAATTGCTCCGCGGTTTCGTATCAAAAGGAGTGAAAGACCTTCGATATTCTAGTGTGAAATCGTTACATCGTAACAGCAGGAAAAGGACAGTAACGCTATACAAACAAGTAGCAACCACTAATGTTACAGAACGTGGCGAGTGTATGTTCCAGTACGCTGAACAGGAAGGGCCAGGAGGAGGACAAGGCCAACTGTTACCTTACGGTGAATATGGAAACTGTGTTCTAGACCAAGGTCTAAAGAATACCTTGTTCTAGACTAGCGGTCTAGTCGCCAACCTTTCGAACTTCATGGACCACTAAATGTATGATTTTAAATTTACCGGATCACTATTATGAATTTAAAACAAAAATGTAAATGCATTTATTTGATGTGCATTTTATGTATGATACATTAGGATAAATTCATATTTGTAATTTTTAATTTATTGTAATTCATAATGCTATTAGTTTATGCTGATTTTTTTCTGCTAAATGCTGGATCCAAATTTTAATGCTAAATCTAGTATTAAAAATGCTAAATTGACAACACTGGGTTCTCTGTCTTCAGTGCAATTTGTATCAGGGTTGCCTGAAGAGGATTAAGAAAACGTAAAAATCTAAATGTCCCAATTTTTCTGCGGACCATCAAAATCTACTTCTGGACCATCAGTGGTCCGTGGAACACCGGTTGGCGACCGCTGTTCTAGAAACTTTATGGGACCTTTGTAATTGTGTGAGAGAGAGAGAGAGAGAGAGAGAGAGAGAGAGAGAGAGAGAGAGAATAGAAGCACGAATGTCTCTCCCCACCAACCCCAGCCCCATCCTATGGTAATGTTCCCTGATAGACTTCTCCCAAGTATGCAGAACGCTGATCCGTCTCTTCTAAATGTGAATCTCACTTGGTCGAAGACAGCCTTTTTTGTTCCCTCCTTTGACACGACTTACACCTCTGGCACGTTACCGTGGGTAAGCACCGTGTTAAGTCAGGATCCGAGCATCAGCCAGTCATTATTATTCTTTTCCACCAAAGCTTCTCTCCTGTCGCAGTTGCTGCTCTAGGCTACTCAAAAGTTGTATGCACCAGATACGACTCATTATAATTACCATGACGTAGAGAAATGGAAACTACTAATAAACAAATTTATCTAAAGGACAGAGGTTTCGTCTCACTTCTGAGTTTACAAGACGAAAGATGTTCCTGCATTTGACATACAAGAGACTTGAAACATGTGACAATGGCACCTTCCCTATTTTCGTTGATGGGGAAATCTGGTATAGAGGCCTTCTAATATTGTTTACGGAAGGAATCTCACTACCTTTTTCGTAATCACCACACCATACAAAAGTCAGGCTTTTCGTAGAGGAATCACTAGTCGGGGTCGCTGTTTGCAATGAGCCGCCCCCAGCTTTTGTTATCTTGAACAGAAGACGTCATAATTGATTTTGGAAGATGTATTAGGGTCCTTCTAACAATGCTTACGGAGTCTTACGATCTGATACTAAGTCACTATGCCACACAAAAATCAGGCTCTGTAGAAGCAAAATATAAGAATCGGGTCTCCCCGTAAATTAAACAAAAAATATATCTTCTTCAGAGATTCACAAAATTATAACTGATATTAATTCTACCTTATCCTTTGAAGATGTCTTGACTTCCCTCCCATCTCCATAAATGGGAGGTCACCTCCAAGCATTGATATAACACGAAGCCCAGAACTTTCGGGGTCGTCAGCCAATTTAAATCACACGAGTGTCAGAATCTTAGACTACCAGAATTTTTTGCGCAGTTTTTAGCATTGCGATGAAATTTCGACAAATTAATTTGTATAATAAGGCGTTGTGTTGGGAAAATTATGAACACGCAAAATAATACGTCACAAAAGTAAGAGTATTGGCAGCTCAGTTGGCGGATCGTTTCCCGGATGGACATCAGCTTCAGTAAACAAAACTTGTGTGTAATATTCAAGGTTGAACGATCCACGATCCAGTCAGTGTTTGCCTACCTCTTTCCCGGCTGCTGACACTGCAAAAATGTTTCAGTAAAGTAAAAAGTATTTTTCCACTGATGATCATACAAAATATTTCTTGTTTCAAAAATAATAACACAGAAGGAAGAAACATAATGGAAATTAACATAACTAATGTCCAGGCACCTTGTTGCTAATTGGTTTCATTAAACTTAGACGAGGCTTCATTTATTAGCATGTTTGATGAGTTTGAACCATCAGTCGGGTGACAGATGAGTTGAGTTCCAGACATGGACCAACACACATATACTTAACTGGATAAGTAAAGCTTGTGACCCCAACCCCCTCGAAAATCATGTAGGGAACGTGAGCAACGCCTGGGAACCGTAACTCGAGGCCAAACAATCTCGGAGACGTTTTGGCTGAAAGGGAAGCAACACGGCGACGGCCAAACAATGTTGACAACTTATGCTTCCAAGTTACCGACAAACGGGTGCAGGACGAACAGCTAAATTAATTTATCGTTTTGTTAACTGTTTATGTTATATATTGCTTTGTTCGCCATACGGATGAATGAAATATGTTCAATTTATTTTTATATCATTGCATTATTTATGGTACGAATAGAGTAAGTAACAAGGTAGGTGCAACTGCGAGGTTTTCCTCCTGTTACGCTTTTAAAAACTTGCTGTCAGTTTCCCTTTCAGCTCTGAATGACCTCATAGGTCCAAGCGCCTTGGTCATTGGCCTAAATTCTACATTCTATTCTATTCCATTCTATCAAGGTCGGTAATTAAATTATTAGTCTGTAGCTTTTCTATGATCGATGAAGTTGGTATTAAGTATTCGTGCAGACCGTTGTGGGTGTATGGCAGCGGAAAACAACGAATAAGACTCTGAGAAGAAAGTGAATGGTCTGTTAAAGTGAAGTCAGGGGGAAATTAAAATTGAGAAAGAAAGAACAAGAATAAAAAGAATATTGCGAAAAAGAGGAAAATAGTTTAGGAACTTATAGATTTACTGCTTTATTAATCCTTATATCTTTAATTATGGCATCTAATATTGCCACAATCAATATAAATGGCTTGAATGAGGAAAACAAACAAATTGAGTTTATATCAATGGCTAAATATCATAAATTGGACATTGTAATGTTGCAGGAACATAATATAAAGTGTATCAGTAAACTTAACCTACTATGAGATTCAGGGCTTCTGTAACACGGTTTTTTGGCAATAACTTTTTATCTATGCATTTCATAGATATAACGCTTATTCAGAATACACATTATATCTACACATAAATTTTGACTGTATTCTGCATTACGTAGGTTGAATAAATTTGGTACTTATAATGTAAAAGTGACCTTTTTTGAAGACGGGCCAACTTACTCAGAGATAAGGTTTCGAACGCACTCGTTACGTAACTTATGACAGCATTTCTTCCCTCTTTCTCGATGGATGATTAGCTATACGTAACGAAGGGCTATACCTCTGGCAACAATGACAAAAATGTAAATACAAGCAAAGCAGTACACCTTTAAGAACTCTGAATCCTCTCCACTGATAATTGTCATAATGACAAACCAACAAATATGTTAGTAAATACAAAAACACTTTGATTATTAGTTTAACTCCTAAAATAAGTGTCCTAAGAAATTATAATCTACCTTATAGGTCACAATCAGATTGACAAGATGTAGGGAATAGTTGGTAATTTTCAAAGACATAATAGACAAGCTTGATTTGACAACTGCTGTATCCAATGTCAAGCAATTTTATTTATCGGCTATCTACCTATTTACCAAAAAAAAAAAGAGAGAGAGAAAAAAAAAGAGACGGTATCGTATTTTGCTTTACACCTTCACCAATAATTATCGTCAGAATGATGACGTCATGACGCTCCACCCACTTTGGCCTCGTTATAATTCAGGATAACAATGAAGGCATCATGGCCATTGTTGTATTTAGAAAATCTAACTTCTGGCTAATAAAACACTCATTTCTCGAGTAGTTGTAAGAAGTGCTAAATGATCCTCAGGGAATCCCAGCAGTTGGCCTAAACGTTTAATTCATGTATATTGCTGCTATTACTAATTTTGCGACACTACTGCTACAGTAGTATTACTACGCTAGCACAGATACCCCACCCACATCTATGTATCGTTCCGCCATTCATAAAGTCTTTATACCCAACATGGTCGTACAGACTAAAGAAGAAGAAAAAAATTATATCGGATGATCCGTTGGTCTGCTGGAGATTTTAGCACATATAAGCTTGTATTACTTTGGATAAAAATCTTATTTCAACAAAAATAGTTATATACAGACTGTTTACATACAATCTCTCTCTCTCTCTCTCTCTCTCTCTTGGTGGCATTGGTGGCATAGTGAATAGTTAATGGAAATGTTCGAAATCCTGAATGACATTACAAGTATTATAATCACGTTACGCTAAATACAAATCAGACCATAAACATTGGATTTAAACTAGAAAACCCCCCTGATCCCAACTCCTTGACGAGGTGGGGGGCTTAGGGATCCGCGCAGAGGAGAGTATGCCCCTTTATGCCTACGCTCTTTGCTGTGGATCCAACTGAACATTGGGACCTTTAACTCCTTTACTCCTCCTCTTATTTTTCCCCAAATTTTCCCCCTTCTTTCTTCTTCTTTTGTCGTTGACGACCTTGGCATAGTTTTGGACTATTGAATTGACTGCTCTTTTAACCTGATGGAGGGTGGAGTTGGATGGCATGCCTCCTCCACCCGTAAAACTAGAGTACCTGGCGTGGTCGAGCGAGGGGAAATTTTTAAGTCAAGCCATGCCCACAGTGCTGGGTCCGATCTCATGGGACTGACGACCCTTAAGGCACTGTGGGTATGGCGTATATCCAGGTGAGGGACCCAGGGCAGTTACCAGTGTGTGTAACGGCATTGCCCTCCCCAGTTGGGCCACCTTGGTGAGAGGGACCTCATCCTGGATGAATTTTATTTAAAACTTATATGGAGAAAAAAATTAACCTCACAACGACTTCTGGCATGGCAATGGACTGTTCTCAGGATAACTCAAATAATGAAAATGTGAGTGGTATTTAAGACATTATTACCATACAATAAACCCAAAAGAAATAGATATCGCCAGGACCCAACCTTGATTCACTTTGAATTCTTCTCTTTGGGGAGTCAAACTGGTCAAGGTTTTTTTTGAACTTAGAAGCTGACAAAGATATATCTTTATTAAAATTAGAAAATTACCTATTGAATCGATGCCCATCGCAAGAGATGAGCATAAGACAAATTAAAAAAAGGAATGGTTGGTTGAAACAACAACCAAAAACCAATCAGAAAATTATCAATGTATAAAAAAAATATATATAAACATAAATATAAAGGTCACAAGGCATGATACAATGAACAGTGTGCAAGGCACAGTTATAGTACCAAATCTTGAGGATGAAACATTAGATAGATTAATACTTTTAGATTCATTAAAGAAAAGGTACAATAATGTTGAAGACTGCGAAGTATATGAGGTCCCAAGTAGGAAAAGACAAAAGTCAAACTATCAAAATAGCCAAGATAAAGTTCAGTGGCCAAACCTTACCCTTAAAAATTCAAATGCTAGGATTAAATAGGGAACTAAGACCTTATGTTCCTAAACCTATGCAATGCAAGAACTGTTGCAAATTATGGCCATACAGCAATTAAGTGCAGGAATAGTTATAGATGTTGCCTTTTGCAGCTCGCAGGACCATAAAACACGCTGGGACTGTGGGCCAACCCAAATGCGTCAATTGTGGGATTAGAAACATCATGCCAGATCTCAATTGTGTGCGTTCTATGTCTACAATACAGAACTTAAATGACTACAAGAACGAACTGGAATGAACGATAAGAGAAGCAAAGTCAGAACTGAAAGTGAGAGGATTAAATGACCCAGCTAAGAAATTTAGGTATGCAGACACCTCAAAGTCAAGCAATACCAGAACTGAGACAAATGATAATAATAGAAATAAAGAAATACCACCACACAAAATACAAGATGAAAAGAACTCTTCAAACATACATAATATTACGATTGTGGAAAATCGATTTAACTCTTTATCGGAAATTGAAATAGATAATGACATAGAGGAAGACAAAGAAGAATTAAAATCACAAGAATGTAAAAAAACAGATAATACTACTCGAAAGAGGCAACTGGATAAGACCCCACCTAATTCCACCAAACAAGTCTGTAAAAAGATAAATAACCCACCAATCTCGCCGAAAGATAAAGTTCAGCAAACAAAACACTAATATATTCCACTGTCTCCATAGTAACATAGTACCTCTAGGAACCGAATCACAAAATTCAGATGAAATGGAAAACCAAATACAGGGTCACTACAGTGAAAAGAAACGAAGAAAAATTCAACCATCACCAATTATAGGCGCCACAGGAAAAAAAAACAAGGAAAAACAACAAACTGAGAAACATGAAGATACATGCGGCTGCAGTAAATGCTGTATAGCAATGTGCCACAAAAATAACTATAACTAAAGACAGCCTAACCAACACCATAAGAAATTTCATGAGGAATAGGAGTAAGGAAAAAACAAACATCAAAATCTCATGAAGAAGGTTGTCTGTGTATTGAAACACTTAGAATATTACAAAGAGAAACACATCAGTGTTGTAGATAATATTCTAAAGAAAATCAAAATGGAAAAATCAAATCAAGATAGTAAAAAAGTAACAGTTAGCGAAAGTAAGATTCAAACTACAACAAAAAATGAATCAAGACCTACAAAAATACAAATTAACTTATAAAAAATTTTGTTTAAGAAAATAATAGCTTTAATAATCTAGGGTAATTTTGAACCACTTATATTACACCATTCAATCGTTATATAATTCAATGGATTATATGTATACAACACATAGGAAAACGGTGTTCCAAAAATATAGGTAAATATCTATTAGCTACAACATCACAGGAAAATGAAAATATTTAGGAACAGCAATATATGTCCATAATAAAATTATATACGACAAATTAGATATAGATTACACTGAATTGCAAATTTCAGCAATAACAGTGAAAATAGAAATAATGTGTTGGATATAATTAACTTATACAATCAGCCTAATAAAAAGTATGATTTAAAACTAAATTACATAAAATAATAAAAGAGTTAAGAATCCAATATTAATTGTAGGTAGATTTCAATGCGCATCAACTCAATATGGGACTATAACAACATTACTCCAGATAAAGATGGAGCAAAAAAATAGAAACTTAATGGAACGCTAATAATCTTTGTTTGTTGGTCTGAATGACCAGCGAAGTAAAATAATATTATTCAGAACCCATGGGAAACATTTTCCACAGTAGATGTCACCCTTTGTTCAACAAATATAGTTGACAGACTAGATTGGAATATATGTGATGACTCCTACTCAAGTGACCATTTTGCCCATAATATATCCTTATTAAATAAGGAACCAAACCATATTCTCCACATTACAACATGCAAAAAGCAGATTGGGACATTTTTTACTTTCGTACCGATAATACCGCCCTATGATTATTTGAGAAATCACAATGAGACGACTTTCGATTTCATTGTGTCCGCTTCATTAAAAGGCAGCAGACAAAGCTATTCCTCATTCAAACCCCATAATAAAAAACTTAAAGTCCCCTGGTGGTCAGATGAATCTAACTGAATTAGTACGAGAAAAACACTCTCTAGCAAGAAGGTTAGATACTCTAAACAGAAGATTCAATAAAGTTAAATCAAAACCATTCACAGAAGAAAATATATTAAAAATGACAATTTTACTATTAGAAATAGATGAATTAAAATTTACCTTTATATAAAAAAATATCAGCCAAATTTAGAAAAAGTAATAAAGGTAAAATAATATCTTGGAGGTGGTCCTATGTGTCAGAAATAACAAGCGAAACATCCATTCAAAAAGTATGGGAAAAATTCAGAAAAATAAATGGAAAGAACAAACGTTAGACCACCCAGATAATGGAAATAAAATTTTAGATCCCTTCGAAAATAAGTAACATACTTGGGGCAAGTTTTGCCAAAATAAGTAGTGACGAAAATCTAGACAAACATTTTAAAAAACGTAAAAAAAACAAAGCAGAGTCTATTATACTTAATTTTGAGACAAAGGAAGTAATATTATAATAAAAAGTTCAATATGGAAGAGTTCGAATATGCTCTCTTGAACGTAATAAATCTGCCCCTGGAGGAGATGATGTTTGCTTGAGATGATTTGCCACCTAGCACCTTGGCAAAATCATACTTATTAAAATTTTTACAATCATTTATGGCTCCAAAACTTGTTTCCAGACAAATGGCGAAATGCAATAATAATTCCTATACCCAAACCAGGAAAAAGATGCTAGTAATGTGAATAATTATAGACCTATCTCATTAACAAGTGTATATGCAAGGTTATTGGAGAAAATGGTAAATGCACGACTTCATGGCACATTCGTGAAAATAAAATTTTAAGTCCTACACAAGTTTGGTTCACAACGTAATAGGTCTACATTAGATTCTCTATGTAGTTTGGAAGACCGTATACGTAGAGGATTTGAAAGAAAACAAATTACAATAGCTGTCTTTTTGACATTCAAAAGGCATACGACACTACATGGAGGTATGCAATATTAAAATCTTTACATAATAATAACATCCGCGGCATCTTCCATCAAATTTATTAAAAACCTTTATGACTGACCGCACTTTTCAGGTGAGATAGATAATGTTTTTTCCAAAAATATTTCCACTTGAAAAATGGAGTACCACAAGGTAGCGTCCCTTAGTGGTACTTTGTTCACATTGGCAATTAACAACACCAGTAACATGCTACGGTTGGAATTAAGAGTAATTTGTATATGGATGATTTTGCAATATATTACATAGCATCACGCATAAAACATGCAGAAAGAATTATTAATAAAACTATAATAAAAATAGATGAATGGGCCTCATCAGTAGGATTTAGATTTTCCATAGAAAAAACCCAAGCGGTCATTTTTTATAAAAGTAAAAATTTGGAAAAGAGGTGAAGAAGCAGAATTAAAAATGAGAAACCATAATATACCAATTAGCCAAACTGCAAAATTTTTAGGTTTTGATATTTGATGCACACCTCACTGGACAAGCCCATATAACTTACATAAAATCGAAATGCAAAAGAGCATTAAACCTAATTAAAAAAACTCTCTCACACAAATTGGGGAGCTGATAGACATACTCTTACTATACTTTATAAAGGAACAGTGCTATCAATTATTGATTATGGGAAGTGAAATATATGGGTCAGCTTCAGAAGCAGCACTGAAAATATTAGACCCAATTCACAACGAAGGCCTAAGAATATGCACAAGAGCATTTAGAATCCTCACCAGTCTCCTCTGTACAAGTTGAATGCGGCGAACTGCCACTATCCCTCCATAGAGAATTCATAACCATGAAAAGTGCATTAAGAATCAAGGCAAGTGATTCACCAACTAAAAGTCTATTTGAGTTAAGGGATGTCTTTATAAACAATCATTCACCACCTTTCCCAATTAGAGCTAATAGACTGTTAGAGTCATTAAATATAAATATACAAGTACCTCCAATAGTAAAGTTACCACCCCATTGGACTATGATTAAAGTAAAGACTTGCACTCACTTGAAATATTTATCAAAAAGTTCCGTATATACCCCAGCACATCCAAACAAAAAACCATAGAACATATAAGACAAAAAAGTTCACATTATGCAATATATACCGACGGGTCCAAATCGCAACATGGCGTAGGATATGCAGCTATATCGCAGAACAAAACATATCAATTTTCTTTACCCAATCATGCCTCAGTCTTCACAGCAGAGTTGTGTGCAATTAAAGTAGCTATCAAAATTATAAAGCAAACTTCAATTAATCATTTTGTGATTTTTAGTGACTCGAGAAGTGCCATAGAAGCTCTTCAGAATTACAATCCAAAAAATAATATTGTACAGCAAATTCAATTTGAACTCCACAAATTATATAAAAATGGCAAAAATATTGAAATATGTTGGATCCCTGCTCATGTGGGGATAAGAGGAAATGAAGAGGCTGATAAAGCAGCTAAAGAAGCAGTCCAAATGATAAAAGCAAATGTAACATCCCCACCAGTGATTATATAAGATATATAAAAACAATAATTGTAAATAAATGGCAAAAACGTATGGGCTGAAGAGCCTGAAATAATAAAATTAAAACAAATAAAACAGGATGTTAACAAATGGAGTTCAGCATATCAAAGAGAGAGACATGCTCAAGTAATCCTGACACGCCTCCGTATAGGCCACACTCGTCTGACACACGGGCACTGATGAGCAACCCACGCGACCCTGCTCCAGAGTGTTCAGAGTGCAAGGAGTTGGTAACAGTCAGACATGTCTTGTGCGAGTGTCCAAAGTATGACCAGCAGAGACTGTCAACTTTGGAAATAAAACAATAAAAGAAATTTTGACAGAATCTTTTACATTTTCAGTCGTTCCAATTTTGACTTTTCTGAGGAACTGCAATTTAATTGATAAATGTAAGTTTTTTTTTAGTGAATTTTAAAACAAAATTTTAAAATACTTAATATAGTCTGAATAGGTAATTATTCAGTTTCTAGTTTATTATTATTATTATTATAAAAGTAGTTTTACCAGACCACTGAGCTGATTTTCAGCTCTCCTAGGGCTGGCCCGAATTTTAATATACCGTTTTAGTATGTATGTAAGGGAACATGAGTAAATGTATTTATTGTGTGTGTGTTCTAGTATGAAAGCGTTTGCCTTTGTGTGCAATTTTTTTTATTTATCCTGAATGACCAATTTGGTCCCAGTTCTGGCCTAAGGGCTAGACCTGGCATTTTATCTAATCCTTCGGGCCAGCCCTAGGAGAGCTGAAAATCAGCTCAGTGGTCTGTAAAACTACTTTTATAATAATAATAATAATAAACTAGAAACTGAATAATTACCTATTCAGACTATATTAAGTATGGCCACGGGCTTTCTCTTGACTGTATAAAGTTGCAAGTCGTAAGACAAATGCAGTTTTGCAACCACGGGGACAATTCCAAATCCTGTTAGCCATTCTTGACTACTATGGGTTTTCAGAGCCGATGGAATAAGGGAATGGATTTCTGTCTAGTGGATGGGCGGGGCAACATTTCGTAAAACGATTGTTTACCTTGCTTACGTAATGAATTTTTTTGACTCTTGGCTCGCAATCATTGGCCATAGCGTCGGCTAGATCATTTTTACTCCATCAAAAAATAAAACTATCGGGTTTAGGTTATTGATAATGCTGACAAAATTTGTGTGTAGTTGTAAAATATACATATGTCAACTTTCAGCTACCTCCGATGCTTTGATAAGGAGCAAAAATCCAAACAACGTGTTACAGAGGTCCTGAATTTCATAGTATGTTAGTAAATATTATGAATATTCATTAACTATACCACGTGCTTGAAAGGAGGTGTAGCCATATTGATAAGTAAGCGTTTGTCACCTGTATATGTCATAAGCCAGGAATCAGATGTGGAGGGCCGTATAATAAGTTTACGCGTTCGTATTGGTGAAAAAGTGTTCTTGTTAAATGTGTATGCACCATCAGGTACTGGTAAGAAAAAGGAGAGGGAAGATTTTTTTTGATGATTGTGTTATTATTTGAGACATAATGTGGATGATATCATATTTGGTGGGGACTTTAACTCTGTAACTAACGCTAGAGATGTAAGTTTTATGGAGATGATAATTGATCTCTAAAAAATTTACTCTGTTATCAAAGGCAATTGGTTTTGAGAGATGTTGCCAATACGAATATTTCAAAGGACCATACTTATAAGAGGAAACTATGCTTCTCGCATTGACAGGATATATGTGACTAAACCGTCATTAAATATCAATGTATGTGAAACGATTCCTGTATCATTTTCAGATCATAATATGGTTGTAACCAGTATCAAAGTTAAATCACCTTCCTATGGAAGAGGTGTATGGAAATTAAATGTAAGTCTGTTAGCTCAGGATGAGGTGAAAGAAAAATTTAAAGTTCTGTGAGTGAGTCTTAAAAAGGGAAAAGGTCATTTCAGAGATATACTAGAATGGTGGGATCATTGTAAAATTCAAATAAAACGATTCTTTATAAAGGAGTCTAAACAGATAGCATCAGAAAAATATGGTTTGATCAATCTCTTGCAACAAAGGCTTAAAGATTTATACATGAAAGCAGGGGATGATGATGTAGAATTTACAATGATAACTTCAATAAAAGAGAGGGTAGAAAAACTGAAAAATTTATATTTGTGAAGGGGTAAAGGTAAGAACTAAAATTAAAGACAAAATAGAAGGAGAAAGGTTATCATGCCACTTATTAAAAGGGAAGAGAAAAATCGTGTATTACGTAATATCGTGGGGCCTGAAGGACAAATATTGGATAATACAGATGCCATTTTATACTATTCTACAGATTTTCATAAAGAATTATATAGGAAAGTTGATGTCGAACTTCACGTGCAGGAGAAGTCCATAGCATTATGTAATAATAGACTGGAAGAAGAGGACTGTGAAATGTTGGTTGATGATATTACAGAAAATGAGTTAAGTGCTGTAATTAAGAATTTGAATAATCGGAAAGCACCAGGCATGGACGGGTTACCGGCAGAATTCTATAAGGAATTTTTACCCATAATAAAAGATGAGCAATTAATGGTCATTAAGAAAGTACTTGAATGCAAATATTTGACTTCTTCACAAAATATAGGATTGATCAAACTCCTTAGCAAAGGGACTAAGGGGAATACCCTTAATGACTGGAGGCCTATTTCACTTTTAAATGTCGATTATAAAATAATTGCGAAAAATATTAGCAAACAGGTTAAAGATTGTCATGCCAAAATTAATCTCTGAAGAACAATATTGTATAAAAGGGAAATCTATCATAAACTGTAATAATAACATTCGAGATATCATCCACTATGTCAATGAGAATAGATTAAGTGGAGGTGTTTTAAAACTAGATTGGGCAAAGGCCTTTGATACTGTTGATCATGACTTCTTGTTTAAAATAATGCAAAAACTGGGAATACCATGCATATTTGTCGAGTGGATAAAAATCCTTTATAAGAATTGTATGCGTCGGTTATGTATTAATGGGTATTTAGGTAACCCTTTCCCATTGAAAGATCAGTAAGACAAGGATGCCCTCTCTCTATGCTACTGTATGTTTTATATCAGGAGTCATTATATTTGTAAATTAAGCAAAATGAAGGTATAAAGCCAATTAAACTTCCAAATAACACTAATGTATGCGTTCAAGGATTTGCTGATGATTCATCAATTTTTATAGTTAATGATCAGTCTTTGGTGGAAGTATGTAAGGTAATAAATGAATTTGAAGAAGCATCGGGAGCTAAACTGAATAAAAATAAAAGTAGTATTACTGGTATAGGAAACTGGAAGGGTAAAAACAGACTGGCCTACACCTTGGTTGGAAACCGAGATTGAACTGAAGATCTTAGTGATTTTTTATTGTCAGACAGAAGTCGAGACTATGGCAAAGAACTGGGATATGCACTGTGAGCAACATAGAAAGAGCAGTAAATATGTTATCTGATAGATATCTTACCATTTTTTAGAAAGCCATAATTATAAATTCTATGTTGCTGTCAAAAGTCTGGTATCTAGCTCATACAATACCATTAAGCAAAAATATATGCTCAGAAAATAAATAGCATAATTTTTAGGTATTTGTGGAAAGGGAAATATCAACCTGTAGGTAGAGCTACTTTGTTTTTGCCTATGAATGAAGGTGGATTAAACATAATAAGTGGATACCACAAAGCTGCGGCTATTCTTGCTGCCACAAGCCTTAAGGAAGCTCTGAATGTAGGGAAATGACTATATATAACTGTAAGCTAAGATTAAGCCATTGGTAGAGACTGCTCCCTGCACAGATGTCATTTGTTACTCCTGCATTCTATACAAAGCAATTGAGGATATAAGAGCAGTGTGTAAGCATAAATATTTCCCCATTGTTAAAAGTAAACATATTTACGTGAGCTTTTTTCCAAGGTTCCCGCAAAAGTTGAAAGCAATTACCCTCTGTTGTGTTGGGGGAGGAATATGGAAAAAAACATAAATAACAAATTAATTGGTATTCGGGAGAGAGAAGGTTTTTGTTCAAATATGTACATGAGGTATTGCCCACAAATGTCAAAGACTAAAAACATGAAACTAAGAGACAATGGAAATTGTAACCTTTGCATGAACAAGAATACAACAATGCATGTATTTTATTTTTGTATTAAGATAAAAAACGTTTTTCGATTGGTTTAGTGTAAAATTATCATCAATGTGTTCTCATTAATAAGAGAAATTGGTTCAAACCTTTTGTACTTTGATTTGATTACAAAACAACCAGGGACAAAAAATACAGCAATTATTTTAGTGTGTAATTATCTGTATGTTGTTTGGATTAGCAGATTTAAAAACCTAGATGCAAGATATATGATTCATTATTTCAAAGGTAGGCTTAATTATTGTAAATGGATGTTAAAGTCAGTTATGGGCAAAAAGATTAATAAGTTAGTCACGGAAGACTTCTTGGAGGGCGGTGTTATGAGCAAAAAGGGCTTCTTTGAGAATAGCAAAAACAAGGTAACTTGAATTTGTGCTTCCCTATATGTAAGGGTTTCTTTCTCTTATGGGCCGGTGAGCACTCCATAAGAGCCCTCCTCGGAGGGGGAGGCTGATAGCCATAAGATCCTCCTCTGGTGAGGGAGGAGCAATACCCGGTCCCACACTGATGTATTTTTTATGTTGTGGGTTAACCACATATTGTAGTCTTTTTATAGTGCATACGTATACTGTGCAAAGACTATTTTGTACATGAAATTACTATGTAAAAATATGTATATATATGGATGTATAAATTACAATAAAAAAGAAAAGAAAAAAAATTCTATTCTATCAAGGTCGGTAATTAAATTATTAGTCTGCAGCTTTTCTATGATCGATGAAGTTGGTATCAAGCATTCGTGTCGAATCGTAGACCGTTGTGAATGTATGACAGCGGCAAACTACGGATTGGTGCGGTTTGGGGCCTTCGCGACTGCCAGATGGAAGATGATGTTGGAAGAGATTAGTATTCCACCTCTTGTTTCGGCCTTCGACCTTATTTGTTGGTTCAGCTGATTGAGCTCTCTCGTCTTCTCCTACTTCCACCATCAAGCTGGATAACTTCAGACAAAACATTCAGAAGGGGAAGATGAGGTTATGGAAGATGAACTGACAAATACAAAAACGAACTTTTTCAATCCAGGCAGCTTTGTCTTTTTAGTCAGGATATGCTTCACTTGCCTGATGATAGCTGTACCTATCGATTGTTTCGAAAACAGGGATGACTATTAGGAAATAGTATCAACATGCCCGCTGGTTAATTAAGATCATCTAAATTAGTTAATTGTTAATTGTTAGTAAGGGTAATGTGTAATATGCTAATACTCGTCACATGAGAGAGAGAGAGAAATATCTCAACGAAAAATACAGCAAACGTATAGTTCGAAATTGTTATATATTGCACACAGGTAATTAAATGCTTATAAGTTGAAGCATATTGATATGAAATGTGGTCTCGACACAAAATTAAGTTACCTAAATTTCTTGTAATTAAAGCCTTATCTGTGTTAAATCCAGATGACTGCCGTTTTTATGACTCCCATTTGTGAAGTGTGCGTTTATGGCCTGGCATCCTTATTGATAAGTATTTTGATGTAGCTCATGGGCTCATACATGCACGAAGCCCGCCTCTGTTGCCGAACAACATTAACTGAACATACCAGAAATATGAGAGGCCTTTCTGTAGATCGACGAACACCAGTGTAATTGTTCGCAAACAGCTAGAAACCTTGTAACCGCTATAGGCAAAAGTCATTGGATGAGCAAGACTAGTGCGTTTATACTTTAATCGGGAACAAATTAGTTATGTTTTAGTAATTCCATGCGTTACTTTTTAGCAAAGTTTACGTAAGAGGAAAAGTTAGACAGACCCTTACAGTAATGACCACTAACAAAATTTAGGTAGTTGATGGATTCAGGTTTTACCCCTTTGTTAGAACTCAGTTGTTCAGGGTGTTTTACGTCCTTGAGGATATCGTCTTGCAAGTGTCAGTCTTTCTCAAGTTTGCAGTGTGTGACAATGACCGTTAGGCCTCACTCAGAGCAGAGCCACATATATACGGCTCTGACTCAAGAGAGGTTCTTCCAGTAAGTGGTCACACTACAGTGAAAGTTGAGTTTGAATGAGTGCCATGGAACACTGCTTTTCTAGAAAGTAGAGCATGTCATTAGTATTGGGGTAAATAAGGATGGGCAGTGGAGAATGTTTAACGCGTTTCTCAGTGTTCTTACGTATGTTGTATTGACACATAAAATGGATGTATTCTCCGTTAACTGTGTTAACAGAACAAATGGAACCAAGGCGGAATTTGGAGACCTTTTGGGAGGTCATCATTTTAGGTGAGTAAAGTCAGCCCGACTCTCAGAATATCAAATCGAAAATTGTTTTCTTGATAGTTTGTTAGTTTCCTTTGAAACCTGATTCGATTTCGTGGGAGATACCTATTGCTGTGAATCTACTTTATTTTGTGTTTTGTCATCTGGAGGTTTCTTCATACCGGTAGAAAACACCAGGTTGGGTAACAAGAGGCGAATTGACCTTTACGAAGTAGTTCAAAGAAATGGGTGTTTCGGTGAATGAAAGTCCGTTTAATTTGTAAACGCTTTAATTTGAAGAATGATCGACCGCTAATATACTCTTAATCTCTTTGAGGAATTTAAATACTTGTCTCGTTTATGAAACGTGTGTACCATTTTCGTTCCATTTATTTCTCTTGTCTCGTCAGCTTCGCGATTTCCTCAAAGACGAAAACCTTGGGAAGCGTTTTGCTGATTTTTAGGACATTTTGCTTTGCACGAATAGTGAAAGTCCTTTGTATGTCCTACGCATGTCTTCTGCTTAGCGAAAAAATCCCGCTCCTAGTCATATGGGAGATTATGTCTTCCTTCCGATTGCAACCAGTTTGTAATATATTGCAGTTTTACGTTAAGTTGAATTTAAGAATTATAAGAATTACAAAACTTATGAATAAAAAAAAGGCCGACGAAAAAGCAAGGAGAGTGTATAAGGAATTAATGTAGTTCATTATAGTTTTGTTCTTACGGATTTGGAACCCCATTAATTGGTCATGTTGACTCTGCATAAAGTTTTTACATAATTGAGGGAGCATATTGAGATAGCGGGAGTTAAATAACATGAAAGTGTTGGGAGTTAAAAATTGGAATTGGAGTAGGGTCGCTGATCGTTAAGGACAAACATCACTAAGTTCTGTGGCCTGAAATGTTTAATTGCCATCCACATTTAAACCTCATTTAGCAGGAGGGAATATAAACATACTCTTCAGTTTCTCTGTCGTGACCAAAGGTTTAAGGATTAATCCAACTTGCCTCCTTGAAAACCTGAGTCTTTTGACAAATAAGGGTTAAGGACGAACTTTTTCAGTTCTATAAGGTTCGTATTATTGATAGAAAATCTTTTCGAAAAAAATTTTCAAATTACTTTGTTTTAAGCACGAGAGAATTTAGATTGTAAACGAATTTTGTGTTATATATAGTAAATCAATAATAATGTTTTTCCGCACATTTTAATGACCTCGTTACGTCGTTGATTCAGAGTTGGACTTCGATTGGCAGGAGCTTCTCCAGTGAGTGAGTGTTGCCGCAATATATTGTGACGACATACTCTCGAGAACATTTGAGACCTTGAATTGTTTTCAAAGCCAAATAAGTTTAGCTTATGGTCAACCGTCCTTTCACGTTGGTCAAGATTCAGGATACCAGTTGTGAGGTATTTCCCTACATTGAGGTGGTATAGCGCTCCCATTTATGGTCATTCATCTGATTCCTTACTTTTGACGCTTCTGACGTTAAAGTTCCCTAAATAGAACGCCTTGTCCTCCTCGAGATGTTGGTGTTGCATTTCTTGTAATTATACTGTGATTATATATATATTATATATATATATATATATATATAATATATATATATATATATATATATATATATATATATATATAATTTTTTTTTCGATATACGAGTAAGTGTTCGCTACCATCCGCCTTAATTAACGCCGGCTGACTTTGTTACAATACATGTCTTGATATTTATGCTTAAGCGTTAACGATAAATAATGGCTTTTTAACGCACAGATTGGCAAGCCTTTCAGGACAGCCTAAATTTGTTGTTGGTCTGTCATTACAGAACTGAGGATTGTTTTTAAGTACCGAATGTACAAAATACATGATTCGTTAATTGCAATACAGTTTTTATGAATTTTCATGTAACGATATTCTACAATTTTTTTTAATTCACACCACTTAATAATCAACTCAAATAGCCCTCAAGTAGCTGTCATTTTTTTTTCGTAACAGCTAATGTTCAGAGTACAATTACATTATATTCCATAAGTCTTTAATTTGCCGTCACCGACAATAATTAATATCCATCTTAGATAATATTCGGACTAACCGACCGTAAGTGGTGAAGGGAACGGCGTCGGACACAATTAAGGCTTCAATAAAGCTTGTGCACTATCATCATCTAGTTTCGACTTACAGTGGACATTAAAACAGTAAAGTCTGCATAAAGTTACCCGGATTCATACAACAAATCTCAAACTACACCTTTTGAAAAATACAGTAAAATTGGCCTAATGCGATTACAAAAATGAAAATATATGCAATATCAATTCTATTGCACTGCAGTAATCAAAATCTGAACCTTTAATGTTCAAAATCTTCAGTCTGTCGTTTGTTTCTAAACTCCCATGCATATATTTGTATACAAATTCTCTCTCCAAAGAATTCTTAAAGGAACGTTGACGCGTTACCAAATCAGTATCCAGTCTAGTAGCTGGTAATCTCTCACGATGCTTGGTTTTAAAGGCAGTTTGAGGTAATGATATATTTCGTTACATGTAACATCGGAAAGTTTTTTTGCTTATTCATTTTCCCTTATTACCTCAGAGGCAATAGAATAGAGCGCTGGTGTCATATAAGATGCATCAGTTATCTCCCTTAACAATAGCAAATAACTAAATCTAGGTTTATTGTTAAAATAGTACACACTCCAGAATGTATTTTAATGTTGTGCAGCCGAAGATAGCTTGAATTTTGTAGTACATCAGATGTGCCCAATCCCCCTTTTTCACTTCTACGTAAACACAACGTAGCCCTTTTTATTGATTGTGCATCCCCTTCCAAATGTACCGAAAGATGCAAACATTTAATCTTACAAATATATTCCTTTATTGGGAGTAACGTAAGAGCTATATAGGTACCGTGCTTCTGATAAAATCTCTTGAATTTACAATTACACGCTTTTGGAAAATTGACAATTTAACTCTTCCTAGTGGGGTATTGCCGTCAGTGGACCTCATACGATGCACTGTAGGCATTACTTAAGGTTCTTTGCAGCGTGCCTTCGGCCCCTAGCTGCAACCACTTTCGTTCCTTTTACTGTACCTCCTTTCATATTCTTTCTTCATCTTACTTTCCACTCTATCCTAATACTTGGTTCATAGTGCGACTGCTTTGAGATTTTTCCTCCTGTTACTCCTTTCAAACCACCTCCTGTCAATTTCCATTTCAGCACTGAATGACCTCTTAGGTTCCAGTGCTCAACGACAAATAACTCATACAAGACATATTTATGGCAATTTCACCCTTATTCGCAATAACAGACCAGTTTTCCTCGTATATCAAATCTGTTATTGAAAAGATACCAAAAATTTACATACTATGAACAACCCGTATCCAATCCGAAGGCCAGTCATGCCTGTTAATCCGGTTAAATCCGGTTACACAAACCCATCATCGTAGTTTTATTTTGAAGCCTGGCTCCTGTTGCAACCTCAAAGCGCCGAATTAGTTTACTAAAATTTGGGTTTTAAACAAACAGTTTGAAATATAGGAACACTGCAAATACATTATTAGCAGATTTTATATCTGGTATTAGGTATAGTTATAAATCTGGGTATTTGTTAGATGATCCACATTTAATTGTTTTAATAAGAGTAAGTATTTACAGACATAGGTATGTATTGCGTAAATCATTTAAAAACTTTCTCATTTTACGCGTAGTTACCTGGAATTCTTTTGTACTGATATGTGTGTGTTTAATGGGTATATGTATATGTATGTAGTAAATTAAGTATACTGATGTATATTTTATATTATGACTATATATTTGTTAATGTTGTTAGTGTATATACGCATTAATTAAGCTACAAAAATGTCCTTTAATATCTAATTCGCTCTACCTCAGAATTAATATATTTTCATATATGTTAACTGAAGGGGAATTTATAGTTGATAATAATTTCGTCGGCTCCCGGTCGCGAACCTAAGAATCAAGAAATCAGGACGTACTATTAAAGACGCTTCACTGTACGTCCTGATTTCTTGGTTCCTAGGGTCGCGCCCGGGAGCCGACGAAATTATTATCAACTATGAATTCCCCTTCAGTTAACATATATGAAAATATATTGATTCTGAGGTAGAGCGAATTAGATATTAAAGGACATTTGTCTCTTAATGGGTATATATGAATCGTACATATGAATCACGGTGATGTGATCAGACTCATAGTGTATATGTATTGAATTGTAAAATAATTCTTAACATTAATTTTTATATAAGAGAAAAAAAACTGTTTACTTTGTTTGGTTTTATGTGCAGCTCTCTGTTTGGTTTGGTTTTATGTGCAGCTCTCTGTCGGGCCCTTGCACGTTTTCTAAATAAATTCCTTCTTATTATTTTATCATTTTCTTTTAAGTATTTCTCATTAATATCGTAGCTCCTGCAGAATAGGAGAGACGTTAGTTCTTTTTTTTTTTTTTTTTTTTTTTTTTGCTTTCTTCTTGTATGATCTTCACTTCAGGTGGTACTTTGTTGTAGTCTTGGTGTGCAATGTTCAAATGCTCTCTCACCTGACTTACCTATCTATCAATAGATGGGCTCAAACAGCCTATGTGCTTAACTTGCATGTCTGATCCCAATATTAATTTCATGTCTAAAGAAACTTAAGCAGTTTCTTAGATATGTTGGTTCCCCATATTTTGGTGCTTTAAAGACTGTAAGAAGTATTTTGTACTCTATTCTCGCTTTTACTGGGAGCCAATGTAGCTCGATTAGTGCGGGAGTTATTCTGACACGGTAACGTTGTCCTTTTATTAACCTGGCGGCTCCATTTTGTAATTCTTGCAATTTTCTTACCAGGTAGTTAGGAAGAGCGTAGTATATAACGTTGCAGTAATCCAGCCTCGAAAGTATTTGGTTACAAATTGCTGTTTTCAGAGTATCTTCTTTTAAATATTTCCTAATAAATACAATGTTTCTAATATGATAGTGACAGGTTTTTACAATATGCAATATATGATTTTTCAACGGTATTTTATAATCGATAGATACTCCTAAGTTCCTCACTGCCGCTACAATGTTCATTTCATTGAAATTTAGTTTCTTCGCCGACATTCACGTTTTTATATCTCATTGTTGCATTAATTTTACAAATGACATCTACCGTTTCAGGAGGAAAATAGAACCAAGTGTCATCAGCATAAAGTTTAATGCCAACCTTGTGCTTGTTTAGAAGAAGCTTGAACCGAATCGATTATTGACACAAATACGTAAGAATCGTCAGCAAACTCTTGTACTTTCATGGGTGTCTGATTGGGAAGACAGACTCCTGTTATATCATTACTATCTTGAATTGCCCTATAAAAAGGCTATTGAAAAATACAGAAGACTATGTGCACCGTATCAAAAGCTTTAGACCAATCGAGACTAAAGATGGCAACATCTTTTTCATTAGAATAAAACATGACGTCTCTTATGGTACTATTACGCTGAACAATCGACCTCCCTTTGAAAGCGCAATATTGCTCCGGGGAAATTATTTTAAATATTTCCTAATAAATACAATGTTTCTAATATGATAGTGACAGGTTTTTACAATATGCAATATATGATTTTTCAACGGTATTTTATAATCGATAGATACTCCTAAGTTCCTCACTGCCGCTACAATGTTCATTTCATTGAAATTTAGTTTCTTCGCCGACATTCACGTTTTTATATCTCATTGTTGCATTAATTTTACAAATGACATCTACCGTTTCAGGAGGAAAATAGAACCAAGTGTCATCAGCATAAAGTTTAATGCCAACCTTGTGCTTGTTTAGAAGAAGCTTGAACCGAATCGATTATTGACACAAATACGTAAGAATCGTCAGCAAACTCTTGTACTTTCATGGGTGTCTGATTGGGAAGACAGACTCCTGTTATATCATTACTATCTTGAATTGCCCTATAAAAAGGCTATTGAAAAATACAGAAGACTATGTGCACCGTATCAAAAGCTTTAGACCAATCGAGACTAAAGATGGCAACATCTTTTTCATTAGAATAAAACATGACGTCTCTTATGGTACTATTACGCTGAACAATCGACCTCCCTTTGAAAGCGCAATATTGCTCCGGGGAAATTATATCGTCTAATGTGATCTCAAGCCTATTTTTGAAAATTAATAAAAATCTGAATCAATGTTGAATAACTTTATAGGTCTCCAGTTTTCTATTGGTGCAAGGTAACTTTTAACCAACATACTGACGGACTCTTGGACATTCTCTTTACATCACCTATATATAATTTAACACGGTGATAAAATCCAGTTTTATGATGTTCCAAAATTTCTTGAAGAATTCAGGAGACTATCGTAGCCTGGAGTTTTCCCATTACACTTTTTCGCTTACTCGGGGAGTAGGCTAAGCCTACGAACTACTTTTTTATTGTTCTTGTTGGGTGGCAGTAAAGGTCTATGGAAGATCCTATAAAGGTCTGAAAATGTGTTTAGCATTGAGTTAAAGATACAGGAATTTTTGGGTAGGATATTTATGATTAACTCTCTAGAATGAAAAGTAAAAAATAAATGTGCTTCTTAAAAAGTACAGAAAATGTATTCTTAATAAAATATAGCTACACCTCCTTTGATTGAATCTCGGTAGATAAAGCCTGTAGGTTTTAACCATTCAGCACTGGTCGACACTTGTCCAGGAAGAAGTTCGGTTTCCGTCAACCAAACGAAAAAGTTCTCAGAATATTCGTTAATTCGCACAGAAATCGCCTTCGTCCCCTCAACAGTCGTCCTGTCGTTCGTTTTAAGTTAAGTAAAATAATGATTTCTTCTTTTAGTTCTCTCTCTGCCGAGCAAATAGGAAGAAACTCGTTCACCTTTAACATCTCATCAGATTTTATCCTGACCTTCATACCTTCTAAAAAACTCATTCTGTATATCGTAAATTCTCTTTTTCAGTCTTTGCATCATGTCGTACTTACCCCTAGTTCTATGATGGATACATTTAATTGTTGTAGTCTCCATTGTAGTATTTTCAGTAACCCTGTGAAATCATCTTGGACAATTTAACAAAAAATAGAATAAAATAAAAATCTTGACTACGAAGCTTTGTCCAATCCCTCCATTCCAACATTTCAGGGAACTTGCATCTGTAAAATTGTACCCGTTATCATAGGTCTTGAAATTGCTCTTCAATATTATGATCCAAAATTTTTATATTCAATTTCCAGTAAGCTGTTGGTTTTTAAATCAATAACCTTTAACTCAAGAGGACCACATTGTGATCTGAAAAACTAATAGGGATTGTTTTTGCTCTCGTAATGTGACGAAATAAATCAACAGTATAAATTGTATTTATTCGAGCCCCATCATTTTCTTTTGCATACTTACATACAGAGACACCTCTAGAAAATTTATATTTATCCTTTAACGCTGAATTATGAACCAGAGTACCCAGTGCGTTAGAGACATGGCGCGCAGTTGAAATCATCACCTAATGTCAAGGAATAAAGGCTCTCTCAGAAAAAAGGCGAGATCATTCCCTAAAAAACTCTCTCTCTCTCTCTCTCTCTGAACCTGTAGGAGCATGTACATTTACAATGTGGATAATGCACCCGTTCAATCTTCCCTCAATACCCAGTATCCGCCCGTTACAATCTGTCTGTAACAAAACTACAATATCCTTCTTTCTAGGAAAACAGAACATAGTCCTTCCTTTCAACAAACCGTCGAGTTCAGTATAATATTACAATAGTTACTTGAGTAGTTGAAGACTCTTAAGTCTCACACATTGTTCTTGTATCAAATGTCTACGTCATAGTGCGCCATAAGTGGTATCTCCTTCATATGTCTATTTACATCCTTCAAGGCATTGCCATTTAACGTCGCAATTACTAAACCATGGAAAAGCGAAGTCGTAACTTCTTTTTCGGTATATTGTCATTGCACAGCATTTTAGTTTCTTTCCTCTTGTCTTGTGATAAACGTTCATCTTGCCAACCTTTGCCATATATATATTACAGCGTCCAAGATGCGCTCTACATTTTCATCCTCATTGCCAAGTACTATATCCCCCATAATTATCATTCCCGAAGGCCATTACATCTGTGGGCTCATCATTCTTATGAACTGACACCGTAACAGTCATTTCCTTCAGTCCTTCCTCATCACAGAGTTGTTCCTTGCATACACCACATGATCCACCTCCATCTGCGGAACATGAGGTGACCCCTGCAAACTATAACCTTCCAGAAATTGAATGCTCAAAGGGTCCGGGAGACTATTATCCTTCGTAGTATTAAAAATACCAATATCGCTATTATCACCTCTGACCTCATTACCACCAGTTTCCTACACACCAGTATTTGGGCTTGATTCGAGACTGTGAATAAGGATAAACTCCCGGTGACTATCCGCCAGCTACTTACTTCTCAAGTGTGCGTTCTCTGATCCATCTTTGATTCTTCATCGAAACAATCATTCAAAGCTTCCGACGTAACATCGGTCTCATTTCCAAATACATCTGACATTTCTGATGCATCTGGACCGTCATTAATTTTAGGAAAATTCGGGAAATTGGCCATGTTAAAAACATTTAACCTGGATTCGCTTTCCATAGTACAATTAACAGCTTGGTGTGTCGTCCTTCCGCATTTATAGCAAGTTTTAGGTTGGCCTTGATAAATAAAAGTTACTGTGTGTCTACATAGGTTAACCGACGATGAAAGGCTCTCTAACCTCCATCTTGCCGTTCGGATACCGTTCAACAGCCCTTTTGCTCTTCCATGGGAAAACCCGTTGTCTTACAGAGTGCACCTTCCCGTAACGGCTTAGGTCACCGATGACCAAATCATCATCCATATCAAACAGTGCGTATCTTAAGGAAACATATGTGTAATTAATAACTCTTGTATTCTTACCTTCACCAGTATCAATATTCCTTCATTACCATTTCAACCCGCATATGATTGACGAATTTAATAATCGCCATATTGTTGAGCATTAAGCCAAGTTCACACATTCACGCATCAAGCCCACGCCTGTTCACGCATGTGAAACGTGGCTAAACGGGTGGTTTGTCGGCTCGATCAAGTGGATGCGTGTCACAGGCCGATGGCCGTCAGTCAATATAACGACGCCATACCATTAGTACGAAGAACTGCGTAAAAAGCCTACGCACCGCGCAAGATTGCCGGGACGCTTTCGTTAATTGCCACGACAATAGGCTACACCCCCAGAAGTAGTGCGTGGCCGAGCACGTAACACACGTACGTATACCGTATGTGTAACGACCTCGCACGACGTCCTCGCTTTCATCCAACGTGCGTCGGCGGGAATACGTTAGGTACAAAAGGGCCGTGATGCACACGTGTGACTGCAGTTCCATTCACCGCCTACAGGAAGTATTATTTATGTAAAATATATTCATTTATTATTTACGTATTTGTTTCGTATCAATATATTTGTTTTGTTTTTTGTCGTCAGACCCATAAAGACGACCACAAATAGTTCGCGAAATAGAATCATTGCTACCAACACATTTTCAATAAGTAGTTAAACCCCTCCATTGCCTTCTATTTCAATAATAATAATAATAATAATAATAATAATAATAATAATAATAATAATAATAATAATAATAATACCTTTTAGTGGTAAGGAACTCGTGCGTAAATAATTTCCGGTCAATTCGTACCTAACGTAACATACGCCCAATGTCTTGACAAAGCGGCATTAAAAAAAGTAAGACAGATGGAAAGATAGATAAATAGATAGAGAAACACTATACGAGATAAGGGGGATGAGAGAGAGAGAGAGAGAGAGAGAGAGTAATCCCAGTCACTCACCAAACAACAAACAAAGGAAACAGTGAAGGTAATAACTTAATCTTTTATTCAGATTCAAAGAACAACTTCATTTCAAACGTAAAACCGAAGAAATTATATCTTATTTTGCATTTGTCTTGTTTGTTATTATTCCCAGTTCATTTGGGTACTGATATTTTAGTTCAATGAATAACTGTTATTGTTTAATTATATGTTTTTTCCCTTGTTCATTTTTATTCTTTTTCCTTAAATATAAGGTGCTTTCAACTATATAGTTGTTTGCATATGTCTTATTTGTGTTATTATTCTTATTTCATTTTGTTACTTTGATGGTTTTTAGTTTATTGAATAAAAGTTATTTAATTATATGTTTATTGACACATAAATAAATATATATATATATATATATATATATATATATATATATATATATATATATAATTACATTCATAATTATACATTAATTCATTCACACGCAAAAAAATATATACAAATAGAACTATAAATTTTCGAGGAAGCTGCTGTCACTGGCCATGTCCATGCCCACCTCGTCAGCCTCTTCAATGTGTATCACCACATCCTCCTCCTCCATGGTGTCTGTAGGGGTTCAAGTAGCAGTTGGTCTCTTCGTAGAGGTTGTCTTAGCTCCTGGCCCCTTTCGCTGCCTCTTCGTGATTTCTTTCGGCATCGTGTATTCTACTGACGAAGTCACTGACGGTGCTGCTGCCTGTCTGGTAAAAGAACTGATGCCGCATACCCACCGCACGGGGTTTCGTGCATCCGACTCGGCGGGAGTCATCGTAAATGGGTCTTAGGGGAGCAGCGCTATTGTTCCGTATGTTCCCGAACCACGTGGAGATCCACGCTGTGCTTGGTTGTACCGATACTGCAGCGGGGGACCACACGTCTTTGCCCTAAAGGCATGCCAACCACGGTACGGATGCACCATGCTGTCCGTCTGGAGCAAGGCCTTTTGTATAGGCCTTGGTCTGGAGCAACGCATAATGTCAGATGGCGGGAGCAGGCATGTATTTTTTTCAACAGGTCTGAGCGATCGCGGCTCCAAAATGTTGGGATGGTTCGTAGCGACCTCCCGACTCCGCCCCGAATACGCATGATCATAAATACTCATTTCGGGATATTTTCGTAGTACTTTCGTAAGCGGTTTTTAGCTACTAATTTCCGTTCATGCGTGGGCATGCGTGACTTGATACGTGAATGTGTGAACGGCGCTTTAGCTGAAAGCCGGAAATTTCTTCTTCTTTCACCTCTAGATGGACAAAAATGACTTCACAGGCGACGTCATACGTCAGGTGCACAGAAAAATGTATAATCCACTCGAATACTTTGTTCAAAGTTTGCCCAAAGGGGCAAAAATATTAAAGTTGTCACTTCCAAACATCCTCTATAGTTTAGCCAAAGGCAAGGCAACGGCACCAGAAAGCGGGAGCAGCTCAAGACACGTACGTCAGTTCTGCTCCGAAGGTCTAGCTAGTCCAAATTATTAATGTATTCGTGATGACTTTCTAACTTTCATGCAGTATAGGTAACACTATGCTAAGAAACATTAACACGAAAACTGAATCAGCTTATTGGAGTCGACTTACCCAGAGCAAGTCGTCAAAACACACGCACGTTGGTTCAGAGACGATAGTATTTCCAAGAAAGGATTCGCCAGAGAGGGCAAGCCGAAAGACTCCCTAACAAGTCTGCCTCAATTTCCTTGGGGAAATTTGGTCTTCTTGGGAAATGTCTCCTTTGCACATGGCGACCAACGCAACAAACGCAAGTCCTTGATAAGACTCCACAGAGACATCGTTCCATTTACGTAGAGCAGCAGTTATTGCTCCTACTCTGCCAGCCAACCCAACATTCCTCTCTCTCTCTCTCTCTCTCTCTCTCTCTCTCTCTCTCTCTCTCTCTCTCTCCTCATTAGAGACTTGGGTATTCTACCTCGAGGAGTTACCATTAGGTTCAGCTGTTTAAATGTAGGTCCGATGCTTCTCGCCGATATGGTTAGTTTTAATTTTAGTAGTGGATTATTGCTCATTAGTTACTTTTGTGCTTTTGCTCTGTGCTTTTGAAAAATACTGAGAGAGAGAGAGAGAGAGAGAGAGAGAGAGAGAGAGAGAGAGAGAGAGAACTACACGATCTAAGATGCCGACTTAGCATTAGACAAAAACAATGGTATTCACTCACTAAATTTTGATACTCGAGAAAGCTCATCGGAAGTCTGGGAACCCAGTGTGCCAAAAAATATAAGTGAAAAAAAAAAATGATCTTACTGATACATTCATACTTAAATGTATTTGTATATATACACATGTATGTATAGCGGGTTTTTGTGTATGGTTGTTCTGTATTTATGTGTGTGTGTGTGTATGTCTACATGAAATGTCGTAACACTTCGTACGTGGTCAGTGCCAGTCAAAATTTTTCCCCGGAATTCCTGATAATCCGCCGAGGCACTGATTGCAGACTTGTCATTTTCTCCTCCCAGTTCTTGTAGGGGCAGCAATACCCGTCCTGTTTTTACTATGTGCATTTTTCATATTTCGGCTTCCTGTCCCTTAGGTCGTATATAGACCGTTAATGAAGAAAACTCGTTATACATATTTAAACAACATAGCTCAGGCAAAAAAACCTTGAGAGAAAATTGGCAGGTTAAGGTATGCAGTTATAATATGGGACTGGTGCAGTAAGATTTATGGAAATGAGCGAGCATTGCCTTCCTGTTGATATTTCATTTGTGAAAGATAAAACAGATTGGCAACTTCATTAAAAATTGGAATGTTCTAGTTTTCATTATTTCCGTATAAGTAACAATCAGTTCAACGGAACTTGTTTTGTATAGACATTTTTTTCCCTTCCACTGGCGATTGTTCTGTTCTTAATCTCTTAGGTTTTCTTCTGAACCCAGTTACTGTTGTTAGAATTTAGAATTTAAATTTCCCCTTATGTATTTGAATTGAATATAATCCTTTCTGCATTAAAATATTCATGTGGTAATTAAATAATTTGAATTACTTCTCATAAAATATAATGTAGCAAATTAATGAAATTGCAATTTGCTTTCCACAGCTTTCGAAGAACTTGACAGTTTACTTAAAAGAATTTATACAAATTTCTCTCTGTCGTCATTTCAGGACCTCGACTCAGGAACACAGGCAGCAGCAGCAGCTTAAGATCTGGGATGTAAGTACACTGATTTTGTTTTCGTAGTTTAGCTTTGTTCTTCATTGCATCGTGCGTGTGTAGTACAATATTGTTGTTTTGCGTTGTTCGCGCGTTCATAAAGATAAGAGGGGAAAGTCGTGAAGAAATGGTAGTTATTTTGTCCATATACTGACTGTTAGTGATCCAGTATAAAGCGTGCATTCCTTGTGCAATACCTGTCCGTATTTCTAGTCTCCTTTAAATGGTTCTACAATGCCGTAGCCATTCAATAGGACCCGCGCAGTTATCTGCCATGTTATTGGTTCCAAGTCGTAATTTGTATTTATGTAGGACTGCCGATTCTCTTTCCATATTTTATCAGGAAGCATTTTAGTTTAATTTCGTAGCCAGATATGACTTCTGGGCGGTGAACGAGGAATTTTATTTCAAATATAAAATGGTCAGGATCTATGTTCGGGAAATGACAACTTCGATAGTGAAAATGTGACGTTTGGGTATCTGATAGTGACTTTGAGGTACTTTAATTTTTTACTCGACTGGCGAATGACTGGTGGATTGATACATAGTATGTTACATGAATGGTTGAACTAGCGTCAAAAAGTCTGTATGCATAATTATTTGGGACTTGAGTTTGGTAGATAATTCTGTTGCTAGAGACATTATTGCTACTTCTTTTTTCTAGCTCCGATAAATTTTTTTAGCGGATAGACGAGAATCCGTTGATATTCTTTCTCTTAGGTATTCTAACACTCGGCTTATTTTCCGAATGTTTTGAAAACTTCTTCAATCACGCAACATAGCCACATGTGACGAACTATATTGTTCAGATTTTCCAAAACTTAAAAAACCATTTAGTCTCCTTTTGTTTACACCATTTTAAATAAGTTGTGCTGATCAAGATTTATGAAAACTGCGAGTGTGGCTGAGGGCCCAAACAAAAAATTTGGTCGCTTTACCTGGGGGTCGTTATCAAAGGCTAATATTTCCTTTGGGTCATTTACATTCTTTTGTTTGTTTCTACGGTAAAATCCCCAACAGCTTTGTACTAAATACGACGCCGCAAAGGTGGACACACCGGGTTAAAACCTTTGGGGGTCACTCTAGGAAAGGTCCAAAAAATCAGACTATAAGGGGCCTTATAGGCGTTGTCAGAGGATCTTGATTTGAACGAACACTGATCCAATCGAATGCATTTCATCATAACAATAAACTCGATCCGGTAAAAGGTGGGGATTTAGGAATTTATAAAACGAAAAATAAAGCTGATGTTTAATGTAATACTTCGATGAAACTGAGTAAACGGATGCGTTCGCGAGAAAACAGTAAAGGCTTTTCTCTTCTCTCTCTCTCTCTCTCTCTCTCTCTCTCTCTCTCTCTCTCTCTCTCTCTCTGGAAAATCGTTTGTGTTTTAAGACCTTCAAATAGAAATGCATTACTCTTTCGGATCATGCCATGATTAACCAACCCACTATTTTTCAAG
>NC_087211.1:26141306-26182759 GCF_015104395.2 Macrobrachium nipponense | reverse complement strand
TTTTTTTTAAAGAATCTTAATAAAAAAAATTCTTGGAAAAATTGCATATTGAATTACAGCAATGAACCCCATTCCAAATCTGTTCTCTAACTTTATCATTTACGAATACTTATTCAGCATAGAAACAAACAGACACCGGTCTGATTCGTTGTCCCTCTTTGCTGTTTAATGCTCTCTTTATAACAAAAGTAACTGTCGAAATATAGCAAGTAGTTGAGGCGTCTATGAGGATATTGCATTAGTTTTTTTTTTGTTTTTTTTTTTTTTATTTATGTTATTTAGTTATATCTTGAGTTAACCCAGGTGAAATAACATTTTCTTACGCAATGCTAATAATTCATACTTAGGAAACAGTTCATAAACAATTTCTTCTGTACAATATTAAAAATAGGAACAGACGAATCACTGACAGCAAGAATGTTTTTTAAAGAGCAAAAGTCGTTTGTATAGTAGACTGGTTGACTGACTGGGCAAGTGATTGTGGGAAGAGGAACTGCTTCATAATCTTCCAAATGTAACGGATGAATGGAATACAAAAACTGGAGTTGTTTTAAAACCCTTCTGCAAGATAAAAAAAAAAAAAAAAAAAAAAAATCTTTCCTCTTTTGCCTATTTTGGGCATAAAGAAGAATTTCCAAAAGATTTCACGGTCGGAGTTTTTTTTTTTTCTTTTTTTATAAACCACAAAAAAATGATGACTTCAGTGCTCCTAAGGCTGCCAACAAATGCGCTCTTATGGTTTCCACTGAGAGCACGTGCTGAAAATGTTTTCTTTGGCTTTTAGAAAAAGATTTTTCTTTTTATCAGGGAACCTCACTTCACTTTTGGAACAAAAGTGAGTGGACCTCAAAAAATATGCGACGAAATGTGAGAGGGAATTCTAGTCGTGTGCGCACAATACGTGAGGTTATTACTATGTGTTTCTCGCAAACTGATAATACGGTCGACTAACGGCATACCGCATTATGCAATTAGAAAGAGAAAGGTCAAATAGCTGCAGTAATACAAACAAAGGCGGATAGTTCCACATATTTGCCGTGATCAGTAAAAAGGAATAATCCAACCAGTTCATCCTCGTGTTGGATATTTCCATAAAATATCACTGCGATAGGAAAGGTAGCCAGCCGTGTGCTACAAGGCCTCGGGAGAAGAAGAGCATGCGGAAGAAGCGTTGGGTAGCAACTACAAAACTAATTTTTACGCAGGAACTGGGTCCTTTACCAAACGAACAATCATGGATTCAGCAGAGAGAGAGAGAGAGAGAGAGAGGAGTATGGAGTGTTTCCCAAGTAAACGAATCCGTGACGGATTCCTTGTCTTCTTAATATATTAATGGTATTTTGTTTTATGGACTGAGGGAACTGTGCTACAATGGCAAAGGGTCATTTCAGCAAATTCCCACTTCCCTCCACATATGTCTACAATATCATTTTCCTTCTTCTTGTAATAACTAATATCCTTATTCCTTGTTAATCTCGGGCAAACGATGTCTCTCTTCAAGAATAATTCTTGGAACCACTCAAATTAACACTCAAGAAAAACTAGCCAGCTCTTTATTCAACGCATTGCACAGAGGGCTAAGAAAAGAATGATTCTTGAAGAGAGACATCGTTTGCCTGAGATTGGACAAGGAACAAGGAAATTAGCTATTACAAGAAGAAGGAAAATGATATTGTAGACAAATGTGGAGGCAAGTGGGAATTTGCTGAAATGGCTTTTTCCCATTGTAGCAAAGTTCCCTCAATCTACATATTATAGGTTAGTTAGGATGGGAGATAGTCTGCTAATATTGCCTTCGAGAATCCAAGATGACTTTTCAGGGCGAAGGTTTCCCTATTCCAAGTGTTTTAGGTATGCAGTAAGTATTATCAAAGACATTTTCTTTCGCAGAATTAAGATCAATCCGATAAGGCCTAAAGGTTTAAAGGGGTTGCCATTCATGAAAACAAACTGTTTAGGACTGTGGTTCCTGTCCTCCGAGCTTTGCATACTGCTTTTATAGAAGATGAAGCAGAGCATTGCTAAATAGTTGGGTATCAGGATAACTTGCCATTGGAGTATCTGTAAGGATAAGTTAAGAGGTAAATAAGAAACTAGTTAGCTAAAAATATGAACTATCATAAAGGCAATCCTTGAAAAAGAGGAAGGAACTCTTTGAAGCAAAGGAAGCAAGACTTCTGCGTTTAACCTCTACCAAAAAGTCAATCACCCTATGGAGGTAAGAGTGCTAGTAATGCCATGAAAGCATGAAGGATGCAATAGCTTCATGTTTTATATATTCACACACATATCACACACACGCACACACAGAGTATATGTGTATATATATATATATATATATATATATATATATATATATATATAATATATTGTAACAATCACCTCCGACCGTTATGTTTTATATTGTAACGTTCTTTCACACCACAATGATTTATATTCCAAAGAGCTGGATCACAATATAGCACAAAAGACAAACAAGGTATAGAGGAGTTATGGGAGTTCCATTTGAGAACGTCCTTGAGGATTCAGAGAGAGAGAGTGGTGAATGAAAGAGCGTTAGGTTGTTTGTGTTCGTGTATATGGATAGTTAACAACTGAATTGCTCATTCAACAAGGGGTTGTTGTGTCTGTTGGGTCGGTCGCAAGTCTGGTCTGTATTTTGAGCCAGTCTGTAATGAGAAATCGTGAAGGACAGACGTTTGGGCAGCAGTCTTCGCAGTATTGTTGGTCAGTTGTGTTGTGTTTTCAGGGAGTTATTTGAGTTGTTTATGCTGTTTGTTGGGAGATTGTTGTGCTTGTGTGTTGGGAGGCTGTTGAGCTTGTGAGTTTCTGTTGCGGTGTGAGTGGTTATAGTTGAGGGTTGTTGTTGTTAGGGAGCTGTTGTGGTTTCTTGGTGTTGTTGTGAGTGGTTGGGAGTGGGTTTGTGGGGTTGTTGGTTTGGTGTTGTGGAGTGGGGTTTTTGGTGAACTGTTGTGGTTTCTTGGTGTTGTTGTTGTTTTGGCTGTAGTCTTTGGTGTTGTTGTCGTTGTAGGCCTTGTTTGTCTGTTGTTGTTGAGTTGTGGCTGCAGTCCTTGACTGTTTGTTGTGTTGTTGAGTTGTGCAGTTGTGGTCCTTGGGTGTTGTGTTGTTGTTTTGTTGTTGAGTTGTGGGGTTGTGGTTCTTGGTTGCTGTCGTGATGTTGTTGAGTTGTGTGGTATAGTTCTTTGTTGTTGGTTGTGTGTTGGTTTGTGGCAGTTGTTTGGTTCTCCGCGACCTTGTCCAGCGGACAGCACAGCATAGCCTTTTTGTTATGTGTGTAGGTAAGTCAATTATCCTGTGTTTTTCTGTAGCACATAGAGGAAAGTGTGGCTGAAGGTGAGTTTGGCAGCCGGATTAATTAAATTTATGTGGGGGGGGTGGGAACTTGCCCACTTGTTTTTAGCTTGTGATCCCGCCACAAAGGAATACTTAAAGAGGGTTAAAGAAACCACACAATAACCAAACAATAATTTATGACAAAATAAGCCTAAGTAAATTAGGCATAGTTCTGCCTGAATATTGATGGAAGACACTCATCCACTGACAGTACAACACTACCTCTCTTTCGCCTATCTAACTCTCATTCCTTAAGGAGAAGGAAAAGAAATTAGGGAGAGGTAGGAATTTATCTTACACACTAGTACGTAAATGTAACCTATCACACGACAGAATGAGAATCATGAAGAATAGAACCTGAGACCTATTTTACAATTGATAACAAACACGTAAAGACAAATTATTTACACTTTATAAAAATATGTTAACACAGTGATGTTAAAACTGTAGCAACAAGGTTGTTCATGAGGTACGAAGATAACATTCGAAGATATCATACTGGTAAGACGAATACTGACATGCCACCCCAATGACATCCCAAGGAGGAATGATCAACTTATATTCCCTTACCAGGCGAAAAAAAATTCAGAGTAACCCTTGTCATGACTGGAAGGACAAGCAGGGCAGAAGAGGCAGGTGCAGAGCCCAAAAAGCAGGTGAAAACAGTAGAGGACTCTAGGAGGCACGGGAGCATAAGCCAATGCATGGGTCCAAGAGAAGGAAAATCCTTTGTAGGTGAAGGATTACTGCAAGCACCAAGGTTTCCCATGAACAATCCTCCAAGGCCGTGATCTGTCTCTCCCAAAGGTACTGCCAAAGCAAAGCCGTAGGTCAAGCCGTCCTTCCAATACTAACAAAGCCAACCGAACCCCTGACTGCTCACCCCAAAATGAGATGAGATAATGAGTGTAAGGCAGACGAGCCGTCAAACGACCAAAATATGTCAAGATGAAACAAAACAACACTCATGGGCAGGTACCACTTAAATACCGAAAGCCCGTGGTGGCGGTAAAAAGACCGTAATTTTGCATTTTGTGACTGAGCAAAGCAAAGCAAATGGTTATGGTTAGTCACGAATAATTTAAAGTTCCTAATAATTTAGATGGAGTATATATAGGATATATATATATATATATATATATATATATATATATATATATATATATATATATATTATATATATATGATATTATTACGATCTCGACTCTCGAGATCGACAGGTTCTTAAAAATAATAAGCAATTGGGCTGTAATGACTGACGACAGGTGACAAACAAAGGAGGGAGGAGCATAACAAAACAAAAAAATTACCTTAAAATTAATTTATTTACAAGATTTAAATACATAATGTACATTGAGTCAAAGTTCTGGGTGGCAGAAACACACAAAAATTATAAACTAACAATATGTAAAACCAGTTTAAGAACAATAAAATACACCCTTCAATAACAAAGCCATGAAAAATCCAATAAACAATAAAAAGAATAATCACAAATAGGCTGAATAAGGGCAATAACAATCTTTAAATATAATAAATAGAAATAGGCAGCGTAATACATAACTAAAATTGACACTGAAGCAGCATAATGATACTAAGAGCAAAACGGGAACTCTTCCTCAAACAATGAGGACAACAGTCCAATGCCGGACGATCAAGATAGAGCCGATACGACAACCACCTGTCCTTGGAGACAATATGGACATCCTCCTCGAATGCTGGACGATCAAGACAGAGTTGAGTGCAACAAACCATCTCGTCCTCAGATGCAGTATGGAGGTCCTCCTCGACCACTGGACGATCAAGACAGGGTTGATGCAACCACAAACTCGTCCTCAGATATTCTCCGCTGCTCTGCTGCCAAGACTCTGCCTCTCTGAACCTGACTGGTCGTTCTGCCATCCAGAACCTGACTGACGAAGTTTGACACCATCCAACAGACGTCAACTCGCCAGCAATTAAAAAACAAAAACAAAGGAGGCAACAATCCACCAAGGGAACAATCGGCAAACGATTGTTCCTAACAGATATAAATATTTATATAAATATTTACAAATGGGAGACTTGAAGGGGTAATTTGCAATAGATAACAATTGATCTGACTACGGTAGGACACCTTCAAGCTCGATTTGTAAATAGAAAAAATGTTGGCTGAGGGCCAAGATTAAAAAAACTCAAGGGAACAGCGTAATGAAACTCTAAGGATAAAATTTACAGGGGATGTATTTACACTTCTAAAAGATCTATGATGCAGGGCGCCAGCAAGGGCGCTAATGACCCTCGATGTTCGATTAGTACTGGAAACAGTTGCTTCTAGCAGTGGAACACATGTTCGGGGACATGTGTGGGGACTGGAGCACGAAATATAAGCCAGAGTTTCTTGCAAGGAATAAGAGGTCCACCTCACACAGCAATGATGGATGTGGCTGGGTATCTGTAATGCAGGATTGCTCTATGAACACATTTGTGACACACACAAAGGGTTGGACACGTACGGTGAGGCTGCCAACACTCAGACTTGCTTAAGATAATCTTACGTTCTCAAAATTTCCTCTGAGGGCAAATAAATGAGTACTACTGTTATGAAAACGTTACTGTATAAAGGGTGGTGGGGGGTGCCAATATGAACGCAGACACAAAATTACGTTATCTCCTTCAGTAAATTCTCTTAGCAAATGCTAATATCAGGGGGTCAATCAAACAATAAGCAATATTACACCAAATTCAAGGGAACCACAGGTCTGAATTCGAGTAGCATATACATAGAATAAGGGCGCACAGCAGTGGGTCATTGACAAGGGTAACTATGAACGTTCGCACAAGCACAGGCACAGGAAATAACAGAAATAAATATATAGTCGAAGTAATACAAGTAATTGCCACTGAATCCTGCACTTATCACTACGGTAGCTCGTAGGATCCCATTTCTCTAAGGCTCCAATGGAGATAGTCCAGACATGCAGCACATGGAAGGGTAAGGACCCAGTTGGGCCTAAGGAGGAGCATGTGACTGGAACGCTGCGCTGGAGGGAAAAATTAGCCCCCTATTCAGATCATTTCCCATTGGCACTTGACAAAGTAATAAAGTTAGTTGAATTATGTGTATCTAATACTGTATTTTCATTTTGGGAATCATTATATAAGCAAAAATTCAGATGTAGTATGGGTAGTCCTTCAAGTCCAGTTTTAGCTTATCTATACATGGAATACTTTGAAACTAAAGTAATAAATACAATAAAACCCAAACACATGCTGTGGATGAGATATGTAGAGGATATTCCTTTCAAAATTGAAAGCATTAGTGCCCAGCATCTAATTTAAAGTTGAATGGGAAACAGACGACAAAATTCCTTTTCTTGATATTTTAATAATTAGAGACACGGAAGAATACAAATTTACCATATACAGAAAACTATCATTCTCACTTTCATACATTCACTACTTTAGCTGTCATGACATTCCTATCAACATAGGCGTAGCCAGCAATCTATTCTTAAGAGCCTTACGAATTTGTTCCCCAGATTTCCTGGATAAAGAATTTGAACTAATTCGTAAGCAGCTTTCGTCTTTAAGGTATCCTGACCATATAACTGAGAGAGCAATTCACAAAGCAAACTTAATTTTCTACTGACCCCCACAAGAACAAGACCAGAGAGACACCCAACAATAAAATAAAAATTCCACACCTAGACAGGATTAAGACGGTGACACAGACTCTTGGAAAATCTAACCCTTTTCCTTTTACCTACACAAATACCTGATTAACGTTCAACAAAAGACAGTCCAAAAAGCCTCGGGGGGTATACGAAATCCCATGCCTGGACTGTGACCAATCTTACATTGGTTTCACGGGAAAATCACTTCCCCAGAAATTAATACAATATAAACAGTCAGTTAGGTATGGACAACAGAACTATTTTGAACCATATGGATAACTATAACCGCAGAATGAACTGGAATTTGTCACATATAATTTATAGCAGCAACTGTCGATACAAAAGTCAGATGATAGAGTCAGCCTTGGTTAAACAAAGACAGGTAATGATCATCTCAAAGGGCGCATGGAATTCAGATGTCAATGATAAAATCTTCCTTCAACCAAGCTTTAGAGGATTAAAGAGGAATTATCAGTGGGAGTGACCTAAAAAGGCCTTAACTGAAGCTGGATCTCTAGGTGTAAATACCGTCTTTTCTGCAGCTTTTCTCATTCATCACCTACCTAAAGAGAGGCAGCAGACTCTGAAATATAGTACTTTCTTTCTATATTTTGGCATTTTTATGGGCTCCTTTTATTAGATGGAAATCTGTTGTAACAGAACGTTTTTACCAGTCATATACATACATACATACATACATACATACATACATATATATATATATATATATATATATATATATACTATATATATATATATATCATATATATGTATATATGTATATACGATAATGGAATATTTTCTGCTAAACAGAATGGTGTCTAATAAGCAGAGCCCATAAAAACACCGAAATGTAGAATTAATGATGCTGTATTACGGAGAACGATTGTCTCCTTCTTCAGGCAGGTAATGAATGCGATAAGAGTTACAGAAAAGCGGTATTTATATCAAGAGACACTGAGTTGCTTTCGTGTATACCAAGATTATATATATATAATATATATATATATATATATATATATATATATATGATTTATTTATTTTTTTATATATATATATATATATATATATATATATTATATATATATATACATATACATATATCTATCTATATATTATATATGTATATATATATATATATATATATATATATATATAGTATATATATAGATAGATAGATATATGTATATAATATATATATATATATATATATATATATATATATATATTCAAGTAATCAAAGTCCACAATTATGTAAAATGTGTATTAAAAATACATAAAAAACGGGAGCTTTCGTCTACTGATCAGTAGACCTCATCAGCCGTACTGATTTTCCTTTTCAAAAATTATATACAAAAAAGTTACGAAGGACAGGCAGGACTCTGGAAACGTCTCCAAGGGAGATAACCACCAAAACAAACTCTCTTAATTATGTTATTCCCTCGTTCAAATGTCTGGCCAAAAGACGAGCCGATCGTCGTGGTTGAACTACCTCCTCTGTGTGTTCGGCTGTTCCCTCGTCCAAAACTTCTGCATCGGCACCTGCAATGGGGGTTCTTCCTTCCAATGCCTGGGCAGGAGAAAGAGAGACAACCTGGGCAGTAGGAGTGGTGCAAACTACGTCTGTTCTAATATTTACAGTTTTAAGAACCAAAATAATTTAAAAAAGCTCCTCTTGGGTAAATGATTTGTTAAAATCAAACACGTTTAAAATATTAATAAGAGCCCCTTCAACTACTCTGCGTCTACTTGCGTTATTATCTTTGTAAATTACTCTCGCTCCTTCCCAGTCAATTACATGCCCTAACTCTAACGTATGTCTGGCAACTGAACTATATTTCGATCCCAACCTACATGATCGCTTATGTTCCTCTAATCTTATACCTAAATACCCCTGCCAGATTCCCCATAATAACCCTTATTGCAATCTTTACACGGTACCACATAACTCCAACGTCATCTTTCCTTTCTTTTTCATTATTCCTAATCAACTTTGATTTTAACGAGGTATTATACCTAAAAGCTAAATCCAACCTATTTTTCCCTATTCTGTTTAATAAATGTTGCACCCTTTCCAAACCCTTTCCAAACTATGATGATAAGGAAGCGGAATACACTGACTACTTTTGAATTCGTATTTCCCGGCCCGGTCTGGTGGATTATAAAGTTTTTTTCGTAGCCTTGGTAAACGCTTGGTCAATAAAATATTTTGGGTATCCCAGTCTCGTGAAAACCTCTCTTTATATGTTTCATAGACAAGGAAATGAAACATAAACATAAGAGAGAGAGAGAGAGAGAGAGAGAGAGAGAGAGAGAGAGAGAGAGGCATTAATGTCTCTCCCCACCAACCCCAGCCCCATCCTATGGCAATGTTCCCTGATAGACTTCTCCCAAGTATACAGAACGCTCATTCGTCTCTTCTAAATGTGATATCTCACTTGGTCGGAGGGAGACAGCCTTTTTTGTTCCCTCCTTTGACACGAATTACACCTGGCACGTTACCGTGGGTAAGCACCGTGTTAAGTCAGGATCCGAGCATCAGCCAGTCATTATTATTCTTTTCCACCAAAGCTTCTCTCCTGTCGCAGTTGCTGCTCTAGGCTACTCAAAAGTTGTATGCACTAGATACGACTCATTATAATTACCATGACGTAGAGAAATGGAAACTACTAATAAACAAATTTATCTAAAGGACAGAGGTTTCGTCTCACTTCTGATTTTACAAGACGAAAGATGTTCCTACATTTGATATAAGAGAGACTTGAAATATGTGACAATGGCACCTTCCCTATTTTCGTTGATGGGGAAATCTGGTCGCTCAGCGAGTGGAACTGAAAGCAATAAAGACACGATAAAGAGAGACGGCTTCAATCTTCTTATGTTCTCTTCTACAACTGGTATAGGGGCCTTCTAACATTGTTTACGGAAGGAATCTCACTACCTTTTTCGTAGTCACTACACCATACAAAAGTCAGGCTTTTCGTAGAGGAATCACTAGTCGGGGTCGCTGTTTGCAATGAGCCGCCCCCAGCTTTTGTTATCTTGAACAGAAGACGTCATAATTGATTTTTGGAAGTTGTATTAGGGTCCTTCTAACAATGTTTACAGAGTCTTACGACCTGATACTTAGTCACTATACCACACAAAAATCAGGCTCTATAGAAGCAAAATATAAGAATCGGGTCTCCCCGTAAATTAAACAAAAAATATATCTTCATCAGAGATTCACAAAATTATAACTGATATTAATTCTACCTTATCCTTTGAAGATGTCTTGACTTCCCTCCCATCTCCATAAATGGGTGGTCGCCTCCAAGATTGATATAAACGAAGAACTTTCGGGTCGTCAGCCAACTAAATCACGGTGTCAAAGGGTGAATCTTAGACTACCAGAATTTTTTGGGCAGTTTTTATCATTGCGATGAAATTTCGACAGATCACTTTGTATAATAAGGCGTTGTATTGGGAAAATTATGAACACGCAAAATAACGTCACAAAAGTACGAGTATTGGCAGCTCAGTTGGCGGATCGTTTCCCGGATGGACATTAGCTTCATTAAACAAAACTTGTGTGTAATATTCAAGGCTGAACGATCCACGATCCAGTCAGTGTTTGCCTACCTCTTTCCCGGCTGCTGACACTACAAAAATGTTTCAGTAAAATAAAAAGTATTTATCCACTGATGATCATAAAAAATATTTCGCAGTGTTTTGTTCTCTTTTTTTCAAAAATAATAACAGAAGGAAGAAACATAATGGAAATTAACATAACTAAGGTAACAATGTCCAGGCACCTTGCTGCTAAATGGTTTCATTAAACTTAGACGAGGCTTCTATTTATTAGCATGTTTGATGAGTTTGAACCATCAGTCGGGTGACAGATGAGTTGAGTTCCAGATATGGACCAACACACATATACTTATAAGTAAAGCTTGTGACCCCAACCCCCTCGAAAATCATGTAGTGAACGTGAGCAACGCCTGGGAACCATAACTCGGGGCCAAACAATCTCGGAGACGTTTTGGCTGGAAGGGAAGCAACACGGCGACGGCCAAACAATGTTGACAACTTATGCTTCCAAGTTACCGACAGACGGGTGCAGGACGAACAGCTAAATTAATTTATCGTTTTGTTAACTGTTTATAATGTTATATATTGCTTTGTTCGCCTTACGGATGAATGAAATATGTTCAATTTATTTTTATATCATTGCATTATTTATGGTACGAATAGAGTAAGTAACAAGATAGGTGCAACTGCGAGGTTTTCCTCCTGTTACGCTTTTCAAAACCTCTTACTGTCAGTTTCCCTCTCAGCTCTGAATGACCACATAGGTCCAAGCGCTTGGTCATTGGCCTAAATTCTACATTCTATTCTATTTATCAAGGTCGGTAATTAAATTATTGGTCTGTAGCTTTTCTATAATCGATGAAGTTGGTGTTAAGTATTCGTGCAGACCGTTGTGGGTGTATGACAGCGGAAAACTACGAATTGGTGCGATTTGGGGCCTTCGCGACTGCCAGATGGAAGATGATGTTGGACGAGATTTGTATTCCACCTCATGTTTCGGCCTTCGACCTTATTTGTTGGTTTAGCTGAGCTCTTTCGTCTTCTCCTACTTCCGCCATCAAGCTGGTTAACTTCAGACAAAACATTCAGAAGGGGAAGATGAGGTTATGGAAGATGAACTGACACACAAAAACGAACTTTTTCAATCCAGGCAGCTTTGCCTTTTTAGTCAGGATATGCTTCACTTGCCTGATGATAGCTGCACCTATCGATTGTTTCGAAAATAGGGATGACTATTACGAAATAGTATCAACATGCCCGCTGGTTAATTAAGATCATCTAAATTAGTTAATTGATAATTGTTAGTAAGGGTAATGTGTAATATGCTAATACTCGTCATATGAGAGAGAGAGAAATATCTCAACGAAAAATACAGCAAACGTATAGTTCGAAATTGTTATATATTGCACACAGGTAATTAAATGCTTATAAGTTGAAGCATATTGATATGAAATGTGGTCTCGACACAAAATTAAGTTACCTAAATTTCTTGTAATTGAAGCCTTATCTGTGTTAAATCCAGATGATTGCCGTTTTTATGACTCCCATTTGTGAAGTGTGCGTTTATGGCCTCGCATCTTTATAGGTAAGTATTTTGATGTAGCTCATGGGCTCATACATGCACGAAGCCCGTTTCTGTTGCCGAACAACATTAACTGAACAGCTCTTGTTCTCTTTCAACTTTAACAGCCGCATAGGTAAGTTATCAATTTACTTGACTTGAGTGGTTCCTCACATACCAGTAATAAGAGAAGCCTTTCTGTATATCGACGAACACCAGTGTAAATGTTCGCAAACAGCTAGAAATCTTGTAACTGCTAAAGGCAAAAGTCATGGGATGAGCAAGACTTGTGCGTTTATACTTTAATCGAGAACAAATTAGTGTCGTTTTATCAATTCTATGCGTTACTTTTTAGCAAAGTTTACGCAAGAGGAAAAGTTAGACAGTCCCTTAGGCCCTGTCCACACTAGCGGGCACCACCCGACGGGCAAACACTGTTCCCATAAGCTGTTCCACTATACTGACCGACCGAGTATGGAGCCAGAACGACGCGACTGTCTGGTAACACTGCTTCAGAAGCGAGAGAAAATATAAACCACTGAAAGTGCCCGACGGTTATGCCCACTAGTGTGGACAGGGCTTTACAGTAATGACCACTTGTAAAATTTAGGTAGCTGATGGATTCAGGTTTTACCCCTTTGTTAGAACTCAGTTGTTCAGGGTGTTTTACGCCCTTGAGGAAGGATATTGTCTTGCAAGCGTCAGTCTTTCTCAAGTTTGCAGTGTGTGACAATGACCGTTAGGCCTCACTCAGAGCAGAGTTAGGCCTTACTCAGAGCAGAGTTAGGCCTTACTCAGAGCAGAGTTAGGCCTCACTCAGAGCAGAGTTAGGCCTCACTCAGAGCAGAGTTAGGCCTCACTCAGAGCAGAGTTAGGCCTCACTCAGAGCAGAGTTAGGCCTCACTCAGAGCAGAGTTAGGCCTCACTCAGAGCAGAGCCACATATAATATACGGCTCTGACTCAGAGAGGTTCTCCCATTAAGTGGTCACACTACAGTGAAAGTTGAGTTTGAGTGAGTGCCATGGAACACTGCTTTTCTAGAAAGTAGAGCATGTAATTAGCATTGGGGTAAATAAGGAAGGGCAGTGGAGGATGTTTAACGCGTTTCTCAGTGTTCTTGTTTTATTGACACAGTTGCTGGTCGCTGCCATTCAACGAACAGTCGAAGCTCTCAGTTGGAGGTCAAGTCAGCCCATCTATGTCAGGTGCTTCGTCGCAATTCCTCCGAGAGACTTTCATTTTTCAGGTTACTGTATTAATGGATGTATTCTCCGTTAACTGTGTTAACAGAACAAATGGAACCAAGGCCGATTTTGGAGACCTTTTGGGAGGTCATCATTTTAGGTAAGTAAAGTCAGCCCGACTCTCAGAATATCAAATCGAAAATTGTTTTCTTGAATGTTTGTTAGTTTCCTTTGAAACCTGATTCGATTTCGTGGGAGATACCTATTGCTGTGAATCTACTTTATTTTGTGTTTTGTCATCTGGAGGTTTCTTCATGCCGGTAGAAAACATCAGGTTGGGTAACAGGAGGCGAACTGACCTTTACGAAGTAGTTCAAAGAAATGGGGTTTTCGGTGAATGAAAGTCCGTTAATTTGTAAACGGTCTTCATCGCTTTAATTTGAAGAATGATCGACCGTTAATATACTCTTAATCTCTTTGGGGAATTGAATTATTTGTCTCGTTTATGAAACGTGTGTACCATTTTCGTTCCATTTCTTTCTCTTGTCTCGTCAGCTTCGCGATTTCCTCAAAGACGAAAACCTTGGGAAGCGTTTTGCTGATTTTTAGGACATTTTGCTTTGCACGAGTAGTGAAAGTCCTTTGTATGTCCTACGCATGTCCTCTGCTTAGCGAAAAAATCCCGCTCCTAGTCATATGGGAGATTACCTCTTCCTTCCGATTGCTACCAGTTTGTAATATATTGCAGTTTTACGTTAAGTTGAATTTAAGAATTATAAGAATGACAAAACTTATGAATAAAAAAAAGGCCGACGAAAAAGCAAGGAGAGTGTATAAGGAATTAATGCAGTTCATTATAGTTTTATTATTATGAATTTGGAACCCCATTAATTGGTCATGTTGACTGCATAAAATTTTTACATAATTGAGATAGCGGGAGTTAAATAACATGAAAGTGTTGGGAGTTAAAAATTGGAATTGGAGTAGGGTCGCTAATCGTTAAGGACAAACATCACTAAGTTCTGTGGCCTGAAATGTTTAATTGCCATCCACATTTAAACCTCATTTAGCAGGAGTGAATATAAACATACTCTTCAGTTTCTCTGTCGTGACCAAAGGTTTAAGGATTAATCCAACTTGCCTCCTTGAAAACCTGAGTCTTTTGACAAATAAGGGTTAAGGACGAACTTTTTCAGTTCTATAAGGTTCGTATTATTGATAGAAAATCTTTTCGAAAAAAATTTTCAAAATATTTTGTTTTAAGCACAAGAGAATTGAGATTGTAAACGAATTTTATGTGTTTTATATGGTATATCAATGATTATGTCCTTCCGCACATTTTAATGACCTCGTTACGTCGTTGATTCAGAGTTGGACTTCGATTGGCAGGAGCTTCTCCAGTGAGTGAGTGTTGCCGCAATATATTGTGACGACATATTCTCGAGAACATTTGAGACCTTGAATTGTTTTCAAAGCCAGGTAAGTTTAGCTCATGGTCAACCGTCCTTTCACGTTGGTCAAGATTCAGGATACCAGTTGTGAGGTATTTCCCTACATGAGGTGGTAGCGCTCCCATTTATGGTCATTCATCTGATTCCTTTTGACGCTTCAGACGTAAAAGTTCCCGAAATATGAATGCCCCCGTCCTCCTCGAGATGTTGGTGTTGCATTTCTTGTAATTATACTGTATATATATATATATATAATATATATATATATATATATATATATATATATATATATATATATATATATATATATATATAATATATATTACATTCATTTCGATATACAAGTAAGTGTTCGCTACCATCCGCCTTAACGCATGTCTTGATATTTATGCTTAAGCGTTAACGATAAGTAATGGCTTTTTAACGCACAGATTGGCAAGCCTTTCAGGACAGCCTACATTTGTTGTTGGTCTGTCATTACAGAACTGAGAATTGTTTTTTAAGTGTCCAATGTACAAAATACATGATTCGTTAATTGCAATACTGTTTTTATGAATTTTCATGTAACTATATTCTTCAATTTTTTTTAATTCACAGCACTTAATAATCAACTCAAATAGCCCTGAAGTAGCTGTAATTTTTTTTCGTAACAGCAAATGTTCAGAGTACAATTACATTATATTCCATAAGTCTTTAATTTGCCGTCACCGACAATAATCAATATCCATCTAAGATAATATTCGGACTAACCTACCGTAAGTGGTGAAGGGAACGGCGTCGGACACAATTGAGGCAGCCTTTCTCTCCCTCTCTAAGAAAAAAAAAAAAAAAATCCATATATTTTCTTGATAACCTCACAAAAGATCTTTTTATATATTTATTGCGGAAAACCCATCAGTCTTAATTAGCTTAACTCTTAAGATACATCATCAAATCAAACAACGGCCCCTTTTTCACTTGACCCTCTGCCTTGCACACGACTAACCTTTCAATAAAGCTTGTGCATTATCATCATCTAGTTTCAACTTGGAGTGGACATTAAAACAGTAAAGTCTTCATAAAGTTACCCGGATTCACACAACAAATCTCAAACTACACCTTTTGAAAAATACAGTAAAATTGGCCTAATGCGATTACAAAAATGAAAATATATGCAATATCAATTCTATTGCACTGCAGTAATCAAAATCTGAACCTTTAATGTTTAAAATCTTCAGTCTGTCGTTTGGTTCTAAAGTCCCATGCATATATTTGTATACAAATTCTCTCTCCAAAGAATTCTTAAAGGAACGTTGACGCGTTACCAAATCAGTATCCAGTCTAGTAGCTGGTAATCTCTCACGATGCTTGGTTTTAAAGGCAGTTTGAGGTAATGATATATTTCGTTACATGTAACATCGGAAAGTTTTTTGCCTATTCATTTTCCCTTATTACCTCAGTGGCAATAGAATAGAGCGCTGGTATCATATAATATGCATCAGTTATCTCCCTTAACAATAGCAAATAACTAAATCTAGGTTTGTTAAAATAGTACACACTCCAGAATGTATTTTAATGTTGTGCAGCCGAAGATAGCTTGAATTTTGTAGTACATCAGATGTGCCCAATCCCCCTTCTTCACTTCTACGTAAACAGAACGTCGCCCTTTTTATTGGATTGTGCATCCCCTTCCAAATGTACCGAAAGATGCAAACATTTAATCTTACAAATATATTCCTTTATTGGGAGTAACGTAAGAGCTATATAGGTACCGTGCTTCTGATAAAATCTCTTGAATTTACAATTACACGCTTTTGGAAAATTGACAATTTAACTCTTCTAGTGGGGTATTGGCCGTCAGTGACCTCATACGATGCACTGTAGGCATTACTTAAGGTTCTTTGCAGCGTGCCTTCGGCCCCTAGCTGCAACCGCTTTTGTTCCTTTTACTGTACCTCCTTTCATATTCTTTCTTCATCTTACATTCCACTCTATCCTAATACTTGGTTCATAGTGCGACTGCTTTGAGATTTTTCCTCCTGTTACTCCTTCCAAACCACCACCTGTCAATTTCCATTTCAGCCCTGAATGACCTCTTAGGCCCCAGTGCTCAACGACGAATAACTCGTACTAGACATATTTATGGCAATTTCACCCGTATTCGCAATAACAGACCAGTTTTCCTCGTATATCAAATCTGTTATTGAAAAGATACCAAAAAATTTACATACTATGAACAACCCGTATCCAATCCGAAGGCCAGTCATGCCTGTTAATCCGGTTGGTTTAAATCCGGTTACACAAAACCCATCATCGTAGTTTTATTTTGAAACCTGGCGCCTGTTGCTACCTCAAAGCGCCGAATTAGTTTACTAAAATTTTGGTATTAAACAAACAGTGTGAAATATAGGAACACTGCAAATGCATTATTAGCAGATTTTATATCTGGTATTAGGTATAGTTATAAATCTGGGTTTTTGTTAGATGATCCACATTTAATTGTTTTAATAAGAGTAAGCATTTACAGACATAGATATGTATTGCGTAAATCATTAAAAAACATATTCTCATTTTACGCGTAGTTACCTGGAATTCTTTTGTACAGATATATGTGTGTTTAATGGGTATATGTATGTAGTAAATTTTTAAGTATACTGATGTATATTTTATATTATGTTCTATATATTTGTTGATATGTTAGTGTACATACGCATTAAGCTACAAAAATGTCCTTTAATATCTAATTCGCTCTACCTCAGAATTAATATATTTTCATATATGTTAACTGAAGGGGAATTTTTAGTTGATGATAATTTCGTCGGCTCCCGGGTGCAAACCTAGGAACCAAGAAATCAGGACGTACAATGAAGCGCCTATAACCACACAGCTACCGCGAGAGCTGTGCTTATTAAAGCCGCTTCACTGTACGTCCTGATTTCTTGGTTCCTAGGTTCGCGCCCGGGAGCCGACGAAATTATCAACTAAAAATTTCCCTTCAGTTAACATATATGAAAATATATTACTTCTGAGGTAGAGTGAATTAGATATTAAAGGACATTTGTAGCTTAATGCGTATATGTGAATCATTGTGACGTGATCAGACTCATAGTATATATGTATTGAATTGTAAAATAATTTTTAACATTTATTTTTTAAATTAGAGAGAAAAACAAAAACTGTTTACTTTGTTTGGTTTTATGTGCAGCCCTCCACAGGGAGGATTCCCTCTCTGTCGGGCCCTTGCACGTTTTCTAAATAGATTCCTTCTTATTATTTTATAATTTTCTTTTCAGTATTTTCTCATCAATATCGTAGCTCCTGCAGAATAGGAGAGGCGTTAGTTCTTTTTTTTCTTTATTTGCTTTCTTCATGTATGATCTTCACTTCAGGTGGTATTTTGTTGTAGTCTTGGTGTGCAATGTTCAAATGCTCTCTCACCTGACTTACCTACCTATCAATAGATAGGTTCAAACAGCCTATGTGCTTTACTTGCATGTATGATCCCAATATTCATTTCATGTCTAAAGAAACTTGAGCAGTTTCTTAGATATGTTGGTTCCCCATATTTTAGTGCTTTAAAGACTGTAAGAAGTATTTTGTTCTTTATTCTCGCTTTTACTGGGAGCCAATGTAGCTCGATTAGTGCGGGAGTTATTCTGACACGGTAACGTTGTCCTTTTATTAACCTGGCGGCTCCATTTTGTAATTCTTGCAATTTTCTTAGCAGGTAGTTAGGAAGAGCGTAGTATATAACGTTGCAGTAATCCAGCCTCGAAAGTATTTGGTTACAAATTGCTGTTTTCAGAGTATCTTCGTTTAAATATTTCCTAATAAATACAATGTTTCTAATATGATAGTGACAGGTTTTTACAATATGCAATATATGATTTTTCAACGGTATTTTATAATCGATAGATACTCCTAAGTTCCTCACTGCCGCTACAATGTTCATTTCATTGAAATTTAGTTTTTCGCCGACATTCACGTTTTTATATCTCATTATTGCATTAATTTTACAAATGACATCTACCGTTTCAGGAGGAAAATAGAACCAAGTGTCATCAGCATAAAGTTTAATGTTAACCTTGTGCTTGTTTAGAATAAGCTTGAACCGAATCGATTATTGACACAAACACGTAAGAATCGTCAGCAAACTCTTGTACTTTCATGGGTGTCTGATTTGGAAGACAGACTCCTGTTATATCATTACTATCTTGAATTGCCTTTATGAAAAGGTTATTGAAAAATACAGAAGAGCAACATAGACATAGAGCAGCTTTGCCTCACTGACCTTTTAACAGGAAAAGGACTGCTTAAAAAGCCATTGGTACTTAAAGAATTGTACATTGGAAATATAACTTTTTTTTTTTTTTTAATAAATTCTGCCGGAATACCAGATTTAGCTTATACCTCGTATATACAAAATGTATGTGCACTCTATCAAAAGCTTTAGACCAATCGAGACTAAAGATGGCAACATCTTTTTCATTAGAATAAAACATGACGTCTCTTATGGCACTATTACGCTGAACAACAATCGACCTCCCTTTGAAAGCGCAATATTGCTCCGGGGAAATTATATCGTCTAATGTGATCTCAAACCTATTTTTGAAAATTAATAAAAATCTGAATTAATATTGAATAACGTTATAGGTTTCCAGTTTTCTATTGGTGCAAGGTAACTTTTTTTTTTTTTTTTTTTTTAACACCAACATACTGACGGACTCTTGGACATTCTCTTTACATCACCTATATAATTTAACACGGTGATAAAATCCAGTTTTATGATGTTCCAAAATTTCTTGTAGAATTCAGGAGACTATCGTAGCCTGGAGTTTTCCCATTACACTTTTTCGCTTACTCGGGGAGTAGGCCTACGAACTACTTTTTTTTATTGTTCTTGTTGGGTGGCAGTAAAGGTCTATGGAAGATCCTATAAAGGTCTGAAAATGTGTTCAGCATTGAGTTAAAGATACAGGAATTTTTGGATAGGATATTTATGATTTACTCTCTAGAATGAAAAGTACAAAATAAATGTGCTTCTTCAAGTACAGAAAAGGTATTCTTAATAAAATATAGCCGCACCTCCTTTGACTGAATCTCGGTAGATAAAGTCTGTAAGTTTTGACCATTCAGCACTGGTCGACACTTGTCCAGGAAGAAGTTCGGTTTCCTTCAACCAACGAAACCAAGTTCTCAGAATATTCGTTTAATTCGCACACAGAAGAAATCGCCTTCGCATCGCCCAGCAACAGTCGTCCTGTCGTTCGTTTGAAGTTTAGTAAAAATGATATTTCTTCTTTTTAGTTCTCTCTCTGCCGAGCAAATAGAAGAGAACGTCGTTCACCTTTCACATCTCATCAGATTTTATCCTGACCTTCATTACCGATTTACCTTAAAAGAAACAAAACCCTTTCATTTCTTCGTATAGCGTAAATTCCTCTTTTTTTCTAGGTCTTTGGCCAATTTACCATGTCGTAATTAACCCTTTTTACCCCATAGAGTTTAAGGTTAGTTCTATGGATGGTGGATACCATTATTTAATTGTTTGTAGGTATCCATTGTTTAAGTATTTTTTCAGTAACCCTGTGTCAAAAATTAATTTCTTGGGACCCAATTTTAAACAAAAAAAAATAGAATTAAAATTAAAAAAATCTTGGGACTCATGAAGGCTTTGGTCCCAAAATTCCCTCCATTTTCCAACCAGATTTTCAGGGGAAAAATTGCATCTTGTCTGTAAAATTGTACCCGTTATTCCCATTAGTAGGTCTTGAAAAATTTAAATTGCTCTTGCCAATATTTATGGATCCAAAAATTTTTTATAAATTCAAATTTCCAAAGTACGGAAAAACTGTTGGGTTTTTTTTTTTTTTTAAATCAATAAAACCTTTTTAAAACTCTAGAGGAAAAACCAACATTTTTTGGTTTTGGTGATCTGAAAAAAAAACTTAAATTAGGGTTTGGTTTTTGCTCTCGGTAATGTGACGGAATTAAAATCAAAAAACAGTATAGGAAATGTAATTTAAATGTTTTTTTCGAAGCCCCATCAATTTTTTTTCTTTTTGCATACTTAATATTCACAAGAGGGGGGGGGGGGACCAACCCTCTAGAAAATTTACTTTAATTATCCCCTTTTTAACCGGGGCTAAAAAACTAAAATTATTGAACCCAAAGTAAAACCCCAGTTGCGTTAAGAGGGGGAAAAACATGGCAGCGGCAGGTTGGGGAAAAATTTTTTCCAACCACCCTAATGTCAGGGAATAAAAAAGGGGCTTCTTAGAAAAAAAAACTCCAGGAAAAAATGGGCGAGGATTTCCCATTTTTTCCCCCCTTAAAAAAAAAAAAAACTCTCTCTTCTCTCCTCCTCTCTCTCTCTCTGGGAAAAAAAATCCTGTAGGAGCATCTAACTTTACACATTTCTGGGGATAATGGCAAACCCGTTCAAATTCTTCCCCCCAATAACCCCCCAGTATTCCGCCCGTTTTACAATTCCAATCTTCTTGTAAAAAACAAAACTACAAATGATGTCCTTTTTCCCTTTTCTTATGGGAACAACAAAACCAGACAATAAAAACAACAAACAATAGTCCTTCCGTTTTAAAAAAAAACAAAAAAACAAAACAAACAAACCCGGTTCGAAGTTCAAGGTATTCATATTACAAATTAGTTACTTGTTGAGGTTAAAGTTGACAAGGGGATCTCTTAAAGTTCTTACCACAATTTGTTTCTTGTATTTCAACAAAATGCTCTACGGTCATAGTTACGCCATCCATAAAGTTGGTGTGGTATCTCCCCTTTCATATGGTCTATTTTTGAACATAGTTTTTAAAAAAAAACCAATTTGGTCATTTAAAAAACGGTCTCCGTAATTTACTAAACCACCATGGAAAACGGCGGAAAGTTCCATCAACTTTCCTTTTTTCCGGTATATTTGCCATTGCTTAGCCCATTTCTAGTTTTCTTTCCCTCTGTTACTTCCTTTGTGGGATAAAAAAAAAAACGTTTCCATTTTCCTTTTGCCAAAACCTTTTTTGCCACCAATATATTATTTTATTTATATACTATATATATATATATTAGTATAGTTTATAATATATATTATATATTATATATATATAGTATATATTAATATAATATTAATACTAAAATATAAATTATATTATTATATAATATTATATATATTTAATTAAAATGCGGGAAAAAGGGTGGGGAACCGGGGGGTGACTCACACACCAAAAACTGTTTAATTGTACTTATGGAAAGCGGGAATTCCAGGTTTAAATTGGGTTTTTTAACATGGGGGACCGATTGTTTTCCCGAATTTTTTCCCCCTAAAAAAATTAATAGGGATGGTCCAGATGGGCATTTCAGGGAAATGTCAGATGTATGGTGGTAAAATGTGGAGGGAACCGATGTTACGGTCGGGAAAAAGATTTGGCAATGATTTGTTTTCGGATTTTGACACAAGAATTCAAAGATGGGGAAGTTTCAGAGGAACGCCCAACACTTGGAGGAAAAAAAGTAAAGTGTAAAACATAAGGCAGAATTAGTACACCCAGGTTGGGAGTATTTATCCGTTATTTCAAACAAAGCTCCCGAATCACAAACAAGGCCGGAAAATTCCTGGTGGGAGTAGGAAAAAACTGTTGGTAATGAGGGGTCAGGAAGGGTGATAATAAAAAGGCGATTATTGGTTAATTTTTTAATTACTTACGAAAGGGATAATTTAGGTTCTCCCGGGTGGGGACCCTCCCTTTGAGGGGCAATTTCAATATTTCCTGGAAGGTTATAAAGTATGCAGGGTCCACCCTCATGTTCCACAGATGGAGGTGGATCATGTGGTGTATGGAAGGAACAACTCTGTGATGAAGAAGGACTGAAGGAAATGACTGCTACGGTGTCAGTTCATAAGAATGATGAGCCCACAGATGTAATGGCCTTGGGGAATGATAATTATGGGGGATATCGTACTTGGCAATGAGGATGAAAATGTAGAGCGCATCTTGGACGCTGTAATATATATAATATATATATTATATATATAATAATATATATATATATATATATATATATATATATATATATATATATATATATATATATATATATATATATATATATAATAAATATATATATATATATATTATATATTATATATATATATATATATATATATATATTATATATATATATATAATATATATGACTGCTACGGTGTCAGTTCATAAGAATGATGAGCCCACAGATGTTAATGGCCTTGGGGAATGATAATTATGGGGGATATCGTACTTGGCAATGAGGATGAAAATGTAGAGCGCATCTTGGACGCTGAATATATATATATATGTATATATATATATATATATATATATATATATATATATATATATATATATATATATATATATATTATAATATATATATATATATATATATATATTATATATATATATATATAATATATATATATATATATGATATTATATATATATATATATATATATATATATATATATATATATATATTACAGCGTCCAAGATGCGCTCTACATTTTCATCCTCATTGCCAAGTACGATATCCCCCATAATTATCATTCCCCAAGGCCATTACATCTGTGGGCTCATCATTCTTATGAACTGACACCGTAGCAGTCATTTCCTTCAGTCCTTCTTCATCACAGAGTTGTTCCTTCCATACACCACATGATCCACCTCCATCTGTGGAACATGAGGTGACCCCTGCATACTATAACCTTCCAGAAATTGAATGCTCAAAGGGTCCGGGAGACTATTATCCTTCGTAGTATTAAAAATACCAATATCGCTATTATCACCTCTGACCTCATTACCAACAGTTTCCTACTCACCAGGATTTCGGCTTGATTCGGGACTGTGAATAAGGATAAACTCCCTGTGACTATCTGCTTGTTACACTTACTTCTCAAGTGTGCGTTCTCTGATCCATCTTTGATTCTTCATCGAAACAATCATTCAAAGCTTTCGACGTAACATCGGTCTCATTTCCACATACATCTGACATTTCTGATGCATCTGGACCATCATTAATTTTAGGAAAATTCGGGAAATCGGTCATGTTAAAAACATTTAACCTGGATTCGCTTTCTATAGTACAATTAACAGTTTGGTGTGTCGTCCTTCCGCATTTAGAACAAGTTTTAGGTTGGGCTTGATAAATAAGTTACTGTGTGTCTACAAAGGTTAACCGACGATGAAAGGCTCTCTAACCTCCATCTTGCCGTTCGGATACCGTTCAACAGCCCTTTTGCTCTTCCATGGGAAAACCTGTTGTGTCTTACAGAGTGCACCTTCCCGTAACGACTTAGGTCACCGATGACCAAATCATCATCCATATCAAACAGTGCGTATCTTACGGAAACATATGTGTAATTAATAACTCTTGTATTCTTACCTTCACCAGTATCAATATTCCTTCACTACCATTTCAACCAGCATATGATTAGCGAATTTTATAATCGCCATATTGTTGAGCATTAAGCCAAGTTCACACATTCACGCATCAAGCCCACGCCTGTTCACGCATGTGAAACATGGCTAAACGGGTGGTTTGTCGGCTCGATCAAGTGGATTACGTGTCACAGGCCGATAGCCGTCAGTCAATATAACGACGCCATACCGTAAGTACGAAGAACTGCGTAAAAAGCCTAAGCACCGCGCAAGATTGACGGGACGCTTTCGTTAATTGCCACGACAATAGGCTACACCCCCAGAAGTAGTGCGTGGCCGAGCACGTAACACACGTACGTATACCGTATGTGTAACGACCTCGCACGACGTCCTCACTTTCATCCAACGTGCGTCGGCGGGAATACGTTAGGTACTAAAGGGCCGTGATCCAAACGTGTGACTGTAGTTCCATTCACCGCCTACAGGAAGTATATTTATTAAATATATTAATTTATTTACGTATTTGTTTGTTTATCAATATATTTGTTTTGTTTTTTGTCGTCAGACCCATAAAGACGACCACAAATAGTTCGCGAAATAGAATCATTGCTACCAACACATTTTCATAAGTAGTTAACCCCTCCATTGCTCCTCTATTTTCAATATAATAATAATAATAATAATAATAATAATAATAATAATAATAATAATAATAATAATAATAATAATAATAATAATAATAATAATAATAATAATAATAACAATAAATAATACCTTTTAGTGGTAAGGAACTTCGTGCGTAAATAATTTCCGGTCAATTCGTACCTAACGTAACATACGCCCAATGTCTTGACAAACGCGGCATTAAAAAAAGTAAGACAGATGGAAAGATAGATAAATAGATAGAGAAACACTATACGAGATAAGGGGGATGAGAGAGAGAGAGAGAGAGAGAGAGAGAGAGAGTAATCCCAGTCACTCACCAAACAACAAACAAAGGAAACAGTGAAGGTAATAACTTAATCTTTTATTCAGATTCAAAGAAACAAAACTTCATTTCAAACGTAAAAACCGAAGAAATTATATCTTATTTTGCATTTGTCTTGTTTGTTATTATTCCCAGTTCATTTGGGTACTGATATTTTAGTTCAATGAATAACTGTTATTGTTTAATTATATGTCCCTTGTCATTTTTTATTCTTTTTCCTTAAATATAAGGTGCTTTCAACTATATAGTTGTTTGCATATGTCTTATTTGTGTTATTATTCATTATTTCATTTTGTTACTTTGATGGTTTTTAGTTATTGAAAAAGTAAAAATTTATTTAATTATATGTTTATTGACACAATAAATAAATAAATATATATATATTATATATATATATATATATATATATATATATATATATATTAATTACATCATAATTATACATTAATTCATTCACACGCAAAAAAATATATACAAATAGAACTATAAATTTTCGAGGAAGCTGCTGTCACTGGCCATGTCCATGCCCACCTCGTCAGCCTCTTCAATGTGTATCACCACATCCTCCTCCTCCATGGTGTCTGTAGGGGTTCAAGTAGCAGTTGGTCTCTTCGTAGAGGTTGTCTTAGCTCCTGGCCCCTTTCGCTGCCTCTTCGTGATTTCTTTCGGCATCGTGTATTCTACTGACGAAGTCACTGACGGTGCTGCTGCCTGTCTGGTAAAAGAAACTGATGCCGCATACCCACCGCACGGGGGGGTTTCGTGCATCCGACTCGGCGGGAGTCATCGTAAATGGGTCTTAGGGGAGCAGCGCTATTGTTCCGTATGTTCCCGAACCACGTGGAGATCCACGCTGTGCTTGGTTGTACCGATACTGCAGCGGGGGACCACACGTCTTTGCCCTAAAGGCATGCCAACCACGGTACGGATGCACCATGCTGTCCGTCTGGAGCAACGCATAATGTCAGATGGCGGGAGCAGGCATGTATTTTTTTCAACAGGTCTGAGCGATCGCGGCTCCAAAATGTTGGGATGGTTCGTAGCGACCTCCCGACTCCGCCCCGAATACGCATGATCATAAATACTCATTTCGGGATATTTTCGTAGTACTTTCGTAAGCGGTTTTTAGCTACTAATTTCCGTTCATGCGTGGGCATGCGTGACTTGATACGTGAATGTGTGAACGGCGCTTTAGCTGAAAGCCGGAAATTTCTTCTTCTTTCACCTCTAGATGGACAAAAATGACTTCACAGGCGACGTCATACGTCAGGTGCACAGAAAAATGTATAATCCACTCGAATACTTTGTTCAAAGTTTGCCCAAAGGGGCAAAAATATTAAAGTTGTCACTTCCAAACATCCTCTATAGTTTAGCCAAAGTCAAGGCAAGGACACCAGAAAGCGGGAGCAGCTCAAGACACGTACGTCAGTTCTGCTCCGAAGGTCTAGCTAGTCCAAATTATTAATGTATTCGTGATGACTCTCTACCTTTCATGCATATAGGTAACACTATGCTAAGTAGCATTAATACGAAAACTGAATCAGCTTATTGGAGTCGACTTACCCAGAGCAAGTCGTCAAAACACATGCACGCTGGTTCAGAGACGATAGTATTTCCAAGAAAGGATTCACCAGAGAGGGCAACCCGAAGGACTCCCTAACAAGTCTGCCTCAATTTCCTTGGGGAAATTTGGTCTTCTTGGGAAATGTCTCATTTGCACATGGCGACCAACGCAACAAAACGCCCACCGAAGTCCTTGATAAGACTCCATAGAGACATCGTTCCATTTACGTAGAGCAGCAGTTATTGCTCTTACTCTGCCAGCCAACCCAACATTCCTCTCTCTCTCTCTCTCTCTCTCTCTCTCTCTCTCTCTCTCTCTCTCTCTCTCCTCATTAGAGACTTGGGTATTCTACTTCGAGGAGTTACCATTAGGTTCAGCTGTTTAAATGTAGGTCCGATGCTTCTCGCCGATATGGTTAGTTTTAATTTTAGTGGTGGATTATTGCTCATTAGTTACGTTTGTGCCTTTGCTCTGTGCTTTTGAAAAATACAGAGAGAGAGAGAGAGAGAGAGAGAGAGAGAGAGAGAGAGAAACTACACGATCTCCGATGCCGACTTAGCAATAGACAAAAACAATGCTTTTCACTCGCTAAATTTTGATACTCGAGAAAGCTCATCGGAAGTCTGAGAACCCAGCGTGCCAAAAAATGTATGAGTGAAAAAAAATCATCTTACTGATACATTCATTCTTTAATGTATTTGTATATATACACATGTATGTATAGTGGGTTTTTGTGTATGGTTGTTCTGTATTTGTGTGTGTGTGTATGTCTACATGAAATGTCGCAACACTTCGTACGAGATCAGTGCCAGTCAAAATTTTTCCCCGGAATTCCTGATAATCCGCCGAGGCACTGATTGCAGTTTTGTCATGTTCTCCTCCCATTTCTTGTAAGGGTAGCAATACCCGTCCTGTTTTTACTATGTGCATTTAACATGTTTCGGCTTCCTGTCCCTTAGGTCGTATATAGACCGTTAATGAAGAAAACTCGTTATACATATTTAAACAACATAGCTCAGGCAAAAAAACCTTGAGAGAAAATAGGCAGGTTAAGGTATGCAGTTATAATATGGGACTGGTGCGAGCATTGCCTTCTTGTTGATATTTCATTTGTGAAAGATAAAACAGATTGGCAACTTCATTAAAAATTGGAATGTTCTAGTTTTCATTATTTCCGTATAAGTAACAATCAGTTCAACGGAACTTGTTTTGTATAGACATTTTTTTCCCTTCCACTGGCGATTGTTCTGTTCTTAATCTATCTTAGGTTTTCTTCTGAACCCAGTTACTGTTGTTAGAATTTAGAATTTAAATTTCCCCTTATGTATTTGAATTGAATATAATCCTTTCTGCATTAAAATTTTCATGTGGTAATTAAATAATTTGAATTACTTCTCATAAAATATAATGTAGCAAATTAATGAAATAGCAATTTGCTTTCCACAGCTTTCGAAGAACTTGACAGTTTACTTAAAAGAATTTATACAAATTTCTCTCTGTCGTCATTTCAGGACCTCGACTCAGGAACACCGCAACGGCAGCAGCTCAAGATCTGGGATGTAAGTACACTGATTTTGTTTTAGTAGTTTAGCTTTGTTCTTCATTGCATCGTGCGTGTGTAGTACAATATTGTTGTTTTGCGTTGTTCGCGCTTTCATAAAGATAAGAGGGGAAAGTCTTGAAGAAATTGTAGTTTTTTGTCCATGTACTGACTGTTAGTGATCCAGCATAAAGCGTGCATTCCTTGTGCAATACCTGTCCGTATTTCTAGTCTCCTTTACATGGCTCTACAATGCCGAAGCCATTCAATAGGACCCGCGCAGTTATCTTCCATGTTATTGGTTCCAAGTCGTAATTTGTATTTATGTAGGACTGCCGATTCTCTTTCCATATTTTATCAGGAAGCATTTTAGTTTAATTTCGTAGCCAGATATGACTTCTGGCGGTGAACGAGGAATTTTATTTCAAATATAAAATGGTCAGGATCTATGTTCGGGAAATGACAACTTCGATAGTGAAAATGTGACGTTAGGGTATCTGATGGCGACTTGAGGTACTTTTATTTTTTACTCGACTAGCGAATGACTGGTGGATTGATACATAGTATGTTACATGAATGGTTGAACTAGCGTCAAAAAGTCTGTATGCATAATTATTTGGGACTTGGGTTTGGTAGATAATTCTGTTGATAGAGACATTATTGTTACTTTCTTCTTTTTTCTAGCTCCGATAAATTTTATTTTAGCGGATAGACGAGAATCCGTTGATATTCTTTCTCTTAGGTATTCTAACACTCGGCTTATTTTCCGAATGTTTTGAAAACTTCTTCAATCACGCAACATAGCCACATAGTGACGATCTATATTGTTCAGATTTTCCAAAACTTAAAAAAACATTTAGTCTCCTTTTGTTTACACCATTTTAAATAAGTTGTGCTGATCAAGATTTATGAAAACTGCGAGTGTGGCTGAGGGCCCAAACAAAAAATTTGGTCGCTTTACCTGGGGGTCTTTATCAAAGACTAATATTTCCTTGGGGTCATTTACAGTCTTTTGTTTGTTTTCTACGGTAATCCCCAACGGCTTTGTACTAAATACGACGCCGCAAAGGTGGAGACATACCAGGTTAAAACCAGGATCCATACAGATGGATCCTGGTTAAAACCTTTGGGGGTCACTCTAGGAAAGGTCCAAAAAATCAGACTATTGGGGCGTTGTCAGAGGATCGGATCATGGCAGTTTCGTTCTTCACAAAGCACAGCTGTCTGTGGTGAGAGAGAAGTAAATATGAAGTGTAGTCGACAATCGTTGTTGCTTACAGCAAATTATATATGGATGTGCATTCAGTTTTATCACTATATATATTAGGGCTGTTGCCTTGTATAATAAGGCGCCCTATGAGGTAATGTTACACTTGCGATAATCTTACGCTAAGTCGGTTGGTTATGCACTTCCATATTCATTGGAGTGTCTTGGGGTTTGTATATCACTTACGAAGTCGGTATTATCTTCTTTGGTTATGACGACGATGTGTTAAACTCATGATGATATCTTTCTGATGTGAGGTTCTAGTAGAAAACACTAAGTATAAAAAATACTTATATTCTCTGAGATTACATGGTGAAGATCAGGTAGGATTGTACAGGTCTTCTAATGACGATGGCTTGATCGCTTCTGCCAATGATGATGGCTAATTCTATTCTGTTTTGTCTACCATTTCGGTTACAAGTCATAAAGGAAGCAGACAGTAGCTCGAACATATGAACATACAATCAGATGACATAGTTACTAATCACGTGGGCCGTTTGAATTATAGGTCGCGGTAGTTGTCTCAAGCAGGAAGCTTGGACTAATGTTTCAAAACAAATGAATGACCACAAGTGACGGCATGTCAACTTAGCCTACTTGTATGTATCTGTGATCTTTATCGTCTCTGGTCTGATCACATTCCTGCAAGCAATCTGGTTGACCTCTTTAGTTTTAGTCTTTTATATATATGGAATAACTTTCCATATTTTTATTATGTAATCACTTACATAAAAGCTCGGTCAGCTACCAAAACCAACCCCTGAATATTACTCAAGCTTGACTTGCATTTGACTTTTAGGAGTGTGATACAAACACTATGTGAATATATATAGATATATAGAAAATACTTATAAGTAAAAAAAAATTTATGGTGTACACAAATACAGATTCAAGTAATAAGATATGAAACATAATATGCATATAATGGTATTCGTAAATAATAGTGATCACGTGATATATACTGATACAGTTTTTCACTTCATCTCTTTAAGATACATATGCTACAGAAAATACTAATGTACTCTGATAATCGCATAGAATAAAGATTAACATGATAAAAATCATATTTTAACTGATAAAAATTTCATATATGAATTGATAAAAATTATTAATGTTTATGCTGATTGATTCGTTGATTTTTATGCTAACTCATATATCTGCAGTTATTGGTAAGATGAAAGGTAACAGATTGATTATAGGCTACCTGATTTATTTATACATATGTATATGGATTCATATAATTATGATTTATATATATGCACTTTAAATAGATTCCTAGTGCGTACACGCAAAGATTTATTTCGATTCTGTTATTTATGATCATTTATATAATAGATTCCTAGTGCGTACATGCAAAGATATATTTCGACTGTTATTTATGATAATTTATATATAGGATACATGATACTTTATATATAGGATACTTGACCGAGGTTATACTACTACACATTTAACTAGCGTTCGAACAACTTTTCGTCCATTACACAGTTCCAGACAACCACCTATAGCCAAATGAAATGGCCAATTCCAAATGGTTAAAACAAGGGGAAAATTGCCTGGTGGGGTCCAATGTTCTATTTCGGCCTCATACTTGTTCTCTGCATCCTAAGCCACACGAATACGTTCGCGATGAATAAAATCATCCCCAGCACGAGTCCTTCGCCAGCAACGTAGAGTTGTGGATTACTAGATTAATTTTATTCCGTTTTGTCTACCATCTCGGTTACAAGTCATAAAGGAAGCAGACAGTAGCTCAAACATATGAACATACAATCAGATGACATAGTTACTAATCACGTAGGCCATTTGAATTATAGGTCGCGGTAGTTGTCTCAAGCAGGAAGCTTGGACTAATGTTTCAAAACAAATGAATGACCACAGGTGACGGCATGTCAACTTAGCCTACTTGTATGTATCTGTGATATTTATCGTCTCTGGTCTGATCACATTCCTGCAAGCAATCTGGTTGATCTCTTTAGTTTTAGTCTTTTATATATATGGAATAACATGCCATATTTTTATTATGTAATCACTTACATATATATTACTGCATAAGCGATGCCATAACCCAAGGATACAGAGTAAAATAAAAATGTATCACGTCCAATGAACAGGTTGCAAGGAATGTTTATAACTTATAAGATAGTGCTTATTAAGTAACAGTCCCGACTTTTCTCTTGATTTGAACGAACACTGATCCAATCGAACGCATTTCATCATAACAATAAACTCGATCCGGTAAAAGGGGATTTAGGAATTTATAAAAAGAAAAATAAAGCTGATGTTTAATGTAATACTTCGATGAAACTGAGTAAACAGATGCGTTCGCGAGAAAACAGTAAAGGCTTTTCATTCTCTCTCTCTCTCTCTCTCTCTCTCTCTCTCTCTCTCTCTCTCTCTCTCTCTCTCTCTGGAACATCGGTTTGTAGTTTAAGACCTTCAAATAGAAACGCATTATTCTTTCGGATCATGCCATGATTAACCAACCCACTATTTTTCAAGATAATATTGTACCACTGATTTATATATGTGATATATATATATATATATATATATATATATATAAATATATATATATATATATATATCTATATATGATATATATATATACACAAATATAATATATAATATATATATATATATATATATATATATTATATATATATATATATATGATATATTATATATTACACACCAAATATAATATATATTTTATATAATATATATATATATAGATATATATATATATATATATAATGCTGGTAAAAATATTCTGTAACAAACAGAATTCCATCTAATAAGGGAGCCCATAAAACACCAAAATATAGAGAAAAGTACTATATTTTCAGAGAGAGACAGCAGTCTCTGAATATAGTACATTTCTCTCTATATTTTGGGGTTTTGTTTTTATGGGCTCCCTTTTTATTATATATATATATATATATATATATATAGATATATATATATATATATATATATATATATATATATATATATATATATATATATATGATACTACCCACTAACATCTGAGTCTTCATTCTAAAGCATATTGTCGAGGTGTCTAGTAAATACGTCATACTCCAGTATCAATGAGTGGGAGGGCCTTCAGCGATGACGTTTTGCTAGCCTCTCTCTATCTGCGAGCCTGCTAGATTTAGCTAAGTATCCCTTTAAATTTCCTTCATTTACTCTGATAGAGGCTAGCAAAACGTCATTGCTGAGGGCCCACCCACTCATTGATACTATAGTATGACGTACTTTACTCGACACCTTGACAATATACTTTATGAATGAAGACTCAGATGTTAGTGGTGGTAGTAGTAGTAACAGTAATATATGGAATTCGTATATTGTTACACACACTCCAACTATTAAATAGAGTACAATAATGGAATGGGCATTAAATGAGAATATTGATTGTGTAATACAGTTCTATGGCGCATTTCGCGTTTCTTTTTAACTTGAAATATGCACCAAGCCTTACACACACTGTGTAAAAACCTTTGTTACACTAGAGTTTCAAGGATACGTAAAGTATCGTTCAGATACCCGTTAAATTTACCACACGGTCGTAGGCCTGTGTGGATAAAGACCAGTATTTAACCAATGATACATGTAAAATATTGATTATATTAATCATAATGATGATAATCAAATTAATGTTCATTACAGTTATCATTATTCTTGTTATTAATATTATAATCATCATTATTGTTAATAGTCATACTTCGACATCAGAGAAGATGACGATAGAATATGCATAAATACATATGCCGTATACGTTCACATATATTGACAGATATGGTACATACATAAGTACACTTACACATAATACACAAATGAAATGTTATATATATGTGTATGGGTGCATATGTATATATGTCAGTAGAATAGGTAAGTTGTTTAAAATGGTCATTGCAGCAGTGAGATAGTTTATCATCCAGTAAAATTTGGCCATTGTGTATTTTTGGTCTGAAAAGTTAGAAAGTCCTTGAAATTTACAAAATGTTTGTATATCTCTTGTTCATACTTGTCATTAAAGTATTACTCCTATAAAGATCGCCTTTGTCCTCGTTTCTAAATAGTTTGGTGCTTGTGTATTAACCGCTTACTTGATATTTAGCATATAACGCATTCGATTCTTTTCTCTGTTGCATATTGCAAAACACGCAACACAAAAGTAATCTTGCAGTCACAAGCAGAATTTGCTTGGCTTGCCATAGGTGAAGCAGCAATTATGTAGTATAACCTGCTGTTACGGACCGTGAGAGAGAGGTCCGCTCCAAGTTCGATATTATTATAAACAAAAAGAATTAAAGACCAACAATTGAAACGGGATACGAATATAGAAAGATACACAAACACAACAAAGGTTTATTTACAAGCTTACTAACAAAGATAAATGCTGAATGGTATCTCCTATTTACATTAAAAAGGTAAAATCTTACATTGCATCAACTGGGGAAACGATGGGGTAATGAAAGTACTTACTGGCCAGTTTTGCGACTCGAAGCGATGGCTTCACAAAAGGAGAACTCTAATTGCAGACGTCTTCTTGACTCCGTATTGCAGAAAACAATTTCTACCCTTGATACTTGAAGGGCAGGAACTTCTCAAAACCTCTCGTAGAACGTTTCTTCTCTGAAGTCTAGCTCTACGTCGAAATGCCTCGGTCGTCCACTCCCGGACTGGACGACTTGACCAGAAATCGACCGAATTCTCGAGCGCCTTTTCCTCTCTGATCCTTCGTCGGTTCCTTCTTCTCTTATCTCTCTATGATGATCTCTGCTGCTGATCTCTCACTGATAATCTGATCTGTGACTCTTACTAATGATCTCTGCCTTCTCCTACTTCGCCAGTCGTATTTATACGGTGACCTGGGGGCGGGGCCTACGGGGGAGGCGGAGCACGAACGTCACAGACTCCCGAGATTCCTAGAACATCTTAGAAGGATCTGGACGAAGTATTACATCAGAAATTGCGGCGTTCTTCACGTCATGTCGGCGCCTGTCAAGTTCCACAACACTCTTGCCGATTCTAGAACCATCATGAGAACAGGCACCTCCAACACGCGCGAAAGCCTCCGTGTTGCAGAACTTCTCGAAGATATGTTTTCCCTTCCTTTAACTCTTAATTCTTTGCTATGAAGCAATTACCATGACACCTGCCCTCGCCCTGTCCTCGGCGGTGTTTACTATTATGCAAGGTTAGCAGTTAGATATACGCAGCAGAATATTGTACTTAACACCTCTAAATGACTGTATTTACATTTAAATTTGATTGTATTTCACCAATTCAAAAAGTTTTGCTTAACTGATAGTGAACTGGTAAATAGAAATTACGTTATAATTACTATGTAAATCCTATAGTCAACGTAAAATTGAACAATGAAAATAGTAATATTGCCATATGTATATTTACGGAATTCCTTAGATATAATATTGTCATGTGTATGTTATATATACCAAATTCTTATTCATTGCCCTTGGTATTATCAATGGATACCATATTATTATCGTTATCCTCCGCAATGATTTACCTAGCTTTTTTTAGTAATACTGCCAAGACTAGGAAGAACATTCTTCTTTATAGGAGCTTTTGTGGTATAAAACCTCATCTTCAGGGTAAAAAATTACAAGGATGAGAATCACTGAAATTACAATAAAATTAATTGACTTACTAAAACTAAAGTTAAAATGTTAACAACACATAAAAAATCACCAGAATTAATAAAAAAACACACAAACTAAGAATAAAGTGAAATGTAAACAAACTACCACTCCCAAAGTGAAATGTCTAACGATCCATTTGTGTACCTACTATGAAATCACACGATAGTCAGTTGAATATGAATACCGGACGAGTTGTTCAATACCGGTTTCATCCTCTTAATGGTCAGCGACTCTGAAATTAGATGGTCTACTGTGTATTTCAGAGCCGAGACTAATTTTTTGGTCAATGAAATCTTACCAAAGTATCAGATATAGATCTTATTTTGGAAATAGCTATTTGAAGCCATGGCCTAACGGGCAAAAATATGCAGTGATGTCTAATGATGATAATATATATATATATATTATATATATATATATATATATATATATTATATATATATATATATTATATATATATATATATATTATATATATTATATATATATATCTTTTGTCGCGTTTTATTTGAACATTTCTATTTGCTCCTTTGAAACCTTCAAAGAAAATGACAAGAAAAGTCGGATACATTCTTTTCTAAAGTTGAAATGTTTCAATTCAAACTAAATTCTAAACTATTTATTGAACCAGTCTTACTTCGAGTCTTGTTAAATTTAATTAGAAAGCAAAAAAATTAGATAAAAAACCATTTCCAAGTTTTCCACTACACATTTCCAAGTCAGGATTTTTCTCATTACAAACGGGAGCGTTCTTATGGCAGTGTTTTCTAAAAAAGAAAAAGATTTTCAGTAAAGTAAGCAACGAAAAATAATAAGAATTTTTCCTGGTAATATTAACACCACTATATGTGAGAGCAAATTTAAGTTCAGCCAGGGAATTGCTTTGCCTTTTGTCTGTATTTCATTTCCATTCTTCCAAGGCGACTTTCCCCCCCTCCTTTGTTTAGGTTCTCACTCCCCTAATTTTGGTTGTATGCTGTGATTAATCCCCTTGTGATACTAGTAAACATCCCCTACTTAATTCAAGCAACGTAATAGTTCTTTCTGTAATTTCCCATTTATTTTCATTCCCCCTGAGTGGTTTGTAAATCTTTCGACTGATAGAAAGTAGTGTGTAATGCTCCCCCACGTGTTCCCTCGCCTTAGTACTGATGCTAGGAGGCAATCTCTTTGCAGATAAACACCGTGCTTGATTGTGGGAGAAATTGGGAACCCCTTGAAATAAGTCTTGCATTACAATAACCGGTTTGCACAAAATTCTGAACGCCGTGTCTAGTTGCCCGGCAACGTGTTTCCAATGGATCAACAATACACCACCTTATTAGTTCCTGGTCCTCTGTAAATTAATGTAAATATAGTGCATTTAAAACTAAAGTCCAGCTTTTATGTAAATTCCTCCTTTATCAGTAATATTGGCCTTCTGCCATAGTTTTTTTTTTCTTTTCTTTGTTGTGATCTCTTGTTCCCCCATTCAAGGCTAATTTTTTTTCAGTGTTCAATTACATTTTCCAGGAGTGAACAAGCAGTTGGAAAAAATATATATATATATATATATATATATATATATATATATATATATATATATATCTATATATATATATATATATATATATATACTATATATATCGAGCTACAATGTCCTTTAATATCTAATTCGCTCTACTCGGAATTAATATATTTTCATATATGCTTAACCGAAGGGAATTTTTTTCTCGATAATAGATTTGCCTGGACCAGGGCGCGAACCTATGGATCCTTTCAAACCCAGGAACGTCAGTGAAGCTTTTCCTACTACACCACCGCGTGGTGGTGTAGTAGGAAAAGCTTCACTGACGTTCCTGGGTTTGAAAGGATCCATAGGTTCGCGCCCTGGTCCAGGCAAATCTATTATCGAGAAAAAATTCCCCTTCGGTTAAGCATATATGAAAATATATTAATTCCGAGGTAGAGCGAATTAGATATTAAAGGACATTGTAGCCTCGATATATTATATGAATCACGGAAATGTGATATGACTTATATATATATATATATATATATATATATATATATATATATATATATATATCTATATATATATAATTATATATATATAGATATATATATATATATATATATATATATATATATATATTATCTATATATATATATATATATATATATATATATATATATATATATCTATAATATATATATACTATATATATATATATATATATATATATGTATATATATATATATATATACATATATATTGTTCTAGACTGATTGTTTTCTTGACTGTTAAGTTCTAGAAGGGATCACTGTCACCTTTAGAGTATTCAGTCGTTTAGTACCTATTTGTGATGAAGGGTCAGGTGTCTGGCTGTAGTGAGGTAAGCAATAACCAAGTACTTGATCAAACTGTGCCCTAAGTACAAAAGGTGTCCCAGACCCAGGAATAAAGGGGTCTCTTGCACTAACAAGTACAATTGGTAAGTGTAGTAACCAGATACTTGGCAATTTGGGTTAACAAACATTAATGGTGTCCAGACCCAGATCTTTGGCTACTTCCCCCAAGTATTAACAGTGTCCAGACCCAGATACTCTTTGGCTACTTCATCACAGGTATTAATGGTGCCCAGAGACCCGGGATATTTGGCACTTTGTGTACCAAGTATTAATGATCCCCAGAGACCAGGGAGGAAAACAAATCACATTATAACTCTAGCTTATACTGGTGGTGTTAAGAATATATTTTGTTAGAAGAGTGACCATATATTTGTTTTTGCATTTTATTGTAAGAATTGTATTTCAGAAAAAGGGCTCCATTTGATACTCAGGAAATTTTAGCAGCCCCTTCCATCCAAGTGTTATCTGAAACTACTCTGACTATGGCACAGTGGAGTGCTCTAGCAGTAGCATGTGGTGGTCATGTGTCTAGTAGCATGATAAAAGCAGAAATCAAATTCATTGCCATGCAAGCATTGATAGGCTTTGGTAGAATAACTGATGGTGATGAGTTAGAACTGGCTCAAGAGTTGTTGAATGTAGCACAGGGTGATCTTATAAATAAGCAAGTAAAAAAGAAAGAGAAAAGTGATGCATAGTTTGAACTCGGATGCATAGAAGCAGAAGAAAGTTAGATTAAGCTTAAAATCCAGGCTGAAAGAGAGAGAATGCAAGCTGAAAAAGACAGAGTAGACAGGGAAAAACAAGAAAGAAGAGAAAGAAAAGAAGAAAAAGCAGCAGAAGATGAAAGGCAAAGTATAAAAGAGGAAAGAGAAATTGCAAGACATGAAAGGGAGATGGAATTGATAAGAGCTAGATCCACATTACCTGTAACACTGTCTAACCCTAACCCTGGTAATGAAGACCCTGCATTTGATGCAGTAAGAGTGCAGAAGTTAATCCCTAAGTTTACTGAAGAGGCTCCAAGATGAGTTCTTTGATCACTTTGAGAAAGTGGCTTCAGGTATGGGATGGCCAGAAGATAAATGGTTAGTTTTGCTACAAAGTGTCTTGATTGGTAAAAGGAGAAGTGCTTATTTAGCCTTAACAGCTGATCAGTGTAAAGACTACAAGGTGCTCAAACATAATGTGCTACAAGTATACCAGATGACCCTAGAGTACTACAATGACAGTTTCAGAAATTTAAGAAAGGATGAAAAAGTAACTATCTTGGATTACGCTTATAAAGTGATAAGGTATTTTAAAAGATGGTTGGAGGCAGCTAAAGTTACAACTTTTGAAGAGTTAGAAGAGTTAGTTGTTTGGTAGCAATATTTTAAAGTTATTCCTGAGAATATAAGAGCCTATTTGAGAGAGAGAGAGGTTAAAAAACTTGACGAAGCTGCTACACTGAGTGAAGACTACAGTATAATTAATAGCAGGCGCAATTATAATGTCAAGTACCAGAATCAACCACGCACAGGTTTTAAGTCTCGTCCAGGTTTCAGGAGCAATTTTATAAATAGGAAACCTACAAGTAATAATACTCCTCAGCAAGCTAATGTGACATCCTCATCTAATTTTGCAAGAGAGTTGCAAAAGCCTAATGTCTGCTTCAAGTGTGGAAGAGCAGGACACTTCAGTCAGGAGTGTTATCGGAATTATCAGCAGTCAAAGCCTGTCTGTCAAATAGTAAGAGGTGCCCAGGTGAAACACTGTTAAGAGCAATGTGAGAAGAATCAGACTACAGGGAAGACCGAAACTAAACAAGCTGAGTGTTTAGCAACCATTGGAAATGTAACTTCAAGCAGTGAGTGGCTGAACAGTTTGGAGGCCTTTAAGCCATATATCTATGAGGGTACACTGGAAACTCAAGAAGAGTGTGTAGGTACCAGTCAAGATTTTACGTGATACAGGGAGCAACCATAGTGTGGTGTTACGTGGTGCTCACCCTCAGTTGGAGAAGAATCTCACTGGAGATTCAGTTATTTTGAAGGGTATAGGAGGAGAGGAAGTAACTCCTATATGCCACTTACACCTGTCCTGTGAATTGGTGACAGGGAGTGTTGATTTTGCTGTGAAGGACTCACTGGCTGTGGAAGGTGTACATGTTCTGTTGGGAAATGAAGTTGGTGGTGTTCCATTTGTTCCTTGTCCTGTAGTGACAGACAAGCCGTTGAGGATTAGTCCTACGGTAGAGTTGGAGAAGAATAACCCCCACCTGTTCCTTAGTTGCGTAACTACCAGGAGTATGAGGAGGATTACAACTGTTGGTGAAGAAACTGAGGATTTGCACACCCAAGATGGATCAAGTGAAGGATCTTTGAACTTAGAACAATTGTTCCAGGGGAGTGATGCCTCCCGTGGAGCTAACCGAAAAGGGATTTCCCAAGAAAATGAAGAATCTGTTGTTCCTGAAGAGACTCAGAGTAGTCAGTGTGTTCCTGAAAATAGTAGTGCAACTACAGTAGCTGAGGTAGCAGATATTGATAGTCCAACCCTTGAAGTTGGACATGTGACAAGAGAAAAGCTAATGGACTTGCAGAAGAGGGATGCATTATTAGCTGATTTGTTCTTCAGAGTTGTTGATCAGAAAGAGATGCAACAAACTCCTACCTGTTATTATCTGAAGGAAGGTTTGCTGATGAGGAAGTATAGACCTTCAGATATACCCGGAAATGCTGAATGGGGCGAATATCAACAGATTTTGATTCCATGTCCATTGAGGAAGCAAGTGGTAGCAGTAACTCCTGAATCTGGACATATGGGAATCAGGAAGACTGTGGAGAAGATCATGAGAAATATTTTTTCTGGCCTGGACTTTATAAAGATGATAGCAGGTTCTGTCGAGAGTATCATACCTGCCAGATAGCTGGAAAACCTAATGAAACCATTCAGAAAGTCCATCTACAACCTATAGAACTTAGAGAGGAACCCTTTAACAAGGTGATTATAGAAGATGAAGAAAAGAAATGAATATCTGTTGACATTAATGTGTCCTGCTACCAGATATCCTGAGGTGATCCCTGTTAGAAACATATCTGCCAAGATAGTTGCTGAGAAACTAGTGGAGTTTTTATTAAAGTTTGGGATACCAGACATTGTACAAAGTGATAGAGGAATGAACTTTACTTCCAAGTTATTCCAGGATGTGATGAACTTGTTAGGGGTAAAACAACAGTTATTAACTGCTTATCATCCAGAAACTCTAGGAGCTCTGGAAAGGTTCCACCAGATATTGAAAAGTATGCTGACAAAGTATTGTTCTGAGTCAGGAAGAGAATGGGATGTTGGTTTAACCTTAATGTAAGTTAGGAATGCTTATCAAGAAAGCATGGGATGTTCACCTAATGAGATGATTTTTGGAAGAGAAGTGTGAGGACCGTTGAAGATTCTTGCAGAAAATTGGGTTGAAAATCAAGAGGAAATCCAAAGAGTATGTGAAAAACTTAAGGAAAAGGTTGGAAGAGATTAGAACATTCTCTTTAGAAAATCTGAAAATGAGTCAAGAGAAAATGAAAAGGAACTATGATAGGAAGGCTAAGCTAAGAACTTTTAGTGTTGGTCAACAAGTGTTAGTGTTTCTGCCAGTCAAGAGATTTCCCCTTACCAATAAATTTTAAGGTCCCTACAGGATAATTGAGAAATCAAGTGATAGAACTTATGTGATTAAAACACCAGAAAGAAGAAAACTACAAAGGAAGATACATGTGAATCTCTTGAAACCTTACTTCTCAGAAAATAGAACTGAAACTGTGTCAATAATACAGACAACTTCATCTACAGAAGATGATGACGGCTATGAATTGGG
>NC_087211.1:26111306-26133806 GCF_015104395.2 Macrobrachium nipponense | reverse complement strand
GCTTAAAGATGCCGCGTTTTGTGTTTCAGTGATTTACAGCATCAGTGTGTAATTAATGTGTTGGTTGGAAATTTATGAATATAGCGTTGATCGGCGAACTGCAATAACGTAGCTTCTGTTTAAATGCCTTTTGTTTATCATGACATGGCATCTCGTGTGAATGTTAGAGCAAGATTGGACATAGTTATTTAGTTTTCTGTAAAAGGAAACTACTGGGATGGCCATTTGTCTGTCCGTTCACATTTTGTCCGTCGGCCCTTAGATCTCAAAAACTCCTGAGGCTAGAGGGCTGCAAATTGGTATTTTGGTCATCTACCCTTCAATCATCAAACATACCAACTTGCAGCTTCGGTAGTTTTTGTTTTGTATTTAAGGTCAACGTTAGCCATAATCGTGCTTCTGGCACCGCTATTGGTGCAACAACAGGCACTACCACTGTGGGCTGAAAGCTTCATGGGCCTCGGATAAGTGTTTCATGGGCCGCGTTAAAAGTTTCATGGGCTATGGCTGAGAGTTTCGTGAAACATTTTACGCTGCACAGAAAATCGATTGCGCCGAAGAAACTTCGGCACTTTTTTGACTTACTTTTATTTCCTATGCAAACGATTACTTGCTTATTTACTTAAAATGATCTTTATATTGGTTTCTCCTTCCTTCTTGGTCCTTTTTTTTTCCTCAAAGATGGCCCCTTTATTCTGTGGAAGTTTCTGCTTCGTTAGTTATTGGTCTTGTAGGCTTTTTCCATTTGAAGGTTTTGTCACTTCAATAAAGATACAGTTGATTAGTGAGTGTTGTAAATCTCGCGCATATAGATGCTAATATTTTATGTACATTTGTACTCTAGTACATAAACGCATCGATAAATTTCTTTCAAAATTGTATAGTTTTGTGTATATAACATATGGATGCCTTTACTCTTAGCTTACGAGATTGCGAATTGAGAGAGAGAGAGAGAGAGAGAGAGAGAGAGAGAGAGAGAGAGAGAGAGAGAGAGAGAGACACTTCATGTATAAATCTTTGATGTTTAAATTTTGCCAGATTTGGTGAACCCCCATGTTGTGAAAGCAAAAGGGTAAAAAAAAAAAAAAAACTGTTACATTCATAAGATACAAATAATGACGATGCTGTAAATTTTGCCAAACCTTCAACAAACCAACAAAGTAGCTGTATGAGGGAACAAAATAAAAGGGAGTGCGTTTAATTTTGTTCTCTTCAGTAAAATTATGAATCTTCTAAAGGATATTGTTAGTTAATTTTATTACTAATGGAAAGCCTCGAGGTTTTCAAAGATGAAAGTACCTTGGCCTCGGTAAGGACGCGAGGAAACTCGTCGGCTCGGTTTTTCAAAAACATCAGGGAAAGTCAGGGGCAGGAAAATATTCTTTCGGTTTTTGACATTCATGTGACGGTCAGGTTATCACTGCGAAGTTATCTTTAGGGTCAACGCTGCTTATAAGTAAAAAAACATTGGCTATATTGTCTATTAATTTTAGACACTTGTTATATTACCTTATGTTGAAAAAATACTATTTTTAAATAACTAACCTATGAGTTTGGGATAAATTTCATGTATCAGTGATAAAGGTATTGCTATATAATAAATTCAAACAGAAAATCTTTGGAGAAATTCCTGGATTCATGGCTTAGTTAAGTTATAGAGATGGATTTGGAATATTATAATTATAGTAAGGAATGACTGAATGACTCATAGTATTAGAATTATTAAACTATAGCTAAGGGTCGAATGACTTATTTTTAAAAGATAAAATCCTTATATGTTTGATTTTATAACAGCTGGAGAAGAATTTTTTTATTAACAGGTAATTCGGACTTGAATATTAACACAGTGAACGTAGCAGCTATGGCTGGTTCCTTTACGATTTTACTATGTGCTGATTCGGAACTTAATAAGGGAACGTGCTGAATTTGAGTAATATCAGCATTGCTCTTAAAATGTTCATGGGATTTGATCATGGTTTGCGGATATTTCGGAATAGGTGAAGAGACGTAAAACTTTCTGAATTATCAAAATACCTTTCAGACCAATATTGTTTTAAATGTCATGATAAGGAACACAAGTTCTCAAAAGTTATATTGGTCTTGCATAGTACATACCTTGTAATCGTAACATAAATGTTTTTGTGTGACAGCAGTATTCTGCGGTTATTGAGTTCCACGTTGAGGCTTGTCTAGCCTTTCTCACCACTTTCCTCTTATCTTCTTACTATAATGGGTTTATGTCTGTCCGTCCGTTTGTCATTCAATCACAGCCAAACGGCTGGTCCGATGGACATGAAAGTTGGTAGGGTTATGGTGGGGACCACTAAAATGGTTTTTAATGGAGTTTCATCCTAAACCCCCCCCCCCCCCCCCCCCCCCAACAATGGGCGTTGTCCCTCCGCCCCTTTCTAGGGACAATTGGAAAACCGTAACCGAAAATTCAAGCCAAACACTAGCCTGGCGTTAAAACGGACAATCTTAATACGATGGGCGTTGTCTGCTAGTTGTAAGAATGAAGAATGAAGGTGCTGTTACTCGACCTTCGAGACTTTCCTAACGTTCTTAAGGTTGCGACCTGCCGTTTCAACCAAGACCACCGAGATAGAAGGCCTGTTCTTAGGCTGTTCGATGTTTTGTGACGTAAGCAAGGGTTGTCCAAGCCGCTAGCACTGACTACGCTGCCAGACGAAAGAAATGTAAACAAACCTTCGCCAAAATCTATCATTTTTGGTCTGCTAGTTATTAATTTACTTATTTTCTCTACACCAAATAATACTTACTCGAACACAAGTTATAAGATCAATATAAAATGCTGAACCAAAACAATTTGTTTAGTTACAAATACAGTGTCTACCAAAGAACAAAAACATGGTTCTTTCTACTATATGTGAAAGAAATAATTCTCTCTTACATACAGTCATTATTTGGTATTTAAATTTTCTAACTTTCTCTTTGGCTACAATAGTTATTTTCTTGAGCAACAATTATTCAATGAAACGTTAGTAGAAACCCATATTGTTAATTTTTCTATGTTTTTTTTCTGTACTATAACCTTCATTACTTGATTCATGATTGTCTACCAAATGTAAAATTTTGACGTTTGCATCCTGAATAAAAAGGGAGTGATTTTTTCCAATAGTTAGTAAAGCTTGAATGATATATTCATTGGATATTTGTAAAACTAAATGAACATTTTGTTTTTCAAAGGTATAGGGGGAGAATGCTTTTCATGATAGTTTATATGAATGTTTATAGAGTAAACATCTATATCATGAAGTTTTTCAGAGGGCTGAATGGTGCATAATGAATTTCGTTTTCCAAATTATTGACATCAAAGAACTGAGGTACCTTCATTGTTTTATTTACAACTTTCTGGCCAAGCCAATTATTCCTGATATATTTTAACAATTTTACTGAATCATACACGAAAAAGGGCATTTGTTACTCTGAAATGGGTGAGGATACACTATAGACAGCAGTGGAATGCTGGGAAAATAGGACATTGCTTTGCCAATAATAGCATTATGATGTTACAAAGCAAAACACTGTAAAAATTATTTTTTCTAAGCCTATAATTACTTTCTTCAGTGTGCAGTGCAGAACATCAGCTTTTAAGCTTTAATTGGGAATTTGCGCAACTTACTTGAATTTAGACTTTACCTATTCGACATAAAGTAAAATGCACCTGTTGCAGCTTCACTATAGCCAAAGGCTGAACCAACAATATTTTTGCCTTTATAATGAAAATATGGTATTAGGTACGTGAGTTTCATCCACCATCAGTATCACTATTTTGTCATTAGGTAGTAATGATTTACATTTACTCTTAATGTACATAAGAAAATTTGAGTCCTTCTGTTATGATGTTCGGCAGACCTGCCTGAAAAAACACTCTCCAGATGGTACAGTAACTTTGAGGGATAAAAACTATAGGTATAACAAAAACACAATATTACCAGATCTGATGAATAATCAAATTAATTCAGTCATTAACTACAGCTAAAATTATTGCCAAAGATGAAATAACTAGTTTTATAACAGCAATGCAATATATATATATTGCAGTGTTAGAAATACATTCAGTAGTATCAGCTCTCTGGAGTTACTGAATACTATCTGCTTAAAGATATTTGTAACATGAACCTCTGTAGGAATCTTGAGATCTCCTAAGTGACATACTTCAGTGACATGAAAAATGCATGTGCTGTATAGTTAGGCTTAACTGTAGGTAGAGTATTGTGGCATAAATCTGGTATTTCATTAATCTGTACTGAAGTTTTGCCTGTGGAAGAAGAAACATGGTCTTTTAATATTTTTACGTGTCTATATGAGCACTGAAACCTAGTAATGCAATGAGGATAGGTTAGGTTAGGTTAGTAAAATTTGTAATGTAGACTCCTGTTTTGAACCTGTAACCCTTAGAATATTATGTCAGTCTACCTTTTTTCACCTTAACCCATCTACGCCCAAAAGGTTTGTCCCATTCCTTTGACTATTGTCAATGGAAGCTTGCTTATTTCACCATCACTATACTGTACTTACGTTGTGATGAACCTATAACTTATATGTCTGTGCTAATGTAACTCTTGAGTACCTTGTCTGAAGGTTCTATCACACAATCATTGCAATAATGCTCTTTACCACATATAGGCTACAGCATGCTTTAAATTTCTTCTGGGGTTTCTATGCAATTGCATTATGTAAGTTGACCCTTCTTAGGTTTACTTGTTTGATGTGTTTGCCCTTTCTTTGCTTGTTGATAACTTTTTATATGCTGCTTGCTTTACCTGACTACTGCTACCATTATTAGTCTTGCCTATTATGATATTTAAATTGTTTTTTTTCTACAAAGCTTTATAAGTCCTGAAATGACAATTTGTCGAAAATTGCATTTTTCCTAACTATACAAACCTGAGGTCCTTTAACAATAGGAAAGTAGCTAGCGGCAGCTGGAATGGTCGTAAGCTTCGAACAAGGGGAGAACGGTAGTTAACTGCTTGTCCGACAGTCGCGCGCCGCGCGACTGGGAGGTAAACAAATCACTTTTTGCTTTGTTTTGGCCCATGCAAATACGCAGAGTGAGGGGTGGCATGAGGAGGGACTATATGTAAAGGACCTCAGGTTTGTATAGTTAGGAAAAATGCAATTTTCGACAAATTGTCATTTGTTCCGATACGTAATACAAACCATCGGTCCTTTAACAATAGGAAGACTCACTTCTTGGTGGGAGGAATCTGAGTCTTTTTGATGAACAGACTGGTGTTCGTCCATCTCTGGAATGCATCCCTGGTCGTAAGAGCGAGGGAGGGATCCAAGCCTCTGTCCGATTGATCGGGGTGTGCACCGCAGGATCAATGGTCAGACCTCTGGGCCGAGTACTAAGAGAGAGGCAAGCGTATCTCTTCGTACCAGCAAGCAAGAACTTGTTCCTGTTTGCAAGAGGCAACATAAAGTATGGGTTGTCTCAAGCTGGCATCCACTTCCTCCCCCTTGTTGGAGGAAGTGGTGGATATACGCTCCTATCCCTAGTGAAAGGGATAGGATGGGGCTCTGTTGAGTAGCTCACCTGCATCTTGTCCTTATCCAGCAGGGTGACGACCGTGTCCCTCTAACCACAGGTAGAGGGGAAGAAAAAGATGGGAAGAGGAGCCAGTCACACTCTTAATTCACTCATCCATTCTTACGGTCACACCAGGACTCGATGCTGTTCAGCCTGCGAGGGTCTGGGTTCGCTACACAACGTGTTGAGCAGCCACCACGGGTCCCAAGGAAAAAGATCCAAGGACCTGTGGGCAATATCCCGAAGGTAGAAGGAAGGGCATGTGGTCTGGTTGGACCAAACCCCTGCCTTCAGTACCTGCGCCACGGAGAAGTTCTTGCGGACAAGGCAGCATCTCCTTCGCATCGAAGGCGGTTGAAGTTCCATTAGGGAGGGGATTGTGAACGACTCGAACCAATCGTCAGGGACCGAAGGGTTCCGAGTCTTCGCTACGAAGTTCGGTATGAAATCGAGCGTCACGGATCCCCATCCCCTGGATGCTTGACTTCGCAGGAGAAGTCATGCAGTTCCTCAGAGGAAAAGAAGGAAATAGTCGCATGACCTATCCCATCTTCTCTACTTCGGTGATGTCCAGGTACCCATACTGGTTCTGTCCGTTTGCCACGAAGGTTCTCTCGCATCCTCCTATCCCCATGCAGCGAAGTTCCTCGGTAGTGGATAGGACACCGACACTCCATGGTGGGGTGTCGATGGTATGGGTACTGTGACAAGCTATTAAAACGAAGTAATGATTGCTCTGTAACAACCGAACTAAGTCAACAGCGTAGTTCGTAACTGACTCGGCGCTCTGACAGCTGCCGAGACTGACTGCTGTTTCGGTAGGAGGCAAGTTGTCCAAGCATCCGAGTAAGTCACGTGACCTTCGCCTTTAAAGGGTTATGCCGAGAGACCAAACAAATAATGTATTTGTTGTCACCAATGCCGGACAGCGAGGTGATGATTCTCTTAAGGCATGTGCCCAACAGGCGAAAGTCAATTGCCTTCTAGAGACCGAGGTCCCTGAAGGCAAAACATCTCATAGTTGTTGAATCTCGGCTAAGGAGAAACAACACTATGTACCGTTGAAGACGAAGGTAGATATTGAATGCAACCTATGTCTTCACAGACGAATCGAGAGAAGGATTCTAAAGATTCATAACCTGTGCTTACAAATGACTGAAAACGCTAACCGCTATTTCATTGCTGTCCGGTGAGAATTCGTAGTTGCAATGAAAGCGGGGCGTTCTTCAGTAATGAAAACACAGGGGAATGCCGCCTGAAGAACTGCTTCTCATGGGCTGAACATTTGGAAGTAGAGCTGTCAGGTCGGAGAGTAGGCGATGTCTTCTGACACATCTTGTAATTCGGGTTGAACAATGAACAATTGTACACCTACGAATACGAGATATTTTGAAGACAAACTCAGATGTCTGCAAAATCATTCGCATTATCGCAGTGCGATGCAGCGGGAGACTTGTACAGACTTCTGTTACCGTGCGGTAAACAGAAAGATGAAAAGAGTCCAAAGAGATATCTCTGTTGAAAATTCTCGCAATGTCGAAGGCGATGGAATCTAGCGTCACAGCAGTAGATGGTCCTTCATTATTGCGAGAATCCCCGTTAATCAGAGACCTAAGTCCATGATTGTTGGGCAGAGATACGGTTCGGTAGTCAATCAAAGCAGGGGAGAGAGAGACATGACTGACCGTGCATCTCGGAGGCCCAGCTGATACTGAGCTGCTATCAGGCAGTTCAATACGCAGTAGTTGAGCCTGAGCTCTCGCTGACTCGTCATCCTGAGTTGCCAGGTAATATATATATATATATATATATATATATATATATATATATTATATATATATATATATATATATATATATATATATAAAGGTAAAAGCTACGAATCAAAGTGTGAAAGGCCTTTCGACTCAATGTCCTGAAAATAAAGTAAAGGACGTTCAGTCGAAAGGCCTTACAGGACTCCTTCGTTTTACTCTCCTTCGTGGCTTTTGCCTTTATTGATATATTCATCAGGTTCCAAATATTCGTAATTCAGATATATAAATATATATATAAATATATTAATTATATATCAATCCCTTATATATAATATGTACTACCCTGACCAGAACTGTGGTACTGGTATGTTGGGTGGATGTGAGCATAAGGGCCGATTCTCCATTTGTCTGCATCTCAGAACGGATTTCTTTCCTTAACGAAGGCTTTAGACCGGACTGATCCTTTCTTTGGGGAGGCACCACTGTTGTCCATTGGGAAGGAAACTAGTTTTCAAACTAGAAAAGTATGCGGATCTAGATATTCTTCTTTTGCATAAGAATATTGTCATCAAGGCTTTTAATTAGTCCTATTATCGACTGCATAAATTGCTTCATTCGTCCTCTTAGATTTGCTCTCACTAGTATATCGGTGGTGTTTGTGCTGAAGGCTTCGCTGTCGCCGGTTTATGGATCAGTTGATGCAAAAAACAAATATTTTTCAGAGCAATTCCCGGATGGGTCCTTATTCGTTAGTAAATTCATTCTCTAGTTTCTAGTTATTTTTTTTATTTCAAATTTCTCTGTTAAGAAATACTGAAGTGGTAACATCAATGCCCATATTAAACAGGTACAATTGATTTACTTGTGAACTTTGAAGTTTAAAACAGTAGATTTCACGTCCTTTATTTATGACCAGATATATGTACACTTGCATGTACGTATATATGCATGCTTGCGTGTTTGTTTATTTGGTTGTATCTTCCTTTATTTATATGAAAACATTATTGTGAGGTTAAGATAAAAATGATTCCTGTTGACCACACACTTTTAGACGCCAGTATGTACAAATAATCTGTCAATTCCTGGTAATTCGTTTGTTTGTAGGAAGGGGTAGACAATTAAATCTTTTCATTCTATTCTCCTCCAGTATCAATGAAAATAGAGGCAACCTGAAGCACAATCAGGTTCTGCTCAGCTCCGTGTAAACAGTCGAGACACCTTTATTTTAGATGAAGGATGGCAGCAGACATGTAGATAAGACCAGCAGAAAGGAAGAAAAGTTGATTTTTTAGTTTCCTATAAAAAATAGCGATTGAAATGATTTGTTTGTCCGTCCGTTCTTTTTCTGTCAGCCCCAAATCTTAAAGACTACTGAGGCTAGAGGGCTACAAATGGTACGTTGATCATCCACCCTCCAATCATCACACTTAGGTTAAAGTTAGTCATGATCGCACGTCTGGCACCAACTGTAGGTGCCAACAAACACAGGCTGAAAGTTCCATTGGCCGCTATGAGAGTTTCATGGGCCGCGGCCAAGAGTTTCCTGGGCCGTGGCTGAGTGTTTCATATAGTATTATACACTGTACGGAAAACTAGATTGCGCCGAAGAAACTTCGACGCATTTTTTACTTGCTTATGGTAACGTCCAGTGTAGGGCAAATATCCCTGTGATTTTAGCTGTTTATACTAATAATTGTGTTTGAATAATTTACTGTTTTGATGAGTTATCCCAGTATTATTGGTGCTTTGCTTTTATTTTCTTTTGGTGTGAAAAGCGACTCCTATGAGCTCTGTCCACCAAAACCCCGTCCGTCCTTGCATCTGTACCTCAGGTCACCTTTAACGTTTCGTGGGTACGAAGATCCGTCTCCTAAGTTTGGGTCGTCCTCGCACTACGTCATTTCAGTTCCTGTTCTATTGAAGGATGTTATCAGTTACTTTTGTCATCCTTTGAAATCTCTCTCTCTCTCTCTCTCTCTCTCTCAGGACATTAATCCACTACGCACCAGCATCGATAATGCAGCGTCTATTCAATGCGTTGCCAGCTCATCTGAGGAATATATCAGGAGTGACGTAGATGTGTTTAAGAATAAGCTCGACAAATATCTAAACTGCATCCCAGACCATCCAAGATTGGAAGATGCAAAATATACGGAAGATGACTAGCAACTCTCTGGTAGACATTAGAGGTGCCTCACACTGAGGGACCTGGGGCAACCCGAACAAGATGTAAGGTAAGGTAAGGTAAGGTCTCTCTCTCTCTGAGAAATTTGTCTGTCGTGCATTCCAAATAAGACATTGTTCCCATAGCGTTTGACAGTGATGGAGGTAATTAAGTAATCACCCAATTTAGATTGTATAAAGTTCTTATCCTGTAATGCGCAATGACTAGGTTAAACATTTCTCAAAAAGCTTTCATCTTGCTTTAGAAAAGGGTAGATTTCAATGTTTACGCTTTAACAGAGCATTGAATTTATTCGCGAGAGAACGCGAATAAAGTTTTCTAATATTCTCTCTCTCTCTCTCTCTCTCTCTCTCTCTCTCTCTCTCTCTCTCTCTCTCTCTCTCTCTCTCTCTAGTCAGTGCATCTGAATGGGGAGTTTTGTAGCGTCCATTCGACCTATAGCTACACTCACTTTTTAGCCTTTTACTTTACCTAAATTCCCGCTTTCTTGTTTAATCTTGCTGTCCAACCCCTCTAGCTATTGCTCACTATTGCAGCTGTCGGGCTTTCTCTCACTTCTTCCTTTAGACCCTTTTGAACTTCATCTCCTTTACTGTGTGGATCTCTTGATCTTGCTGTCAACCTCCAGCTCCCTCTTTCAGTCTTCAGAAATATTGACCCGAGAGTGCCCCAGTTCTTGGGTATGCAGCCTAAATTTCATAAATCAACTCTGCCTTGGAGATCGTCGAGATCTGGAAGGCGCTGTCCTACTAATGCCAAAGAGAGAGAGAGAGAGAGAGAGAGAGAGAGAGAGAGTAAACTGTAGTAAGTTGAGATGTTACTGACTTGGTAAGAGGAGGCGTGCCTTCCTGTTTCGGCCATTTTATTGCTGCGTAAGAATTTGCATTCTGCTGTGTATCATTTATTTAGCGTTCTTTTACCTTTGACACATATCCAAAATTAAGATTACCGCAGGTATTTAGTTGTATCTTTTTCTCAGAGTCATTCGTTTTATATCTATTCCATATATATATATATATAATATATATATATATATATATATATATATATATATATATATATATTTCTCTCAAGGCTGCCGTAGGTGTCTAGCTCACATCTTTTGTCTATCTTGGCGTTTTTCTAGTTCTTGTGGTGTAGGAAGAGTCACTTTCCATTCAGAGTCCAATGCCTGGCGAGGACTGAATGACATCTCTCACTGTCTCTCTTCTGGTGATGTTAGCTTTTAAGTCAGTGTCTGTTAGTATTTGCAGCGCAGTGGCTCGCGAAAAGAGCCGAGAGAGAGAGAAAAGTAATGCACACAATTTTAGCGATTTAGCCTTCGTTACAATATTTACTTCCCAGTTCCAATTCATGATAGGAAAAAATGAATGGGATTGGCCTCGATAAGATCACTCGCAACCATTCATCAAATTTTAATTCTCTCTCTCTCTCTCTCTCTCTCTCTCTCTCTCTCTCTCTCTCTCTCTCTCTCCTCTCCCCCGAGTTGCAGAAGGTATTAAGGCGTATTTGAATGGATTATGATTAAGAGTGAATCTCTGTCTTTCACTTGTATTACGGAACCAACTTTTTAGGCTAAACTTCTTTAAGTAATAGAAAGTTTGAAGTTATAGCATTCCTCGTTCAATTATAAAGTTTTAGGCCTAAAAGGGATTTTTGTGCTTTTATTTTATTTTCAAAAATCTCGCTGTGTATCTGAATTTATCCGGGATTTATTCATTTTTGTTATAGCATTTATTTTCCCTCATCCTCTGTAAATGATTTGCTGTTATGAGACTATTGGACTTTTGAAGGTCTTGCTTCCACATCGAAACCTGTATTTTCCGTTATAAGAAAGGAAGGTCGTAGAACTGGGTTTTAGTATTCTGTTAAAGAAGACTATTGCGCCGAGGTTGTCCGTCCTTCCGCACTTGTTTCTGTCCGCCCTCAGATCTAAAAACCTCCAGAGGCTAGAGGGCTGCCAATTGGTACGTTGATCATCCACCCTTCAATCATCAAGCATTCTAAATTGCAACCTTCTAGGCTCAGTACTTTTGATTCTATTTAAGGTTAAAGTTAGCCATAGATCGTGTAGCGCTTTCCGGAGGCGTGGGACTCTCCCTCAAACTACTCCATCTGGGCAGCAGCGGAAGCGCTACCGGTCGTAGCTAATCACTGATGGTTTTATTCAGCATTATCACGCCGTACAGAAAATTCGAAAGCGTAGAAGAAACTTCGGCGCATATTTTACTTGTTTATTTACTATATTTGAATATATCAAATGTTCTCGTGTATATTTAACAAGTGATTTAAGTGTATAGTATATTTTAGATCCATGTATTAGAAAAGTGGTCTTGATTACAGCTGAGCTCTCGCAAATATTCTGAAACACTAATGGAAGGCGTGAATTCTGATCTGAGGACAGTTTCAAGATGTTCTGGGAATCCTCACACAATATTAGCGTTGGTAGTTTCATTATTAATATATTTTTTAGGTTAACATTGGGAAAGATTTCCTGTTGAAGATTCCTTGTCCAGGTAACGATATTCCATATTGTTTTCACCATGTGGATCAAATACTGAGGCTTTATGGAAAAAAGATTATTTTTTTAGCACGTGGTTAGCATTAGATCACAGTCTAAATTATGGAAGTGAAGCTGTAATATATTATATATGAATGTGTATATATATGTATATATATATGTATATATATATATGTATTGTATATAATATATATATATATATATTATATTATATATATATATATTATATACATATAATTGTCTTTCACTGTAATCCAACACTATCATATGAAAGAATAAAAGGCCCATAAAAATAGCTATACCGTATTGCAACCATATATTTCGGATACTCATTCTGTGTCCCTGTTCATTATTAAAATCCGGATAAATGAAGTGTAACAGGAGTATACTATTTTTAAGGCATATGCAGATGTAGCAGCACGACGTAGGTGTTAAGCAGATGACCATCGACCCGGTATGGTTGGAAAATAGGTTATTCCCTGTGTTTTGGTCCTCGTTCACTGGAGAAGATGCCTGAGGTGACATCTGATTTCCCGTGTCCTCCTGACAGGTTCATATTTGTTGGCTTGATTGATGACAGCAGATTCCAGCATCCTCTTTTTGTACGGACAGCTACTTTTGGAAACCAGGGCGGACTTTATCCTAATATGTACGGGAATCCCCGTCCTCTCTGCAGCATATCGTACTGATCTTTTGTGCTTTGTTAATCTTTGCGAGATGGATCTGCCCATCTTCCCAACATCAATCACATTACAGTTGCTGCATGGTATCTTCTAAACCCTGGCGTCTGATCCTTTATTTTAAGATTTAATTGTACGTTAATAAGTGAACTCCCGGTGGATTTGGGATAATGCTAAATAGAATGATTTTTATATCTTTAAGGTGCTCGGTTGCCTTTTTGCTGTTCTCGTCGTAAGAAAACTTCATTTTGTCGTTAAAATCTATTGGCCTGTTGTTTGTCAGTAGCCTTTTCGATAATGTGCTTTGGGTAGAGTAGTCATGTTAGATGATGTCGGATCGTTTCTAATTCTTTTTCTAGGTACCCATTTGAGCATATCCTAAGACCTCTGAGAAATATATAGATTGCGGACAACCGTGATCCCGGATCCCGGGTCAGTGGGCCTCTGCTTACCTCTAACGTCGCACTGCCACACCTATATGGCTGAAATATATACTCATGTCGCACATCATTGGTCCATATTTTACTGGTGAACAGGGACACAGAGGAATTTCCGGAATATGTGGTTGCAAAGTATAGTGTTTTTACAGGCCTTTTATCTCGATACATACATACATACACACACATACATACATACATACATACATACATATATACTACATATCAGAAATAAGTCACCAAACTGCACGTGACAAATATGTACGTAATTAGTAACATGACAAGAACTTGGTACCTGTTCTTTGATTTTTCACCTTTTATGTGGCTATCTACGTACATATTTCTCGCGCAGTTTGGTCACTTATTACTGATATGGAGGCCACGCGTGAACTCTACAACTTTGTTGTGTTTATACTCTCCTTCTTCGGTGGCTATCGTGATTTCTCTCTGCTCTACACTAATTAAGGCCCACAAGCTGAAGCTTCGTTACAGATTGCTAAGGAATTGCTTACTGGAACCTGTAGTGCCAAAATTGTTCATTCCACGAAGATTGCTCAAATTGGCGGACCGACCTTTTGATGACTGTCACCGTTTAATCTTATATAAATATATTGAAAATAGATGTCCAAGAATCATTTTATAGTTTTGAGTGAAAAGCGATGCAGTTTTCAATGTGCTCATTCCCATAGATTGGAAATATCCGCTATTGAACTAATGTTATAGGAAGCTGAGAACTACATACCGAAGAATAGATAACAGACTAGGAAGAAAGCTGAAGAGTTTGATCGAAAACGTGACTGGAATAATCATGCTAACCCAGATTTTGTGGTTAAATTTGTCATGTAGACCGTTACAGGAAAATGTCTCAAGTGCTCTAGGTCAGCGGTCGCCAACGTTTTGAACTTCATGAACCACTGATGTATGATTTTAAATTTGGCGGACCACTAATATAGATAAAAAAGGTAAATGCGTTTTTATAATAATAATCAGAAAACTTTTATTTTAGCAATATGAAAGCACCTGTTAAATATAACAAAGCTATAGTTTAATTATTAAAAAACGAAAATTTTAAGTATGATATTGTTTGAAATTACGTTTGTTGATTTTTGCTCTAATGGCTTTAATACAAGACGGAGAGCTGTTTCTATTTGGAGCAGAGATCCAAATTTTTAATGCTTAATCGCCATAAAATGATAAATCTAGCATCAAAAATGCTAAATCTAGCATTAAAAATGCTAAATTGGCAACCCTAGGCTCTCTGTCTTCTGTGCAATTTGTATCAGGGTTGCCTGAAGAGGATTAAGAAAACAAAAATTGAAATAATGTCCCAAGTTTTCTGCTGACAATCAAAATTATTTCACGGACCACCATTTGTCGACCGCTGCTCTAGGTTACGGTTTAAGCTTTTCGTTTTCAAAGAAAAAGCTGGATTATGTAGGTGTTGCTAACTCATTCAATAACCTGAAAAGGAATAGTAGTTTGTCTAGTGATGAGCTTGATATGTGTAAAGGTATTGCTTACGGTACCACGTCGAAACCAATGACAACTACTGTGTATTTCAGGGCCGTGTGTAATTGATTTTCATCAATAAAATCTCGCCAAAACATCGGATATGGATCGTATTTTGGAAATAGCTTTTTGAAGCCACAGCCTAATTGGCAAAAATATGCAGTGATGTCTAATTTTGGTAATTAAGGCACTAATCAGAGTAAATAAAAAAAATTAAAGGGAAACTTAGCAAAATCTAGCAGGCTCGTACATAGAGGCTAGTATAACCTCATTACTAAAGACCCTCCCATTCATTATACTCTACTACTATGAGATTCAGGGTCTCTGTAACACGGTTTTTTGGACTTTGCTCCTTGTCAAAGCATCGGATGTAGCTGAAAGTTGATATATGTATATTTTACAACCACACACAAATTTTGTCAGCATTATCAATAACCTAAACCCGATAGTTTTGATTTTCATAGAGTAAAAATGATCTAGCCGACGCCATGGCCAATGATTACGAGCCAAGAGTCGAAAAACATTCATTACGTAAGCAAGGTTAACAAACATCTTTTGACTAAATGTTGCCCCGCCCATCCACCAGACAGAAATGCCATCGGCTCTGAAACCCAAAGACTTTATGAATGGCGGAACGATACATAGATGTGGGTGGGGTATCAGTGCTAGCGTAGTAATACTACTGTAGCAGTAGTGCCGCAACAGTATAGCAGTAATATACATGAATTAAACGTTTAGACCAACTGCTGGGAAACTTGATGATCATTTAGCCCTTCTTACAACTACTCGAGAAAATAGTTTTAATAGCCAGAACCGTTTAAAATTTTCTAATCCAACAATGCCCATGGTAGCCTTCCCAGTGTTATCCTGAAATTATAACGAGGCGAAAGTGGGTGGAGCCTCATGAAGTCATCATTCTGACGATAATTATTGGTGAAGGTTTAAAGCCAATATACGGTACCGGCTAATTTTTTTTTTTGTTTTTTTTTTTTCAGTAAATAGGTAGATAGCCAATAAATAAAAATTGCTTGACATTGGATATAGCAGTTATCAAATCAAGCTTGTCGACTATGTTTTTGGTAATTACCAACTATTCCCTACATCTTGTCAATCTGATTGTGACCTATAAAGTACACTGTAATTTCTTTGGAAACTTATTTTGGGAGTTAGACTAATAATCGAAGTGTTTTTGTATTTATTAACATATTTTGTTGGTTTGTTCATTATGACAGTCATTATGACAGTTATCAGTGGGGAGGTTTCAGAGTTCATAAAGGTGTACTGCTTTGCTTGTATTTAAATTTGTATGTCATTGTTGCCAGAGGTTTAGCCTTCGTTACGTATAGCCAATCATCCATCGCGAAAGAAGGAAAAAAAGATGTCATAAGTTACGTAACGAGTGCGTTCGAAACCTTTTATCTGAGTAGGTTGGCCCGTCTTCAAAAAAGGTCACTTTTACATTATAAGTACCAAATTTATTCAACCTACGTAGTGCAGAATACACTCAAAATTTATGTGTTGATATAATATGTATTCTGAATAAGCGTTATATTTATGAAATGCATAGATAAAAAGTTATTGAGAAAAAACCGTGTTACAGAGGCCCTGAATCTCATAGTAGGGGGTTTGAATGTGTGAAACAATATAAGAATTCCATATACTACTGTTGCTACTACTACCAACATCCGAGTCTTCATTCATAAAGTATATGGGCGGGGTATCTAGTAACGTACGTCACTAGATACCCCGCCCATATACTTTATGAATGAAGACTCGGATGTTGGTAGTAGTAGTAACAGTAGTATATGGAATTCTTGTATTGTTTCACACATTCAAACTCTCAATAGAGTACAATTAAGGAATGGGCATTAAATGAGAGTATTAATTTTGTAATACAGTTCCATGGCACAATCCACGATTCTGTTCATATGAAATATGCACCGAGTCTTCACAGTCTCTGTGAAAACCATTGTTACCTGCAGTTTCAAGGATACGTGAAGTGTCGTTCTGATAGCCGCGAAATTTGCCAAACGGTCTTAGGGTCTGTGGATAAAGACCAGTATTTAGCCAATGAATAAAAATGTATTATTTAACATACTTTGTTTTTCCTATGCACACGGCCAATAGTGTTGATAATTATATTATTCATCATAAAATAATAATTACATTAATATACATTACAGTTATTATTATTATTCTTGTTGTTAATATTATAATTATCATCATTATTGTTATTATTCATACTTAGACATCACGGAGGCGGATGATAGAACATACATAAATACATATGCCGTATACATACACATATATAGACAGATTTGGTGCATACATGAATGCATATACACACAATACATAATATATATACATATATATATTATGTATGTATATATATATATACATACACACATATATATATATATGTATGTATTATATATATATATATATATATATATATATATATATATATGTGTGTGTGTGTGTGTGTGTGTGTGTGTGTGTGTGTTGTGTGTGTGTAAGGAGGTCAGTAGAATAGGCAAGTTGTTAAAAATGGTCGTTGCAGCTAATCAGTGAGATAGTTTATTAGTCAAGCAAATTCTGCCATTATTTGTTCTTGGTTTGAAAAGTTAGAAATTCTTCATTTATATAAACTAAATATTTGTATATCTCTTTTTCATACTCGTCATTCTAGTATAATCCCAATAAAGGTCACCTTTATCCTCTTGTCTAAATCGTTTGGTGTTTGTGTATCGCCTTATTAACCACCTACCCGTTAATAATTAGCATATGGCGCATAGGACTCTTTCTTTGTTGCATACTGCTTTAACACGCAACACAAAAGCAGTCTTGAAGCCATGAGGACAATTTGATGGGCTTGTCATAGGTGATGCAGCAGTCACGTATACCCTGGCTTTGACCAATGACGATCGGCTGCCCTCGCCCTGTTGTCGGCGGTGTTTACTATTATGTAAGGTTACCAGGTACATTGGGGCAAAATATCGTACCAGCCACCTATAAATGAGTGTATTTTCGTTTCAGTATGATTGTATTTCACCAATTCCAAAAGTCTTGTATGACTGATAGTCAAAAGGTAAATAGAAATTGTGTTATAACTGCCTATAGTCAACATAAAACTGTACAATGAAAATAGTGATATAGCAATATGTATATTTACCAGATTCCCTTGCTATAATATTGTCATGTGTACATATACCAATTCTTATTCATTACCGTAGTATCACCAATGGAAACCGTAATATTATCGTCATTCTCAACAGTGATTTGCGTAGCCTTTCCTTTAATACGTATCTAAAAGAGGGTTAAATATTTGTGATTCACACTTCTGGGAACCCTGCTATTACGTCTGATGTCATAGTTTACGTCACAGCTATCCTCTTTCTGGGTGCCTACTAAATTTCGCTAAGTTTTCCCTTAAATTTATTTTATTTACTCTGATAAGTGCCTTAATTATTCACATTAGACATCACTTTTTGCCAATTATTTCCAAAATGCTATCATACCAGATGCTTTGGTAAGATTTTATCTACGAAAATCGATTAGACACGGCCCTGAAATGCAGAGTAGTGTTCCTAGACGTAGACGTTTTATAGTGTTACAATGGCTTAAAAATTATAATGATCTGCATATTACGAAGGCTGATAAATTCCTGGTTCTGGTAATAATGGATAAGGATGAGTATTTTGTCAGATCATGTAACTTATTCAGAACTAAGAGAAATTGCCCTTGCGATTGTTTTTAGTAATTTCAATAAAATTTTAATTAGTGTTTTAAAAGGTAATGATGCTCCAATCAAATAGTTTATATCGTAATGTGTAACTTTACCGTATAGTATGCCTGGTCTTATTAAAACGCACAAGTTTGGTAATCCTGTCCGCCCAATAATCAGTTCTGTTGGTAGTGTTTCACATAAACTGTCTCAATGGTTAGGTCGGATTCTTGTGTCTATTGTCAGAAACATAATCTCAGTCACATATAAAGAATAATGCAGATTTTGCTGAAAAAAAAATTAGTGATACTCGCTTAAATTACGACTTTAAAATGATCATTTTTGATGTTACCTATTTATTTACCAATGTCCTAGATGATTATTTATTACACTTTTTAGCTGCCGAATGACCAAAGCATAATTTCATGGGCGATGTTTGTGAAATATCACACTATTTTTACGAGGGAACTCATCACATTGTTATTTGCAAGATTATTGCTGTATTGCTGTTAAGACAGCATCTAGTTCCACCTTTTTTTTCGGCGTTTGGTCAAAGAGGGGCAATTGCTCAAAAATTGAAGGCAGGTTTGTAGTTGCGAAAGACTAGTACGTGCTTGCTTAGTTTTTCGTGGTCTTAATTGGTTTAATTCCCTTAATAACTCTGTATTGCAAAATTCTCTTGTGGGCTTGTCACCTACACAGAACCTTTTGGGATGTTTGCAGTGAACTGTCATGAAAGAATCGTTACGCATATTCTTTCATTAAATATTTCACAAATGTTATCGTTCATTTCATTTATGAAATGGTTCTGAAATGAAGACGCTACAAAGTTCCAAAAGGGAAAACAGTGCAAACTTCATCAGATATCTGAGCTCATAATCGTTTTTATTTTACTAAAAAATTCTGATTTTTAAGTATACTATATTCATGGAATATTTTCATATTTAGCGACATTGTTGAAGTTTATTTCTCTGCGGAATCTCTCACTAACAACAGTAACTTTACTTCAGTGCAGTCAAGTTTCTCACTTGAGTGAATCCTCGTACGCAAGACCTGAGGAATTTCATGAATTATTCCTCAGATTTTCGTCCTGGGAAGTAGCTTCTCGTGTACTTCATTTTCCGCGTAGGTGGAAACTTTTTCTTCTGTCAGTGACCTTGTTCAGGGTTTCATTTTTTTTCTTTATCCATACCCAACTGATACTAGAAGGTGGAAGGTGTGTTTTTTTTTATCACATACGCCATGTCATTTTTTTTTATATTAAGCCACGCATATCGTTTAATATCAAACTCGCTATAATTCGGGAATAACTTACATCCAGGGGAAATCATAATTACGTGCTCCGTCAACACTGGAACTCTAACCACTGCTAGGTAGAGAAACGACGATAGACAGTGACTCTGAGCACTAAGCTCTTGATACCTCAGTGGCCAAGGTCTTGTCTATCATTGTTTCTAAACCAGGCAGCGGTTCGAATCCCACTGGTGACGAAGTACTTACGAATTTATAAATCATAATTCACCTCAGGTTTAAGTTCATCCTGAGGTAGAGTGAACTGCATATTAAACAGTATTTGTGGCTTATATATATAGAGTATATAAGGCCTATTAAAACACTGGTTTAAAGCTAAGGACTATATTTCGGTGGACTGCCTCCCACCCTTATCAAGTAGTGAATGACAGAAGTTACATTTGCAAAATATACAGTGGGAGATAGCCCTTAGGAGATGCCTGGGGTCACCACTAAGCCGATGTTGGTTCTGACAGTTGTCGTAATTTGCTTCGTCATTGCCTTAAGGAAGATATACATCTATATGGTCAGAGTCCCAGGCTCTATTGAAAAGATTGATCCTATTATCTCGTTGTTTTATCAGTGGAGATTCTACCATCTGACATTTGTATCGACAGCTGCTCTTATATAAAATTTAGGATGAGTTCCAATCCATGGTATGGTTCGTGTTATTTATATGATGAAAAATTGCTGAGCTATGTTGTCCATATCTAACTGAGCACTTATGTTGAGTTAATCTTTCCAAGAGATTTTCCTGTGAATCCATAGTATGACTTATCACGATGCACCAAGGGATTTATTAGACTTCCTATGTCTTTAGAAACTGGTTTCTGTTGAACGTTATTTAATTGGATTTCCCCCAAATGTATTTGGATAAGTGAAGACAAAAGGGTTAGTATGGCCTAAAGTATGTTTATCTTTGTAAAATTATCCACTGGAGGGATTATGATTTTGTTTGTGAATCTTTACTCTTCTTTGTTTTCTGTGGGTTTGTAAAAAATGCTTGTTGCTTTATGTATGGCTTTTTTTATTAGGTGCTTGGGGTATTTTAACAAGATAAGGGGATTTCTAATTGTTTCAAGTTCTTTAAGAAAATGTGGCGAGAAAGTCTCAGAGTTCTAAGAAATAAGTTACTCGCTATGCCGAGTTCAACTGAAATCTTAGCTGAATATTTGTAATAGACATTTAAAAACATAATTAGGCCCCAGTTTGTCTACGATTGTTAGGTCACCCGATCTCGGAACTAAACTGATTATACCCAAATTTTGTAATTCAGACAGCATACAATAATTTTTCATGTAATTTAAAGTTTAAACAAAATCTTTCTTGATAACATTCCAAAAGTTATTAAAAATATTCAGCCGGGAGCCGTTACTACCTGGAGACTTTCTTCGACCACTACTTGAAAAAAACTGTCCTCGTCAATAGTAAAATCTTCAAGCAGAACTTTCTTATTGTATTCTGCGATAGTCGAAGAAATAATTTACTCAAAAGGAAAGTGACCCCCTTTTCCCCCTTTTCTCTTATACTCTTATACTAAATAATTTAAACAGTTAATTCTTATTATAAATAAAAATTAACATTATCTGACAATACCTCCTGATTAGTGATTGCTATAGCCACTACCTCATCTTATCCTACTCATGAGTCAATATATATATATATATAGATATATATATATATATATATATATATATATAATATATATATATATATATATATATATATATATACATATATAAAAGTTGACACTTTTACTTCTTTAATTGATAAGATTATACTTTTTCCCCATATGAAATTATTTGATTTTTGCACGAACCTTAATATTATCCACTATATTTTTAATATCCCTAGTTTTGGATTTTAGCACCTGAATAATGAGATTTTGATGAATACATTGATCATCACCGTAGGGGGTAGTGCCGTCAGTGAACCTCATGCAGTGTACTGTAGGCTATATTTAAGATTCTTTGAAGCGTGCCTTTGGCCCCTAGCTGTAACCACTTACATTCCTTTTGCTGTACCTCCTTTCATGTTCTCTTTCTTCATCTTACTTTCCACCCTCTCGTAACACTTGATTCTGGTCCAACTGAGAGGTTTTCCTCCTGTTTCACCTTTCAAACCTTTTACTGGCATTTTCCGTGTCAGCGCTGGATGACCTCATAGCTCCCAGTGCTCGGCCTTTGGCCTAAATCTATATTCAACTCGGCTCAATATATTGATCATGTTTCTCATACAACTGTTTTAATCGTGTTTGCAAAATGTATAACAAACCATATTTCTCGCTGCATAAAAGTTTAGGGAAAGCAATGCGCATTTTTTGGTTTCAGGCTTGGCCCATTTCCACCACTTTAAAATATTAACGTCGTTATATTTTAGGAGCAAACAGAATTCACTAAACACCTCATGAATGTCCTTATTTTTCAAGATAATAGTATTTAATTTCCATAGGTAACCTTGATCACGTAGTTTCCTGCCTATCTCTATGCATACCATATTATGGTCAGAAAACGTCATAGGTGCAGTCCGTTCTTGTTTTTTTGGAAGAGATAAGCAGTGTACAACCTGTCCCGGAGCGATCCTAATTATCCTTGCTATATGCATATTGAGGTGGTCCTTTCTTTATTAAACAGCTATCCTTTAAACCAAGATGCTTGATAAGGAGACACAAAGCTTTAGGAATCAAATTCAGATTAGTAGAGCTAGAATCCCCAAGCGTTGCAACACGGTTGAAATCCCATCCCAAGATCGTGGTAGGAAGTGGATGTCTCAACAAGTACAAGAGATTTTGGGAGAAAAATAATTCCCTTTAGGTTATTAGCGCCTGATGAAGAGTA
>NC_087211.1:26096306-26106306 GCF_015104395.2 Macrobrachium nipponense | reverse complement strand
TTCTTTTATATTCAGCGTGAACTTGAAAATGTAGAATATACTACGAAAGTGCTTGTTCCAAGTCCCTGTTTCACTTACCTTTCTACCGTGGATTTACGGAATAGATTTGTGGCCTTTGCTGATCATAAGTGATCTCACCCCTGGGGCATTCAATAGAGCATCATCGAAATGGAGGTTTATTTATACCAGGGATGGGCCCTTCCCCATTCTCTTCTGTCAGCTAGCCAAGATCCAATAACATTCTGCCTTTATGCCAAAAACTGATGAATCCTTTGCAAGACTGGTTTCTCTCCCAGTGACTTTCTTGCTTCTCCTACATCGGCATTGGCCTGGTTGGTTCCCCTGCAAATTCATCATCATGTCTTCGCTTGCCAGCTAAAGTTCCTTTCTCTTCTTCATGTTTGAGACTTCTTCTCCTCATCTAATTGCTTTTCGACCTTTGTGGTAGATCCTGTTGGAGCTTCTTTTCAGAACTTTTCGCTTCTCAACATTTTGTCTTCGATCCTTATCGCTTCTCGACATTTTGTCTTATATCTCTATCGCTTCTCGACATTTTGTCTTAGATCTCTATCGCTTCTCGACATTTTGTCTTAGATCCTTATGTGTTCTTTCCAGAACTTTTCCCAGAGCCTCTCCGTTATGTTCATGGCAGGATTCTAATTCTGTAGGGTCTTTCTCCCTTCGAACACTTCCTCTTCCATCCTCCTTCGAGTTAGCTGAACTGTCTCTCGAGTTATCCCAAGTTTTGTAATCTGCCACAAGTGCTCCGTTTGGATTCTGGAGACGAAAACACTGGAGCTGCTTCTGTCTTTGGGAATTCTTTGGGATCGCTTGGAATGACGGTTTCGTCCACCAGATAGTAGAGAATTGGAGTTTCTTCGTCTCATTTTCTAATTATATATACGCATGTATATGTATGAGCATGCGGAAATAGGTAAGGATCCTTCAGAAGCTGTAATTCCTTTGGACGAGAGTCGCAGATTCCCTGAAGACACTGGAGCCCATCTTGTGAACGTTTGCAGTCGGTCGACGCGATGTCTCATCACTCAACTTGATTTTGCTACATGTGAGTTTGTGTGTTTGTGTTTATATAATGATTCAGGTTATAGTTTCTCTTTTTTCTGGAAGATTTTACGGAAATATGTTTTAATTTGATTACAAATTTCAACTTTTTTCATTTTTTAATAATTAACCGATTGATTAGTATTAGAGAACGAATTGGATATCGACGTAAACAGCTCTGTGTATATATATATATAATATATATATATATATATATATATATATATATATATATATTATATGTTTATGTATGTATGTATATATGTATGTATTTATGTATGATGTGTACATACATACATACATACTACATCATACATACATACATACAACATACATACATACAGACATATATATATATATATATATATATATATATATATATATATATATATATATATACAGATATATATACATATATCTATATTATACACACACATATATATATATATTATATATATATAATGTGTGTGTGTGTGTGTATATATATATATATATATAGGTATATACACGAACGCTGTGCATAGGTGCATGAAGTGCCTTGAGTGAACTCAAGATTTAAGTAAAACCAATTATATTAATTGAAAATTTTGAGGAAAGAAAACAAAATGATTAAGTGATTATTATAGATGCTGAAAATACACTTTTTCATAAGTTGATTAAAATGAAATTTGTAATGCAAGTATTTTTATTATTATTATTATTATTATTATTTATTTATTTATTTTTTTTTTTTTTTGCTCTATCACAGTCCTCCAATTCGACTGGGTGGTATTTATAGTGTGGGTTTCCGGGTTGCATCCTGCCTCCTTAGGAGTCCATCACTTTTCTTACTATGTGTGCCGTTTCTAGGATCACACTCTTCTGCATGAGGCCCGAGCTACTTCAGCCTCTAGTTTTTCTAGATTCCTTTTCAGGGATCTTGGGATCGTGCCTAGTGCTCCTATGATTATGGGTACGATTTCCACTGGCATATCCCATATCCTTCTTATCTATTTTCAGATCTTGATACTTATCCATTTTTTTTTTTCCCTCTCTTTCTCTTCAAACTCTGGTGTCCCATGGTATTGCGACATCGATGAGTGATACTTTCTTCTTGACTTTGTCAATCAACGTCACGTCTGGTCTGTTTCACGTATCACCCTATCCGTCCCGATACCATAGTCCAGAGGATCTTTGCCTGATCGTTTTCTATCACTCCCTCAGGTTGGTGCTCGTACCACTTATTACTGCAAGGTAGGTGATGTTTCTTGCACAGGCTCCAGTGGAGGGCTTTTGCCACTGAATCATGCCTCTTTTTGTACTGGTTCTGTGCAAGTGCCGGGCATTCGCTTGCTATGTGGTTTATGGTCTCATTTTTCGTATTGCACTTCCTACATATGGGAGAGATGTTATTTCCATCTATCGTTCTTTGAACATATCTGGTTCTTAGGGCCTGATCTTGTGCCGCTGTTATCATTCCTTCAGTTTCCTTCTTTAGCTCTCCACTCTGTAGCCATTGCCATGTGTCATCGCTGGCTAGTTCTTTAGTCTGTCTCATGTATTGTCCGTGCATTGGTTTGTTGTGCCAGTCCTCTGTTCTGTCTGTCATTCTCCTGTCTCTGTATATTTCTGGGTCTTCGTCTACTTTTATTAGTCCTTCTTCCCATGCACTCTTTAGCCACTCGTCTTCACTGGTTTTCAGATATTGCCCCAGTGCTCTGCTTTCGATGTTGACGCAGTCCTCTATACTTAGTAGTCCTCTCCCTCCTTCCTTTCGTGTTATGTATAGTCTGTCCGTATTTGCCCTTGGGTGTAGTGCTTTGTGTATTGTCATATGTTTCCTGGTTTTCTGATCTGTGCTGCGGAGTTCTGCCTTCGTCCATTCTACTATTCCTGCGCTGTATCTGATTACTGGCACTGCCCATGTGTTTATGGCTTTTATCATATTTCCGGCGTTGAGTTTTGACTTGAGTATCGCCTTGAGTCTCTGCATATATTCTTTCCTGATCATGTCCTTCATCTCTTAGTGTTTTATATCCCCTCCTTCCAATATTCCCAGGTATTTGTATCCTGTCTCATCTATGTGTTTGATGTTGCTCCCATCTGGTAGCTTTATCCCTTCAGTTCTCGTTACTTTGCCTTTTTGTATGTTGACTAAGGCGCATTTTTCTATTCCAAACTCCATCCTGATGTCCCCAGATACAATCCTTACAGTCTGGATTAGGGTATCTATTTCCTTGATGCTCTTACCATACAGCTTGATGTCGTCCATGAACATCAGATGGTTAATTCTGTTGCCTCTTTTCTTGAGTTGGTACCCGGCATCCATCTTCTGTAGTACTTTTGTCATGGGAATCATGGCTACTACGAAGAGTAGTGGGTACAGTGAGTCGCCCTGGAAGATCCCTCTCCTGATATTAACCTCTGCTAGTCTTATTCCAGAGCTTGTAAGTATTGTATTCCAGTTGCGCATTGTATTTTTGAGGAAGCTGATGGTGTTTTCCTCTGCCCCATATATTTTCAGGCATTCTATTAGCCATGTGTGTGGTATCATGTCGAAGGCTTTCTTATAGTCTATCCATGCCATGCTTAGGTTGGTTTTCCTTCTCCTACTGTTCTTCATTACCATTTTGTCTATCAGGAGCTGGTCTTTTGTGCCCCTACGGGGAGGGTGTTTGTCTCCTCTAGGTAATTGTATAGCCTTTCACTGATGATACCTGTTAGTAACTTCCACATTATTGGTAGGCAGGTGATAGGCCTGTAGTTACTGGCTATATTTCCCTTACTCTTGTCTTTTTGTACTAAGGATGTTCTTCCTGTGGTCATCCATTTGGGTGCATGGTGATTTGAGATACAATGCTGGAGTTGTTCTGCTATTCGTGGGTGTAGGGCCTTGAAGTTTTTGAGCCAGTATCCATGGACTTCATCGGGACCTGGGGCTTTCCAGTTTGGCATTTTCTTTAGTTGATGTCTGACTGTGTCTGTCGTGATCTCTGTGAATCTTTGTTTTATTCTCCCTGTTTCCTCTTCCTTGACTTCCTGGAGCCATGTTGCATGTTTGTTGTGTGATACCGGATTACTCCATATGTTTTCCCAGAGTCTCTTACTTGGTTCGGCTTCAGGAATTTCTGGGTGGTTGTCTTCCCCTCTTAGTTGGCTGTATAGTCTTTTTCTGGTTGGTTCCGAATAGTTTGTTCTGTTGGTATCCCTTATTCCTGTTCATGTACCGTTGGATCTTATGTGCTTTGGCCTTAAGGCTCTGTTTTACATCTTCTATTGTGTTGTTTAGTCCCCTCTCTTGTACTTTGTATTTCTCGTTGAGTTCCTCCCTTGTTTTCTTGCTTCTTAGCCTTTTTTCCGCCATCTCTTTCAGTTTACTCAAGTCAGATCTCATCACCATGATTTGCTTTTCCAGGCGCCTTTTCCAAGGAGGTTGCTGTTTTGGTTTCTGTTGGGTTGGTTGTGCTGGTGGTGTTGGTGTTCGAATCCCCATCAGTTCTGCTACTAATCTTGCTCCTGCATATACCAAGTTATTTGTTTCTGTGATACTGGTGGTGTGTATTATGCCCATTATTTCATTGACCTCACTTGTTTTCTCCCTTAATTTCTTGGTGTTGTAGGCTTTCATGGAGGGGATCTTTGTTCTCTCTGTATCTGGCTCCATCCATTGTCTAATCTTTTCTACCCATTATTATTATTATTATTATTATTATTATTATTATTATTATTATTATTATTATTATTATTATTATTATTATTCCAAATACGCATGCATAATAATGAATGAATGGGGCAATGAAAACGTGAAAAAAATAACTCCTGTGCCCGCACCCCGAATGACTACACCGGCAGAGCCCTCCATCAAGCTGACGCCTTTCTCCAGACAAGACATCGCAACATTGCTACACCAGGCTGAGATCCAGTTCCGAATCCACGGCATCACCAGAGACGGTACCAAGGCAGACCTCATCACTGGAGCCTTTCCGGAGGACATTTTTCGCTGCCTCGCCCCATTGATGTGCAGCCAAGGATGCATGAAGGAGGTGAGCATCTTCCGACAACTTTTCCTCCCAGCTTGCGCTCGAGATCCTCAGTCAGATCCCAGACACGGAGAACTGGGACATGGAGAGCCTGGTGGAACAAGATTTCGCCCTCTTCACCACCACCCAGGCAGCAAAACTCTCTGCCCGCCATCAGCCAACATCCTGCAGCAGGAGGAACCTTAAGAAGCTGTGATCGGCGCAGCATATCACAAGAAAGGACTAATGAAGCAGTTGGTGCTGCTTCCACCATCAGTTCAGCAGCAGCTCCTTCCGACTGCAGCGGCAGTAATGAAGTCTCGCCCCAGAGGACAGCATCTTCCACCTCAGGATGCTGGTAGACACTGGCGCTATGCAGTCAGTATTCTCTCCATCAGCTGAGGACCGCAGCCACGCCCCCGACAACCCAACTGCCCTTGTTGCTGCCAACGGAACCCCCATCTGCACCTACAGCACCAGGGCCCAGACCATTGCGTTCCTGGGCTGGACCTACACCTGGCCTTTCGTCCATGTCAATGCTCGAACCCCTCTCCTAGGGGCGGACTTCCTTGCCCACCGCGGCCTAATGGTAGACGTGGCCCATCAACGCCTCCTTAACACTGAGGCCTGCCTCTCCCGCCCACTTGCCACAGGACCAAGGGCACTCACCATCTGATCCATTCTTCCCCACCTCAGGTATGCCTCCCTTCTAGAAGAGTTCCCGGACATCTTCTGCCCCGAGCTTTGCCAGGTGGCAGGGGCCGCGCCCAAGCACGGTGTCTACCACCACATAGAGACCAAGGACCCCCTGATGCATGCCAAGTTCCACTGCCTCCCACTGAAGCTCCTCCAGGAAGCCAAGACCGCATTCAAGGAGATGGAGGAGATGGGCATCTGTAAAAAAGCTGCGAGCCTGTGGGCATCCCCCCTCCACATGGTGAAGAAGGCAGACGGTACACGGAGGCCCTGCGGTGATTAACTGTGCCTGAACCTCATCACCACGCCTGATAGTTACCCCCTGCCAAACATGCAGGAACTCACGGAGCCCCTCCATGGCACCTAGGTCTTCTCCAAGATTGATCTGCTAAAGCCCTAATTTTAGGTTCCTGCCCATCCTGATGACATCCCAAAGACGTCGATCATAACACCCTTCGGGCCCTTCATTTTCGCCTTCTCCACTTTCGGAGACAGCATTCTCGGCAACTTACCCTTCTGCATCTGCTATGTGGATGATATTCTCATATTTTCAAGATCGCTGGAACAGCACCTGAATCATGTCTGGGCTGTCCTCAGGCGCCTGCAGGAGAATGGACTTGTAATCCGTTTCGATAAGTGCACCTTCTGCACCGAGAAGGTGGATTTCCTTGGCTGTGAGATTACTGCAGCAGGAGTTCATCCCACGGCATCAAAGGTGGCCGCAGTGGAGAAGTTCTCAAGACCAGCGACCGTCAAGGGCCTCCAGGAGTTCATCGGGATGGTAAATTATTACTGCAGATTCGTCCTGGACATCGCCCGCACCATGTGCCCATTGACAGAAGTCCTGAAGGGAAAACCCAAGAAGCTAACATGGGTAGAAGACCAGCAGCTTGCCTTTGACCAAATCAAGTCTTCCCTCAGCAGAGCCACCACCCTGGCTCATCAGGACCCCAACGCACCTCTTACTCTCACCACCGATGCCAGCAACATTGCATGCGGCACCGTCCTGGAACAGCTGGTCAACGGGGTCCCCACGCCGCTAGCTGAGACGCGCTACAGCACCTTCGACCATGAGCTCCTTGCTGTGTACCAGGCCGTCCGTCACTTCAGGTATCCCCTAGAGGACTATAGTTACTTTTAGACTCTACCAGCAAGGGGATATTATCACTTACCTTTTTCTTATTAGCTTCTATTATTTAAGCATTTCCTGGTGTTTCATATCCCAAAAGTCTTGCCATATCAGAACAGACCATTATCCAGTAGGGCATTTCTCTATTTCAAATTGTGCATTTCTGATAGATACATATGTATTAACTACTGAGATTTACAGCTCTTACCATGTCCTTGCTTCTGATAGTACATTCTCTCCTCATATTAGATTAAAAAGTTGTCAAATGTTGACTTGTCGACGAACTTTTATATAATCCATCTGAAGACCAATGTCACTATCATTTATTTTCAAAATAACAAAGATCACTGTACATGCAAAATCATATGTGACTACAGTAGAAAAATGAAGACCAACCAAGTTGACACATCTTAATGAAACCAAATAAGTCTCCATTGTTCCAAGTCCGGAGAAATTACTGTACCCCTCCAAACTCCCCGAGCTATGAATAGCTTGTAAGCGGAGAGGCAATTTCTTACAACCACTTTCTATGAAGGTTAGGTGCAAACTCATGACAAAATAACTTGTGTTTCTTTTATAATGAGTTGTAGGAATTTATACATTTAATGCTTGATTTGTCCAGCGGCAAGGATAATCTTCCAAAGGTGGAGGGGATGGGGGGCGGGATCAGGTTGCAAGGGTAGGAAGAGCCAAGGTCTAGAGAATACTCTAGACTTTAGACTCTGGTAAGAGCACTGTAAGTACTTTAGTTGTACGTGAGCAGTTGTTTTTAGCAGTGATCATTGTTGTGTTGACTGTGTTCCGTGAAACTTAAAAAATTGCCATAGTGTTGATTGGGCTTTGGTGTTGGTGATGATGGATATCTCTGCTGTCAGTTGTGCAGTGCCAGGTAATTTGACGATACAGCATTTAAAACCCATATGATTATATTTGAAACAATGGGAAAAATTTGGAGTAGTTTGGGTCACCTTTCTTGAATTTTTAAAAACTTTGGTCTCATAATAATTACTTCAACAGCACAAACAGTTAGTTCTCGGCAACGGTCCTGGTTGTGTCCATCTATAGTGGTGGTAGCTGAAGTATCTGGGAAGAAATGGATTAAATCCGAGGAAAAACTCCCAATATATTGAGCCATACTTTAAAGGCTGGACAACATTTTTTTCTTCAAGGTGCCTTAAATCTTTTCTTTACTATATCCGACCTACTGGTATAGATTTGGGTCCTGGCCTTTGCAGGCGCACTTAATGCATTTAATACCCTTCTGGAGTAAGTGATTTGCAGTTTACAGTCTATTATGTATCAAGAGGGCTTAATACAGTGAGTATGAAAGTCAAGTGTGTTTGACAAAAAGCTAAGGACTAAATTTCAGTGGACTCACTTCCACCCTTACAAGCAGTGACTGATAGGAGGAGTTTCATTAGCCAAATATATAGTGGGAGACATGTCATTGGGTGATGCTTGGGGGTCACCGCTAAGCTGCCATTGGTTCTGTTAATAGTCTTAAAGTGTCTCATCATTGTATTAAGGAAAACACTGTCTATCTGGTCATACTCCCAGACTCCATTGGAAAGGTTGATCCTATTATCATGTTGTTTTAACAGCAAAGGTTCCACCATCTGACAGCTGCTCTTGTATAGAATTTGAGATGAGTTCCAATCCATGGTAGGGTTCGTGTTATTTATATAATTGAAAATTGCCAAACTATGTTGTCAATATCTAAAACAGAACTTTCACTGAAATATGTATTCGATAAAATGGCTCAGGATCGTAGGTTGTCTTATTGCTTCTTGTCATTTAAGCGAGGTATCCGTCCCTATGAAGACCGATGATGCGACCTTACTAATAATCCCCAATATCAGAAAAGTCCTCAGGATCTATAAATATGCGATAAATACACTCTATTAATAGAGAGCAAATATACGAAAATATAATGTCAGAAACTATTTAATATCCAATTAATATAATAAATGTATGAAGATCGGACAAATATGAACTCGAACGAGCAAAATAAAACCGACACCTCACAAATATAAGTAATTAAACCGGCAATAAATTCTAAATTTTAATAAAAACAATATGGTTGGTCCTTTGGATGATTTTTTATAGTTCAGGTTAAGGAGACAATTCATTCAAAATGAATGAGTAACTTGAGTGAAATTTGCAAGGCACAAGCATCAATGTGGTTTGCAACTTACCTCCACTCTAAGCAAGCCTCTCTAGGTCAATTGCAGCTGTCGTAGTTAATTCACGAGTCGATGTAAACTTGCTGTAACTCCATGGTATAGTAGCCTCAAAAAGAAGCAATCCAAGTGCTCGCACTTCCAAGCAGGATCATCCTCGACCAACGGTCACACTAGTCACTTAATGCTTCATGATAAAATTTAGGCTGGATAGGTGAAAATTACAGAAGAGTTGACCTGCCCTTCTCGGCTGCTGAGTGAAAATGCACTTTTCGTCTTCAAACACTGGGACTAGAAGTAAACTTTTGAGGTGGATTAAAGGTTTTCGTTCAGTCTCAAAACTCTAGGATTAAATTTAATCACTTTAAAGGAGGAATTTTATGGTAAAAAACTATTGATGATTTTCCAAACTTAAAACGTAACATTCTGAAACTGAATGAGTCTCCAAAGCAAGAACACGAACTAACCATTATAAATAATTTAAACTTTTCCCCCCAAAAAAACCCACTCGTAAAATTTTTAAACAAGCAAAGAGTAGAAATCAAGGACCATAAAGGGTGGACAATACACTCAAAAGTTAAAAAGAACAAAGTGAAAAAATTTTCACTCTTTTTTTTTCAACATAGTATGACTTATCAAAATCCCTACAGGGGATCTCATAAACCCCTACACCTTTGGAAACTGTTTTATGCTGAATGTTGATTAAGGATTTCCCCAGTGCGTTTGGATAAGTGAAGATGAAAGGGTTGGAAGGGCCTAAGAGTTTGTGATCTCTCGTAAATTATCCATGTGGGTGATTATGATTTTGTTAGTGTATTTTTCTTTTTCTTTGTTGACTGTGGGTTTGTAAAAAATGCTGTTTGCTTTATGTATGGCTTTTTCTTTATGTGCTAGAGTTATTTTAACAAGATAAGTTGATTTCTGATTGTTTCAAG
>NC_087211.1:26089257-26095806 GCF_015104395.2 Macrobrachium nipponense | reverse complement strand
AACCCACTATTTTTCAAGATATAATATTATACCACTGATTTATATATATGTAATGTGTATATATATATATAATATATATATATATATATATATATATATATATATATATAATATATATATATATATATGATATATATATATTATAGATTATATATACATATATATGACTGGTAAAAATGTTCTGTAACAACAGAATTCCATCTAATAAAGGGAGCCCATAAAAACACCAAAATATAGAGAGAAAAGTACTATATTTCATAGAGAGACAGAAGTCTCTGAAATATAGTACTTTTCTCTCTATATTTTTGGTGTTTTTATGGCTCCGTTTATTACGATATATATATATATATAGTATATATCTATATATAGATAATATATATATATATATATATATATAATATATAATATATATATACTGCACTAAAATCTGAGTCTTCACTCATAAAGCATATTGTCGAGTGTCTAGTAAAGTACGTCATACTACAGTATCAATGAGTTGGGAGGGCCTTCAGCGATGACGTTTTTGCTAGACTCTATCTGCGAGCCTGCTAGATTTAGCTGAGTTTCCCTTTAAATTTCCTTCATTTACTCTGATAGAGGCTAGCAAAACGTCATTGCTGAGGGCCCACCCACTCATTGATACTGTAGTATGACGTACTTTACTCGACACCTTGACAATATACTTTATGAATGAAGACTCAGATTGTTAGTGGTAGTAGTAGTAACAGTAATATATGGAATTCGTATATTGTTACACACACTCCAACTATTAAATAGAGTACAATAAGGGAATGGGCATTAAATGAGAATATTGATTGTGTAATACAGTTCTATGGCGCAATTCGCGTTTCTTTTTAACTTGAAATATGCACCAAGCCTTACACACACTGTGTAAAAAAAACCTTTGTTACACTGGAGTTTCAAGGATACGTAAAGTATCGTTCAGATACCCGTTAAATTTACCACACGGTCGTAGGCCTGTGTGGATAAAGACCAGTATTTAACCAATGAATAATGATACATGTAAAATATTGATTATATTAGTAATCATAATGATGATAATCAAATTAATGTTCATTACAGTTATCATTATTCTTGTTATTAATATTATAATCATCATTATTGTTAATAGTCATACTTCGACATCAGGGAAGATGACGATAGAATATGCATAAATACATATGCCGTATACGTTCACATATATTGACAGATATGGTACATACATAAATACACTTACACAATACACAAAATGAAATTATATATATATATATATATATGTATGGGTGCATATTATAAATGTCAGTAGAATAGTAAGTTGTTTAAAATGGTCATTGCAGCTGGTCAGTGAGATAGTTTATCATCAGGAAAATTCGGCCATTGTTTATTTTTGGTCTGAAAAGTTAGAAATAAACAAAATATTTGTATATCTCTTGTTCATACTTGTCATTAAAGTATTACATCATCGTTTGGTGCTTGTGTATTAACCGGTTACTTGTTGATATTAGCATTCGATTCTTTTCTCTGTTGTATATTGCAAAAACACGCAACACATAAGTAATTTTGCAGTCACAAGCAGAATTTGCTTGGCTTGCCATAGGTGATGAAGCAGCAATTATGTAGTATAACCTGCTGTTACGGACCGTGAGAGAGAGGTCCGCTCCAAGTTTCAATATTATTATAAACAAAAAGAATTCAACACCAAACAGTTGAAACTGGGGATACGAATATAGGAAGATACACAAACACAACAAAGGTTTATTTGCAAGCTTACTAACAAAGATAAATGCAGAATGGTATCTCCTATTTACATAAAAAAGGTAAAATCTTACACTGCATGAACTGGGGAAACGATGGGGTAATGAAAGTACTTGCTGGCCAGTTTTGCGACTCGAAGCAATGGCTTCAAAAAAGGAGAACTCTAATTGCGAGATCTTCTTGACTCCGTATTGCAGAAAACAATGTCTACTCTTGATACTTGAGGGGGAGGACTTCTCAAACCTCTGCAGAACGTTTCTTCTCTGAAGTCTTGCTCTACGTCGAAATACCTCGGTTGTCCACTCCCGGACTGGACGACTTGACCAGAATTTGACCGAATTCTTGAGCGCCTTTTCCTCTCTGATCCTTCGTCAGTTCCTTCTTCTCTTATCTCTCTGTGATGATCTCTGCTGCTGATCTCTCACTGATAATCTGATCTGTGACTCTTACTAATCTCTGCCTTCTACTTCGCCAGTCATATTTATACGGTGACCTGGGGGCGGGGCCTATGGGGGAGGCGGAGCACAAACGCCACAGACTCCCGAAATTACTAGAACTTCTTAGAAGGATCTGGACGAAGTATTAAATCAGAAATTGCGGCGTTCCTCACGTCATGTCGGCACCTGTCAAGTTCCACAACACTCCTGCCAATTCTAGAACCATCATGAGAACAGGCGCCTCCAACACGCGCTAAAGCCTCCGTGCTACGAGAACTTCTCGAAGATGCGTTTTTCCTTTCCTTTAACTCTTAATTCTTTGCTATGAAGCAATTACCATGACCACGCCCCCCCCCCCCCCAAAACCCCAAAGAAAAAAATGAAATAAACTGATTTTATTTTTTTCTAAAAAGAGAAACAAGAATTAAACAGCAGGGGAACAATTCTGCATTAAGCTTTAAACACTTTCCCATTCGCTCAAACCACTCATGCCAAAATAGAAAATGCTCATTAGGTTACTCATTCTGGAAAAATCTCCAGAGGCTATTAGCCATCACATTATCCTTTCCTCTTTTTCATTTTTTGAACTCTTAAGACTTTGAAATGCTAAAACACCTCTTGTGTTTTCTCAAAACTAATTTCTCTCAGTAACACCTTTACACGGGCGGAGGCCACGGCACGGGGTGTTGTTTGTAATTCTGAAGCAAGTTTACATTCATTGACTTTGCTCTACTCTTACCCATATTAATTCTCTAATGTTATCTATTCCCCTCTCCTCTAACATTAAAAAAGGACCTTCGAACTTATAAGGTGGTAAAACGGGGCCTTCTTTCTGGACTAGTACTAAAACTTTATCTCTTACACACAAACTTCTCTTTTTGCTCTAAGATCATTTTTCCCTTTAGTTTCCCCTTGACTTCCTCTTGAGTTCTCTTTCGCTAGTTCCCAAGCACTTCCGTTTACCTCCACTAGTTGCCAACATCTCTGAAATTGTTTTTATAATACTCTAGATTAGTTGTGCAATCTTCTCTACCCTTACTTCTAGGCAAAGGTCCGACCATAGCATACCTACATTCTCAAAAGGTTCGCCTACCAAAGGAATATTACACAACGGAGCTCTGGGAATTACTTGATTCGGTTTCCCAGCAATTTGGCATTCATGACAGCTTAAAACATACTTCTTTACGTCACTTTTCATTTAGGCCAAAAGTACGCCCTACTAATACACCTGAAAAGTTTTATTTACTCCCAAATGTCCTTGCTCAACATGTGCTAACTTCAAAACTAGCTCACGAAGCTTCCTAGGAACCACCAATTGTTCGGTGATTTCCCCTTTACTACCTGACTTAGGATGAACATAACGACACAAAACTTCGTCCTTTGAACAAAATGTTTCCTTACACACATCATCGAGATCATCATCCAGCTCACATTCAAAAATTCGGGTTAATGTCTCATCCTCTCTGAAACTTGACTAGCTCATCCTTATTGAAAGGGTTAGTGACTACTTCATCACTGTAACTAGTACTATTAAACCGGTACATTTACTACGTTACTCTCAACAGGTACACTTCCGTTTGGCTATCACTGTCAACAATAGAGTTAGGTTTCTCAGCCACCCACTCCTGCCAAGATCAACCTCGCCACCTCTATCACACTCGTTCGAATCCACGAATTCACTCTCGTTCGAATCCACGAACTCACTCTCGTTCACGACTCGTTCGAATCCACGAACAAATTATGACTGTAGTCTACGTCTGTATCTAAACCCGACCTAGTTTACTACCATTTCAGGCACTGGAATCTCACTCACTACAGGATTCACATTCTTGGATAAAGCTAAGTCATTACCGACAATAATGTCAACGCCATCAATGGGCAAACTGTCAACAACTGCAAGTTTCACTTCTCCTGACACTACCTGACTTGCTAAGTTCAACTTCAACAAAAGACAGAACACAAGTGTTAGGAAATCCACCTAACATGACTTTTTCTTCCATGTTGATTTCTTCCCTGTTTGGCACACACACACTCCTAATCAGTGAGACAGCAGCTCCTGTGTCTCGAAGCAAGACTACGTCCCTCGAAAATACTCCTCCAAGAGAGGAAACTACGCCTTCTGACAGAAATTAGCCAAAAAATTTCCTAGTTTCTCTCATCACATCATTCCTACTTGACGAAAGGTTAACTAGAGACACTGGTTTCTTAACGTCCTTCTTTTCTACTGCACAATTTCTCGCTAAATGCCCTTTCCCATTACATCGGAAACACGTTAATTCTGAGCCACTAGATGCCACTTTACTTTTATAAATCTTAGATGTACGACCAGGTTTTCCGCATGTATAACAGGAATAGTCACTTTTACTCGCATTGCTATTACTAGGACTGAAACCTTTACTGCTTTGTACTCTACCAGACGAAGGATCATTTCGCTTCTTACTAACACTCAAATTATGAGTTAGACTATATTCGTCAGCTAAACTAGTTGCTCCTGCAAAAGATACTTCTCGCCTATCTTCTATATAAAGCTTAATCTCAGAGGATACGTTATCTTTGAAGTTTTCTAACAACACTAAGTTCTTCAAACCATCAAAATCCTCAACTTTAGCAGAAGTTAACCAATCAAAAAACAGCCTTCCTAACTTCTTACCGTATTCTACATATGTAATATATTCATCCTTTCTCAAACTTCTAAATTTCTTACTGTACGCCTCCGGTACTAACCTATACGCGCTAAGAACAGTTTCTTTCACAATATCATAATCATCACATCCTTCCCCCTTAGACATGCAGAAACTATACACAGTAAGTGCCCTACCACTCAAAACTGACTGTAAATATAAAGTCCACATTTCTTTAAGAGAACCTACTCGTTCCATTAACTTTTCAAAACACATGAAATATTTTGTCTATCTTCCTCATCAAACTTTGGTACTAATTTCAGCACTGCACTCATGCCTAACCTATCAGCTTTGTTTTCGTTCTCACCTGTCCGACTGTTACAAGTACTTTCCTTTAACCGAGCAATTTCCAACTCATGCATACGATTCTTTCTGTCTTTCTTCCTGCTGCATTATTAACATTTCTCTCTCTTGCTGCATTTTCATTGCTTCTCTCGCTTGCTGCACTTCCCTCTCAGCTGCTCTTTCCTCTCTCTCAGCCGCTCTTTCATCTCTCTCATACTATTCTCTTTCATTCTTTAGAACATACTCACGGAGATCATTCCCCTCTAGACCTAGAAGCATATCTGACTCAATAAACTCTTTCACCATCTCACTCATTCTGGCTCTTTCTATATTCTCCCTGTTTCAAACTGTTACAGTGCTGAATATTCTAAGCAAGGTCGCCACAAAATGTTACGGACCATGAGAGAGAGGTCCGCTCCAAGTTCGATATTATTATAAACAAAAAGAATTCAACACCAACAGTTTGAAACTGGGGATACAAATATAGAAAGATACACAAACACAACAGAGGCTTATTTACAAGCTTACTAACAAAGATAAATGCAGAATGGTATCTCCTGTTTACATAAAAAAGATAAAATCTTACACTGCATGAACTGGGGAAACGGTGGGATAATGAAAGTACAGTCGGCCACACATATAAGTAAACACATTTCAGCACAAGGGCTGGATGTGATCTGGTAACACTGGAACTGTGCCTCCAGACGCACGATGAAACCCGCCCCTCCACCGTGGCCACCGCCCTCCACCACCGTCTTCCCCAAACATTTTTCCCTCCAACCTTCACTCCCACCCTTTCAAGCACACGTTTATAACTTCTGCTCCCTCTTTCTAATTTCTCCTTTAAGGAAAATAATAAAACTGAATCTATTCTGTAGGTTTATATATATATATTATATATATATATATTATATATATATATATATATATATATATATAAAAGGATATAATCTCATTATTACTTGATACATTCTTAACGTGGGAATTCTCACCTGCAGGACGAACACAAACATACAAAAACGCACATGCTTGCCATCGATAAATGTAGACGTATGCCGAGCAGTTAAAAATCATGCACAAAAATACGAGAATTTGACCCAATGTCGGATGTGATCCAATGATAGTCGGTTGTGACCAAACAAACGTCAACCATAAGGAAGAATCGACTCCCATAATAACCCCTATGACAAGTCAAGACCTATGCCCCCTTTATACTTAAGAGGTAATGGTGCCCCTTGTGACACCAGCCACACTCTCAGCTCTATTACACTGTGTCTCCTTTCCGTCTGCCTCCTTCTTGCTGTTGTCCTCTCTCTTATAATTGTCTCTTTGTTTCTCCTCCTTCAGTGTCTTCTAGGCCTATGGAGGTCTTTCTCTCCTCAACTTATGCC
>NC_087211.1:26034257-26084257 GCF_015104395.2 Macrobrachium nipponense | reverse complement strand
GTACAGTCGGCCACACATATAAGTAAACACATTTCAGCCACAATGGCTGGATGTGATCTGGTAACTGGAACTGTGCCTCCAGACGCACGATGAATCCCGCCCCTCCACACGTCTTCCCAAACATTTTTCCCTCCAACCTTTCAAGCACACGTTTATAACTTCTGCCTCTCTCTCTCTAATTTCTCCTTTAAGGAAAATAATATAACTTAATCTATTCTGTAGGTTTATTTTCTCATCATGTGGGGGCGAGAAAACCCGTCTGTTCAACTTTTGTTCTCGTAATAATATTATTACTTGCTGTTACAGACAGAAGAATTAACTCGGTTTTCGTGGCGCTCTCTTGTAATAATGGGATTTAGCTATCTACCAATAAAAGCCTTGTCTATCAAATAACAGCATACCTACTACTCTTTAATTATAATTATAATATCAACAGCCGCATTCCAAATTCTTATTATTACAAAGACAACTAGCATCAGATCGTGTAGGACCTTACGTAACTCAAATTAAGCATGCAGAAATAAAGAAGGCATAAGTTGAGGAGAGAAAGACCTCCATAGGCCTAGAAGACACTGAAGGAGGAGAAAAAAAGAGACAGTTATAAGAGAGAGGACAACAGCAAGAAGGAGGCAGACGGAAAGGAGACACAGTGTAATAGAGCTGAGTGGGGCTGGTATCACCAAGGGGCACCATTACCCTCTTAAGTATAATGGGGGCATAGGTCTTGACTTGTCATAGGGGTTATTATGGGAGTCGATTCTTCCTTATGGTTGGACGTTTGTTTGGTCACAACAGACTATCATTGGATCACATCCGACATTGGGTCAAATTCTCGTATTTTTGTGCATGATTTTAACTGCTCGGCATACGTCTACATTTATCGATGGCAAGCATGAGCGTTTTTGTTTGTTTGTGTTCGTCCTGCAGGTGTGAATTCCCACGTTAAGAATGTATCAAGTAATAATGAGATTATATCCTTATATATATAGATATATATATATATATTATATATATATATATATATATATATATATATCATATATATATATATATATATATATATATATATATTATTTGATGTCCAAACCTGATATTAGTAACATTTTAACGTATACGTAATTAAGGGACAAATATTACAGCATCCTATAATTAAGGATACACAATAGATTGAAAAATAACCAATAACCATTTAATATGAAATATGATATATAATAAGATACGACCAAAAACAAACTATTGCTTAGTCTCAATGAAAGCACATTACACTAAAAACAACAACAATATGTTAGTTTTTATTAGACTTTCTGAACAAATTCATCCCGCTACCAAAAATGTTTCCTCCCTTCTGTTACAGTATCAGTATTTAATCCATCCACCATCGCTGGCGCCTTTTCATTTGCCCGGCAGTATGTCAACGAAGACTTAGGTTTCTGGGCAAGATTTGTTTGTTTTTTCTGATGAGAAAACATTTGCGTCGACCTCGCACGGGACAGTTTGCACTGATGGCGACGCAATAATACAAGATACTCCTGTGAGCACATGTAACGTGTGGGGATGGGTTAACTTATACACCCTGGGTGAGCTGGCAGAAATACAAGGAAGATTCAACGCCGACCAATACCTTGAAATACTGGAAGACGTGATGGTCCCAACTGTTCGAGCCATGGCATTTCCCTACCCAGAGCGCATTCTGTTCATGCAAGTATGTAGAGTTTCATCTCGCAAATTGCCAAATATAGGGAAAACTCTGTTGTAGTGCTGGTTTCATTAACTTGTATTATTAACTTCTTCTATTTATACAGAACTTGTTACAAAATGTAAAAATATATGAGTTGTTGCGAGTCAGAAGAGAACATTTGAGCTCCGTGAGAACGAATCAGTTGTATGGTTGTTGGTTCTTGAGGTATTCGCCATCTTCTGGCATCAAAGTTCAAGGGTGATTTTTCCTTGTTTTAAGAAACTACTCACGGCTTTTGTTTCCTTTTTGACTCGCAACGACTCAGCACTGAGTGTTGAACTACAGAATATCTGCCATTCATTTGGTATTAATTTAGTAGGCAATGGTAATTTGCTGATTATTATTATTTATTTGTATTTGCATTTGTATTGTATTTGTATTTGTATGTATTTGTATTTTGCTTTATATTTGTATTTGTATTTTTTTTTTTGTTTTTATTTTATTTTTATTTTTATTTTTATTTTGTTTTTTATTTTTATTTTTTTTTATTTTTTTTATTTTTGTTTTATGATTTGTATTTATATTTGTATTATTAATTATTGTATTTTATTATTGATTATTTATTATTATTATTATTATTATTATATTATTTGTATTTGTTATATTATTATTATTAGTATATTAGTAAACAGGAGTATTAATTTATTATTAGTAGATTATTATTATTATTTGTATTATTAATTATTTATTATTATTATTATTTATTTTATTATTTATTATTATTATTATTTGTATTATTATTTGATTATTAGTATTAGTATTATTATTTGTATTATTAGTATTAGTATTATTTTATTATTTGTTTTATTTTTCATTAGGTATAATTTTTTTTTTATCATTATTTGTAGTATTATTAATATTATTTGATTATTATTAGTTATTATTATTATTAGTTATTAGTATTATTATTATTATTATTATTATTATTATTATTATTATTATATTATTGATTATTAGTATTATTATTTGTATTATTATATTATTATTTGTATTATTATTATTATTATTTGTATTATTATTTGTATTATTATTTGTATTATTAGTATTAGTATTATTATTGTATTATTAGTATTAGTATTATTATTGTATTATTAGTATTAGTAATTTATTATTATTATATATTATTATGTAGTATTAGTATTAGTATTGTTATTATTATTTATTATTATTTGTATTATTAGTATATTATTATATTATTAGTATTAGTATATATTAGTATTAGTATTAGTATCGTAGTTAGTATAGTATAGTCATTATATATGAAGTAATAAAAGTCCACACTATATAAAATGTGTATTAAAAATACATAAAAGACTGAGCTTCCGTGTACTTGATCAGTAGACCTCATCAGCCGAACTGATTTTCTTTTCAAAAAACATACAAAAAAGTTACGAAGGACAGGCAGGACTCTGGAAACCGTCTCCAAGGGAGATAACAACCAAAACAAAACTATCTCAATCATGTTATTCCCTCGTTCAAATGTCTGGCCAAAAGACGAGCGATCGTCGTGGTTGAACTACCTCTTCTGGAGACGGTTCCAGAGTCCTGTCTGTACTTCGTAAAGTTTTTTGTATTTATTGAAAAGGAAATATCAGTAACACGGGGATGAGGTCTACTAATCAAGTAGACGAAAGCTCCAGTCTTTTATGTATTTTTAATATACATTTCTCATAAGTGTGGACTTTTATTACTTCAAGATTATTCCCAGTCATGTTATGGTGAATTTATATATATATATATATATATATATATATATATATATATATATATATATATATATATATATATATATATATATGATATGCAGTATCATATGAGGTGTCATTTGTCGGAAGGGTGAGCTGGGCATAATCTTTAACGTAAGGTTCTGTCTCCCAGTTCAAATCTCTCCTTCCTCCTGGTTTGAAAAGCTAAGCGAAATTCCACCTTCTTCCTCTCCACGATAGACTTCAACTTCACGTGGCTTATGGCTTCGAGCTCTTTGGGAGGAGTCGAAGGTGGAATATCTCTCAGCTTTTCAAACCAAGAGAAAGGAGAGATCTAAACAGGGAGAAACAGGCAGAACCTTAAATTTAATATTATGTCCAGCTCACCCTTACCAATTTGACGCCTCTTGTAAAAAATAATTAATATATACTACATATGTGACGTTTGTTTTGCAGGACAACTGTCCAATTCACACAGCCGGATAGTTAAGCGATGGTTTGAGGAACAACAAGACAGTTGACCTTGCTGGACTGGCCAAGTAAGGGGTGTGATATGAATCCCTTGGAAAATTGCTGGGGGACCATCGTCAACTCCTGGATCCCAGGCCAAGAGCGATAACCAAGGCAGCTCCTCCAACACACCATGTCCGAATGGGAGATATTCAGAAAAAATCAACAAATCTTCTACAATCTGTAGCCTCCGTCCCCAGTAGACTACAAGATGTCATCGCCAACGATGGTGGATGGACTAAATAACTGATACATATTTTATAATAAATGGTTATTTTTCAATCTATTATGTATCCTTAATTATAGGGTGCTGTAATATTTGTCCCTTAATTACGTATACGTTAAAATGTTACTAATATCAGGTTTGGACGTCAAGTGATATATATATATATATATATATATATATATATATATATATATATATATATATATATATATATATATAATTATATATATATATAATATATATATATATATATATATATATATATATATATATATATATATATATATATATATATATAGATATATATATATATATATATATATATATATAGATATATATATATATATATATATATATATATATATTATATATATATATATATATATATATATATATATATATATATATTATATATATATATATATATATATATATATATATATATATATATATATATATATATATATATATATATATATATATATATATATAAGGATATAATCTCATTATTACTTGATACATTCTTAACGTGGGAATTCACACCTGCAGGACGAACACAAACAAACAAAAACGCACATGCTTGCCACGCGCGATCGATAAATGTAGACGTATGGCGATCAGTTAAAATCATGCACAAAAATACGAGAATTTGACCCAATGTCGGATATAATCCAATGATAGTCGGTTGTGACCAAACAAACGTCCAACCATAAGGAAGAATCGACTCCCATAATAACCCCTATGACAAGTCAAGACCTATGCCCACCCCCATTATACTTAAGAGGGTAATGGTGCCCCTTGTGACACCAGCCACACTCGTCAGCTCTATAAACACTGTCTTATAACTGTCTCTTTGTTTCTCTTCCTTCGGTGTCTTCTAGGCCTATGGAGGTCTTTCTCTCCTCAACTTATGCCTTCTTTATTTCTGCATGCTTATTTGAGTTACGTAAGGTCGTATACGATCTGATGCTAGTTGTCTTTGTAATAATAAGAATTTGGAATGCGGCTGTTGATATTATAATTATAATTAAAGAGTAGTAGGTATGCTGTTATTTGATAGACAAGGTATTTTATTGGTAGACAGCTAAATCCCATTATTACAAGAGCGCGCCACGAAAACCGAGTTAATTCTTCTGTCGGTAACAGCAAGTAATAATATTTATTACGACAAAAGTTGAACAGACGGGTTTTCTCGCCCCCACATGATGAGAAAATGAACCTACAGAATAGATTAAGTTATATTATTTTCCTTAAAGGAGAAATTAGAGAGAGGGAGCAGAAGTTATAAACGTGTGCTTGAAAGGGTGGGAGTGAAGGTTGGAGGGAAAAATGTTTGGGGAAGATGTGTGGCAGGGCTGTGGCACGGTGGAGGGGCGGGTTTCATCGTGCGTCTGGAGACTCAGTTCCAGTGTTAACCAGATCACATCCAGCCCTTGTGGCTGAAATGTGTTTACTTATATGTGTGGCCGACTGTACAATGTGTGTGTGTACCCCAATCCAGTGGCAGTTCTAAGGGCAGAAGTATCTTTGTTGTACCACCTACTGTCAGTGCAGTAGCATTCCTCTGTAAATAGGCTGACTTGACGTGGTTGCTTTTAGCCACATGAAGGATAGGTTTATCTACCATTCAGGCAGCATTTCCTATTCCAAAGGGTTCACAAACACTCAATGAGGTCTCCTCTTGCATTGGAAACATGACACACTAGACTTCCCAGCCGTTGGCAATTTTAAGGGCAGCAATTTCTAGGTAGTAACCTTTTCTACGATAGTGAAGCAGTTAGCTTTGATTCTCTCTCTCTCTCTCTCTCTGTTTCTTCTTATCTGCTATTTCAATGGTTGTTATGAAATTCCATGGAGCTTCCTAACAATGGTTATGAAGTTATTTTGAAATGCATAAATGTTTTTTATCGTAAGGTATGATTCGAATGTTCTAAATGTTTTATTAAAGAGTTGAAATGAGTAAGTTCTTCATACAAAGGTATCATTATCAGTCACTCTACCATAAATTATATATTAAAAGAAAACGTTCTATAAAGCGATAGGTAATGGAATCGCTTTCAAATTAAATTAATTAATGAAGCAAATTAACTTCAGAGAGAAAAATCTCAACAAACGCCTACCATTATACACTCAAATTGAACAGTCTTCATATTTTAGGATATTGTGAGGCTTTACTGAAGCAGTGATGGCAAGTTAATTTACTTTTTTCCCTACAAAAGCTGGATAATAATGTTGGTGATTTTTCATCTCTCAAATGGTCAGTATTTCAAGTTTTAGCTTTCATAACATTTAATAATGTTGCTTAAAGATGCCGCGTTTTGTGTTTCAGTGATTTACAGCATCAGTGTGTAATTAATGTGTTGGTTGGAAATTTATGAATATAGCGTTGATCGGCGAACTGCAATAACTTAGCTTCTGTTTAAATGCCTTGTTTTGTTTATCATGACATGGCATCTCGTCTGAATGTTATTAGAGCAAGATTGGACATAGTTATTTAGTTTTCTGTAAAAGTAAACTAATGGGATGGCCATTTGTCTGTGAGTCCACATTTTGTCCGTCGGCCCTCAGATCTCAAGAACTCCTGAGGCTAGAGGGCTGCAAATTGGTATTTTGGTCATCTACCCTTCAATCATCAAACATACCAACTTGCAGCTTCGGTAGTTTTTGTTTTGTATTTAAGGTCAACGTTAGCCATAATCGTGCTTCTGGCACCGCTATTGGTGCCAACAACACAGGCCACTACCGGACTGTGGCTGAAAGCTTCATGGGCCTCGGATAAGTGTTTCATGGGCCGCGTTAAGAGTTTCATGGGCTATGGCTGAGAGTTTCGTGAAACATTTTACGCTGCACAGAAAATCGATTGCGCTGAAGAAACTTCGACAACTTTTTTTTGACTTACTTTTATTTCCTATGCAAACGATTACTTGCTTATTTACTTAAAATGATCTTTATATTGGTTTCTCCTTCCTTCTTGGTCCTTTTTTTTTTCTCAAAGATAATTTATTCTGTGGAAGTTTCTGCTCGTTAGTTATTGGTCTTGTAGGCTTTTTCCATTTGAAGGTTTTGCACTTCAATGAAGATACAGTTGATTAGTGAGTGTTGTAAATCTCGCGCGTATACATGTTAATATTATATGTACATTTGTACTCTAGTACATAAACGCATCGGTATATTTCTTTCAATATTGTATAGTTTTATGTTTATAACACAGGGATGCCTTTACTCTTTGCTTACGAGATTGCGAATTGAGAGAGAGAGAGAGAGAGAGAGAGAGAGAGAGAGAGAGAGAGAGAGAGACACTTCATGTATAAATCTTCGATGTTTAAATTTTGCCAGATTTGGTGAACCCCCATGTTGTGAAAGCAAAAGGGTAAAAAAAAAAAAAAAAAAAAAAAAAAAAAAAAAAAAAAAAAAAAAAAAACTTTTACATTCATAAGATACAAATAATGACGATGCTGTAAATTTTGCCAAACCTTCAACAAACCAACAAAGTAGCTGTATGAAGGAACAAAATAAAAGGGAGTGGGGTTTAATTTTGTTCTCTGCAGTAAAATTATGAGGATATTGGTAGTTAATTTTATTACTAATGGAAAGCCTTGAGGTTTTCAAAGATGGACGTACCTTGGCCTCGGTAAGGACGTGAGGAAATTCGTCGGCTCGGTTTTTCCATCAGGGAAAATCAGGGGCAGGAAAATATTCTTTCGGTTTTTGACATTCATGTGACGGTCAGTTTATCACTACGAAGTTATCTTTAGGGTCAACGCTGCTTGTTATAAGTAAAAACATTGGCTACATTGTCTATTAATTTTAGACACTTGTTATATTACCTTATGTTGAAAAAATACTATTTTTAAATACCTACCTATGAGTTTGGGATAAATGTCATGTATCAGTGATAAAGGTATTGCTATATAATAAACTCAAACAGAAAATCTTGGAGAAATTCCTGGATTCATGGCTTAGTTAAGTTATAGAGATGGATTTGGAATATTATAATTATAGTAAGGAATGACTGAATGACTCATAGTATTAGAATTATTAAACTATACCTAAGGGTCGAAGATGACTTATTTTTAAAAGATAAAATCCTTATATGTTTGATTTTATAACAGCTGGAGAAGAATTTTTTTATTACAGGTAATTCGGATTTGAATATTCACACAGTGAAAGTAGCAACTATGGCTGGTTCCTTTATGATTTTACTGTGCTGATTCGGAACTTAATAAGGGGACGACGTGCTGAATATGAGTAATATCAGCATTGCTCCTAAAATGTTCATGGGATTTGATCATGGTTTGCGGATATTTCGGAATAGGTGAAGATCCGTAAAACTTTCTAAATTATCAAAATACCTTTCAGACCAATATTGTTTTAAATGTCATGTTAAGGAACATATGTTCTCAAAAGTTATATTGGTCTTGCATAGTACATACGCCCTTTTGTAATAGTCAACATAAATGTTTTTGTGTGACAGCAGTATTCTGCGGTTATTGAGTGCCACGTTCAGGCTTGTCTAGCTTTTCTCACCACTATCCCCTTATCTTCTTACTATAATGGGTTTATGTCTGTCCCGTCCGTTTGTCATTCAATCACGGCCAAACGGCTGGTCCGATGAGCATGAAAGTTGGTAGGGTTATGGTGGGGACCACTAAAATGGTTTTTAATGGGGTTTCATCCTAACCCCCCCACCCCCCCCCCCCAACAATGGGCGTTGTCCCTCCGCCCCTTTCTAGGGACAATTGGAAAACAGTAACCGAAAATTCAAGCCAAACACTAGCCTGGCGTTAAAACGGACAATCTTAATGCGATGGGCGTTGTCTGCTAGTTGTAGGAATGAAGAATGAAGGTGCTGTTACTCGACCTTCGAGACTTTCCTAACGTTCTTAAGGTTGCGACCTGCCATTTCAACCAAGACCACCGAGATAGAAGGCCTGTTCTGAGGCTGTTCGATGTTTAGTGACGTAAGCAAGGGTGGTCCAAGCTTAGGTTAGGTTAGTGAAATTTGTAATGTAGAGTCCTGTTTTGAACCTGTAACCCTTAGAATATTATGCCAGTCTACTTTTTTTCACCTTAACCCATCTACGCCCAAAAGGTTTGTCCCATGCCTTTGACTATTGTCAATGGAAGCTTGCTTATTTCACCACCACTTTACTGTACTTAAGTTGTAATGAACCTATAACTTATATGTCTGTGCTAATGTAACTCTAGAGTACCTTGTCTGAAGGTTCTGTCACACAGTTAGGTATCACGTTTGCAACCTTCTTAACTGACACAGGGCCCTTGTCCAATCATTGCAATAATGCTCTTTACCACATATAGGCTACAGCATGCTTTAAATTTCTTCTGGGGTTTGTTTACATGTTTGATGTGTTTGCCCTTTCTTTGCTTGTTGGTAACTTTTTATATGCTGCTTGCCTTACCTGACTACTGCTACCATTATTAGTCTTGCGTATTATGACATTTAAATTGTTTTTTTACAAAGCTTTATAAGTCCTGAACTGGGAGTTTTTTTGACATAGGCTACTCTGGGAGTTGTTGGACACAATCTACACTGGGTATTGGTTGGCATAGACTCCACGGGGTGCTGTTTGGTATAGGGTACACTGGGAGTTCTTTCGACTTAGGCTAGCCTATACCTATTCGACTCTGTTAAGCATTGGTTGACATGAATTCCTACTAAAATTCAATGTAGGCTAAACCAGTCTTTCTTTATATTGCAGCCGACCTTATTGCTCACAACTTCTACCTAGAATGCAGACTGTATTTATATTGCAGTCGAAAGTCATCCAGACAGAAAAGTCAATAGGTAGTACCTGTTGCAGTGAACTTATTGCTGAGTTTATCTGCTTACCACAGTAAGTTTGTCCAAAAAAGGACACTAGATGTATCCATGACTCACTGCCTCATGATGCCATATAAGTTTTATGTTCCAGTTCATAAATCAAACAATGGAACCACAAAAACACCTCGTGTCCAAGTGATGTAAGGAAAGAAAGATCAAGAGTTGGGAGTGCGTCGCCACTCACCCACCTTGGAGAGTCGGACCACCAGTGTTGACGTCATGACGTCACATCGAACAGGCCTTCTATCTCGGTGGTCTTGTTTCACCTCCCTCTTATATTTCCATCGTTTTGATGGTTTGGACTGGTTGTTTTCGCGCTCGGCTACCAATCCAGTGGTCCGAAGTTCAATTCTCGGCGCAGCCAACATGGAATCGGAGGAATGTATTTCTGGTGATAGAAATTCATTTCTCGATATAATGTGGTTCGGATCCCACAATAAGCTGTAGGTCCCGTTGCTAGGTGACTAATTGGTTATTAGCTACGTAAAAATATCCAATCCTTCGGGCCAGCTGTCGAAGAGCTGTTAATCAGCTCAGTGGTCTGGCAAAACTTAGATATACTTAACTTGGACACATTAGTTGAATAACAATTACAGAAATCTTCTAAATGGCAGAATTTGGTTCGACCTGCTACTAATGACAAGGCCGAGGGCGTGCAGGGTTGTGCTCGAACAAAAGTCAAGTTTCGCTCATTAACGCCAGAAAATTGGCAGAGAAATTATACTATGTCGTAATTGTAATTGAATAGGGAAGCGTGGATAATTATGCGGGGCTCTCTTTGTTTGGCTCAAAGGATATAAATGAAGCGAGGCAGTACGGTATTTTAACCACGTTTAATGTCACTCAATATTATTTATCAAACATTGAACGCCCCTTTTCGTAAGATAGTTCACGCGGGATTGAAGAGAAAAATACATAATGCACAATTTCAGATAACAAAATCTTCCAATATGAGTTTATACCACGGTATATTTCTGTACACTAACATTACAGCCCTTAATTAAAATGAAGGGATCTGCGCCCTTAATATGACCAAGAAAAATAAATGGCCCACATGAAAATTGGGAAAAATCGAACTGTCCTGATATGAGTCGAGTGACAAAGTGAAAAGGAGTAACTAGGGATCATGCTGATGTTAGAAGAGCAAAATTTTAGTTAGTTATGTGGCCGCCGCATACGCCTTTGTTCGATGAGCAGCCCATATGACGAGCATTATGTGCCATCACGTATAGATTGTATATAACCTATAATACCATATATAATGTGTGTGTATATATAGTATATATATAATATATATATATATATATATATATATATATATATATATATTTATTTATTATTTATTTATTTTTTTCTTAAAAAATGTGCCGCATTGCTTTTTCCTTTTCATCGTGTAGTGAAGGACTCTTGTATTTTGTCCCAGTAATGCTAACAATCTGATATCAGTTCTATTTGTAAATATGATTAGTTAAAACTCCAGAGTTATATCTAATCATCCCCTCCTGTTGAAGCCAGCCTTCAGCTGAATTTGATTTAATTGATGTTTTTGCCTGATCTCAAGGCCTGGGGTTAATAATCTTGCGTTATCCCAGGTAAGTTGCGTGGATCTATTGGTGTTACCCATTGATATATATATATATATATATATATATATATATATATATATATATATATACATATATATGTACATGTGTATATATATATATATATATATATATATAATGTATATATATATATATATAATGTATATATATGTATATATATATATTATATATATATATGTATATATATATATATATATATATATATATATATATTATATATATATATATATATATAATATATATATATATATATATATATAATATATATATATATATATATATATATATATATATATGTATATAATATATATATATATATATTAACCGAAGAGAAATTTTTTAGTTGATAAGAAATTCGACGGCTCATGGACTCGAACCATGGAAACCAAGAATTCAGGACGTACAGTGTGTCACAAGATATATAAAATACATGGATCCATGTTTAAGTCATTTTTCAGTAGGATAAAGAAAGTACTAGGTACCCTAGTCACTAAACATTGCCTTCTCCCCGGTGTAGAATCGAAGCATTCACTATTAGAATATGTACTTGAAATGAAAAGAACAATTGAAAGTGTTACTTAGGCAGAAAATGGAGGAGGGACGTTTGACTGAAAGGTCAGAAAGTTATGCAGGGCATCAAAGGGCCAGTGAGAAAGGAATAAGGAGGAGATCTTGCAGAAGATGGGTGACAAGGTGAGGAGAATTACCTGGTTGTGGATTCCGGGGGCATTATTGAGACGAGCGATTACGAGGGCGAAGGAATTCGCCCATAATAGATTGATCTTGATCATGTAAATTTAATGTTAGAGGAACGATTAAATTTATTAATTCGCTGGTTGATGGAACAAAAGAAATCATTCTCTTCGCATCCCTTCCATTTTGTCGGGTGTCATTTAAGTATTTTATTAAAATATTTTACGTAAAAGTGCATGTTCTCTTTGGTTACTTTCATTTGAAATTAATTGCGTCAATACAGTTTCAGTCAAAAAGTTTTCAGAAAAGTGGAGTGAAAATGGTCTCATCGTTCGTTTTAGGATTTATTGAGTTGAAAATAAGTCAGTTAATTCACCAAATGCGAACGTTTTTTGTTTATGTCGATGTCCAGAAGCATTTATAACGTCGACTATTTTTCTTTCATTTCATCTGATGAGTTTATGATCATGAATAGATGAACACTATTCTTAGTTTCATTGTATATGAAACAAAGGGTGTTAAATTTCGATGCTAGGACCACACCTACATGGATGGATATCACGCCCCAAGATTACTGACCGCTTCCGTTGAAGAACAAGGACCAACTTTTGTTACGACAAAGTATCTCCTTTGAGGCTTCGGAAAAATCGGAATAAGCAAATTTGGAACGTTTTAGATGGTCTCTTTTCTTTGACTCTTCTTAATTCTTGTCAATCATGTACAGTAACATCTTATGCTCAAAGACTTTTTGTCGTTCATGGGTCCGTATTTGATAAGTCGTGTTCGAAAGTATATTATAATATGCCTCTTCTTGTTTATTAATATTAGCTCTTAAACGAAATAAAATGTGATGAAGGGAGCGGCACTGAAAGTGAATAGTTGTAACAGGAAACCTTATTATGTATATCACATTTTGCTTGTCAAACAAGAAGGAGGTAAGTTATAAGAGGTGGGGAAGGAAGAAGAAGAGGGGAAAATCTACAACTGTATTGGTGTCATAAAGGAAACTGCTACTAAACCGATCAACGCCAGGTTACAGATCTCTGTAAAAATCGTGAAGTGTTACACAATCAGGTGCTTCGAGAATGCCTGAAAGGTGCAGGAACACTCTCCTTTAGGTCACGGAGCAATTTTCGAGATAATTGCACAGGAAAGTGCAAGTATAGCCACTTTGCTGAGCAGCGAGAGTGGGTAACATTTAAAAGATGAAGCCAAATAGAAGGCAATATCCGAAGGAGTGACTTGAGGAAAAATTCAGTAATTAAGACAGTAAAAGGAATTCACGATGTCTAACAAGTGGGAAATAGGAATCAGCTTCACTGTTTGACTCAAACACAGTTTGGTATTTTTGTTTCGCTTGTTAATTAATTTGGTTGTTATAGGATGAAATGGGGGACACTGTTTGGAAAATATTCAACCTGATGGCCAAAATGGGTAACATTCTCCATTCCGATTCGTTCATCGGTAATTATTCACAGTTTTACTATGTGTGTGTTGATGTAGAAAATGAAAAAGTGAAACATTCATTTATTCAAAGACTGCACTTCGCACTCCTCTGTATACTCTTCTTCTCCGACTTGTGCAGCCTCAACTACTTCGATAACTGTTGGACTGAGTAAATAAACAAAGCCGCCGCCCCCCACCTCGTACACACGCATATCCTCATCCTAGGTTTTCACAGACCACCTGCCAAGCCGTAACTTTTGTTCTTACCAATGGTTTTTTAGCGGGTAATGGGCTACTTCAACACAAAATAGTTTCCTAGAAACAAAAGTCCCCAGGTGTTTCTGAACATACAATTTTAAGTATAGGTTACGTGTATTGTCATTGTTTGTTGTTACTCCATGTCTTGACAATAGAAAGTTACTTGATAAATTTTGAGTTCTTTTGTCAGAATACATTTACTTCACTTCCACCTATACATTTTATGTTTATAAAAGCTGCAGATATGACGAGAGGGCTTCATCCAAAACCGTTGTGAGAATAAATGTGACGTGGAATTGTTATTTGTCTAAGTGGGACAGAACATGAAATTCAGTGTTTGATCTAAAGGAAAACGCTGCATTTAATTATGCCTCGCCATTACCGCAAAAATCTCACGGACGGTCAAATATTTGAGTTAATTACGAATGCAAACGATGTAAAGCAAATGACGGAGTGTGATGGCAGTTTTAAATGTCAGGTTTGAGTTGAGCCCTTCGTTGTTTCTTGTGGCAAAGTCTAGTTTTCATTTACTGAAAGTTTTTGCTGATTTTACTCATATATATATATATATATATATATATATATATATATATATATATATATATATATATAAAGGTAAAAGCTACGAATCAAAGTGAAAGGCCTTTCGACTCAATGTCCTGAAAATAAAGTAAAGGACGTTCAGTCGAAAGGCCTTACAGGACTCCTTCGTTTACTCTCCTTCGTGGCTTTTGCCTTTATTGATATATTCATCAGGTTCCAAATATTCGTAATTCAGATATATAAATATATATATATAAATATATTAATTATATATCAATCCCTTGATATATAATATGTACTACCCTGACCAGAACTGTGGTACTGGTATGTTGGGTGGATGTGGAGCATAAGGGCCGATTCTCCATTTGTCTGTTTGCATCTCAGAACGGATTTCTTTCCTTAACGAAGGCTTTAGACCGTACTGATCCTTTCTTTGGGGAGGCACCACTGTTGTCCATTGGGAAGGAAACTAGTTTTCAAACTAGAAAAGTATGCGGATCTAGATATTCTTCTTTTGCATAAGAATGTCATCAAGGCTTTTAATCAGTCCTATTTATCGACTGATAAATTGCTTCATTCGTCCTCTTAGATTTGCTCTCACTAGTATATCCGGTGGTGTTTGTGCTGAAGGCTTCGCTGTCGCCGGTTTTATGGATCAGTTGATGCAAAAAACAAATATTTTTCAGAGCAATTCCCGGATGGGTCCTTATTCGTTAGTAAATTCATTCTCTTTCTAGTTATTTTTTATTTCAAATTTCTCTGTTAAGAAATACTGAAGTGGTAACATCAATGCCCATATTAAACAGGTACAATTGATTTACTTGTGAACTTTGAAGTTTAAAACAGTAGATTTTTCGTATTTCATATCCTTTATTTATGACCAGATATATGTACACTTTCATGTACGTATATATGCATGCATGCGTGTTTGTTTATTTGGTTGTATCTTCCTTTATTTATGAAAACATTATTGTGAGGTTAAGATAAAAATGATTCCTGTTGACCACACACTTTTAGACGCCAGTATGTACAAATAATCTGTCAATTCCTGGTAATTCGTTTGTTTGTAGGAAGGGGTAGACAATTAAATCTTTTCATTCTATTCTCCTCCAGTATCAATGAAAATAGAGACAACCTGAAGCACAATCAGGGTTCTGCTCAGCTCCGTGTAAACAGTCGAGACACCTTTATTTTAGATGAAGGATGGCAGCAGACATGTAGATAAGACCAGCAGAAAGGAAGAAAAGTTGATTTTTTAGTTTCCTATAAAAAATAGCGATTGAAATGATTTGTTTGTCCGTCCGTTCTTTTTCTGTCCGCCCCAAATCTTAAAGACTACTGAGGCTAGAGGGCTACAAATGGTACGTTGATCATCCACCCTCCAATCATCACACTTAGGTTAAAGTTAGTCATGATCGCACGTCTGGCACCACTGTAGGTGCCAACAACACAGGCTGAAAGTTCCATTGGCCGCTATGAGAGTTTCATGGGCCGCGGCCAAGAGTTTCCTGGGCCGTGGCTGAGTGTTTCATATAGTATTATACACTGTACGGAAAACTAGATTGCGCCGAAGAAACTTCGACGCATTTTTTACTTGCTTATTTGTGGTAACGTCCAGTGTAGGGCAAATATCCCTGTGCTTTTAGCTGTTTATACTAATAATTGTGTTTGAATAATTTACTGGTTTTGATGAGTTATCCTAGTATTATTGGTGCTTTGCTTTTATTTTTCTTTTGGTGTGAAAAGCGACTCCTATGAGCTCTGTCCACCAAAACCCCGTCCGTCCTTGCATCTGTACCTCAGGTCACCTTTAACGTTTCGTGGGTACGAAGATCCCGTCTCCTAAGTTTTGGGTCTCTCGCACTACGTCATTTCAGTTCCTGTTCTATTGAAGGATGTTATCAGTTACTTTTGTCATCCTTTGAAATCAATCTCTCTCTCTCTCTCTCTCTCTCTCTCTCTCTCTCTCTCTCTCTCTGAGGAATTTGTCTGTCGTGCATTCCAAATAAGACATTGTTCCCATAGCGTCTGGCAGTGATGGAGGTAATTAAGTAATCACCCAATTTCGATTGTATAAAGTTCTTATCCTTAAATGCGTAATGACTAGGTTAAACATTTCTCAAAAAAGCTTTCATCTTGCTTTAGAAAAGGTAGATTTCAATGTTTACGCTTTAAAAGAGCATTGAATTTATTCGCGAGAGAACGCGAATAAAGTTTTCTAATATCTTCTCTCTCTCTCTCTCTCTCTCTCTCTCTCTCTCTCTCTCTCTCTCTAGTCAGTGCATCTGAATGGGGAGTTTTGTAGCGTCCATTCGACCTATAGCTACACTCACTTTTTAGCCTTTTACTTTACCTAAATTCCCGCTTTCTTGTTTAATCTTGCTGTCCAACCCCTCTAGCTATTGCTCACTATTGCAGCTGTCGGGCTTTCTCTCACTTCTTCCTTTAGACCCTTTTGAACTTCATCTCCTTTACTGTGTGGATCTCTTGATCTTGCTGTCAACCTCCAGCTCCCTCTTTCAGTCTTCAGAAATAATGACCCGAGAGTGCCCCAGTTCTTGGGTATGCAGCCTAAATTTCATAAATCAACTCAGCCTTGGAGATCGTCGAGATCTGGAAGGCGCTGTCCTACTGATGCCAAAGAGAGAGAGAGAGAGAGAGAGAGAGAGAGAGAGAGAGAGTAAACTGTAGTAAGTTGAGATGTTACTGACTTGGTAAGAGGAGGCGTGCCTTCCTGTTTCTGCCATTTTATTTCTGCGTAAGAATTTGCATTCTGCTGTGTATCATTTATTTAGCGTTCTTTTACCTTTTGACACATATCCTAAATTAAGATTACCGCAGGTATTTAGTTGTATCTTTTTCTCCGAGTCATTCGTTTTATATCTATTCCGTATCCGTATATATATATATATATATATATATATATATATATATATATATATATATATATATATATATATATTATATATATATATATATATATATATATATTTTTTTTTTTCTCTCAAGGCTGCCGTAGGTGTTTAGCTCACAATCTCTTTTGTCTATCTTGGCGTTTTCTAGTTCCTTGTGGTGTAGGAAGAGTCGCTTTCCATTCAGAGTCCAATGCCTGGCGAGGACTGAATGACATCTCTCACTGTCTCTCTTCTGGTGATGTTAGCTTTAAGTTCAGTGTCTGTTAGTATTTGCAGCCCAGTGGCTCGCGAAAAGAGCCGAGAGAGAGAGAAAAGTAATGCACACAATTTTAGCGATTTAGCCTTCGTTACAATATTTACTTCCAAGTTCCAATTCATGATAGGAAAAAATGAATGGGATTGGCCTCGATAAGATCACCTCGAACAATTTTAATCATCAAATTTTTTAATTCTCAAATCTCCAATCTCCTCTCTCTCTCTCTCTCTCTCTCTCTCTCTCTCTCTCTCTGAGTTGCAGAAGGTATTAAGGCGTATTTGAATGGATTATGATTAAGAGTGAATCTCTCTTTCACTTGTATTACGGAACCAACTTTTTAGGCTAAACTTCTTTAAGTAATAGAAAGTTTGAAGTTATAGCATTCCTCGTTCAATTATAAAGTTTTAGGCCTAAAAACGAATCTGTATGAGTGTTAAGGGAATTTTGTGCTTTTATTTTATTTTTAAAAATCTCGCTGTGTATCTGAATTTATCCGGGATTTATTCATTTTTGTTATAGCATTTATTTTCCCTTCATCCTCTGTAAATGATTTGCTGTTATGAATACTATTGGACTTTTGAAGGTCTTGCTTCCACATCGAAACCTGTATTTTCCGTCATAAGAATGGAAGGTCGTAGAACTGGGTTTTAGTATTCTGTAAAAGAAAACTATTGCGGCGGGGTTGTCCGTCCTTCCGCACTTGTTTCTGTCCGCCCTCAGATCTAAAAACCTACAGAGGCTAGAGGGCTGCCAATTGGTACGTTGATCATCCACCCTTCAATCATCAAGCATTCTAAATTGCAACCTTCTAGGCTCAGTAGTTTTTATTTTATTTAGGGTTAAAGTTAGCCATAGATCGTGTAGCGCTTTCCGGAGGCGTGGGACTCTCCCTCAAACTACTCCATCTGGGCAGCAGCGGAAGCGCTACCGGTCGTAGCTAATCACTGATGGTTTTATTCAGCATCATCACGCCGTACAGAAAATTCGAAAGCGTAGAAGAAACTTCGGCGTATATTTTACTTGTTTAATAACTATATTTAAATATATCAAATGTTCTCGCGTATATTTAACAAGTGATTTAAGTGTATAGTATATTTTAGATACATGTATTAGAAAAGTGATGGTCTTGATTACAGCTGAGCTCTCGCAAATATTCTGAAACACTAATGGAAGGCGTTGAATTCTGATCTGAGGACAGTTTCAAGATGTTCTGGGAATCCTCACACAATATTAGCATTGGTAGTTTCATTATTAATATATTTTTTAGGTTAACCTTGGGAAGATTTCCTGTTGAAGATTCCTTGTCCAGGTAACGATATTCCATATTTTCACCTGTGGATCAAATACTGAGGCTTTATGGAAAAAGATTATTTTAGCACGTGGTTAGCATAGATCACAGTCTAAATTATGGAAGTGAAGCTGTATATATATATATATGAATGTGTATATATATGTATATATATATATGTATATATATATGTATAGTATATATATCTATATATATATATATATATATATATATATATATATATATATATACATAATTGTCTTTCACTGTAATTCAACAGTATAATATGAAGATAAAAGGCCCATAAAAACACTATACGTCGCAACCATATATTTCGGACACTCATTCTGTGTCCCTGTTCACTATTAAAATCAGGATAAATGAAGTGTAACAGGAGTATACTATTTTTAAGGCATATGCAGATGTAGCAGTACGACGTAGGTGGTAAGCAGATGACCATCGACCCGGGATGGTTGGAAAATAGGTTATTCCCTTGTGTTTTGGTCCTCGTTCACTGGAGAAGATGCCTGAGGTGACATCTGATTTCCCGTGTCCTCCTGACAGGTTCATATTTGTTGGCTTGATTGATGACAGCAGATTCCAGCATCCTCTTTTTGTACGGACAGCTACTTTTGGAAAGCAGGTCGGACTTTATCCTAATATGTACGAGAATCCCCGTCCTCTCTGAAGCATATCGTACTGATCTTTTGTGCTTTGTTAATCTTTGCGAGATGGATCTGCCCATCTTCCCAACATCAATCACATTACAGTTGCTGCATGGTATCTTCTAAACCCTGGCGTCTGATCCTTTATTTTAAGATTTAATTGTACGTTAATAAGTGAACTCCCGGTGGATTTGGGATAATGCTAAATAGAATGATTTTTATATCTTTAAGGTGCTCGGTTGCCTTTTTGCTGTTCTCGTCGTAAGAAAACTTCATTTTGTCGTTAAAATCTATTGGCCTGTTGTTTGTCAGTAGCCTTTTCGATAATGTGCTTTGGGTAGAGTAGTCATGTTAGATGATGTCGGATCGTTTCTAATTCTTTTTCTAGGTACCCATTTGAGCATATCCCAAGACCTCTGAGAAATATATAGATTGCGGACAACCGTGATCCCGGATCCCGGGTCAGTGGGCCTCTGCTTACCTCTAACGTCGCACTGCCACACCTACATATGGCTGAAATATATACTCATGTCGCACATCATTGGTCCATATTTTACTGGTGAACAGGGACACAGAGGAATTTCCGGAATATGTGGTTGCAAAGTATAGTGTTTTTACAGGCCTTTTATCTCGATACATAAATACATACATACATACATACATACATACATACATACAACATACATACATATCATATCGAAATAAGTCACCAAAACTGCACGTTACAAAATATGTACGTAAATAGCAAACATAACAAGAGCTTGGTACCTGTTCTTTGATTTTTCACCTTTTATGTGGCTATCTACGTACATATTTCTCGCGCAGTTTGGTCACTATTACTGATATGGAGGCCACGCGTGAACTCTACAACTTTGTTGTGTTTATACTCTCCTTCTTCGGTGGCTATCGTGACTTCTCTTTGCTCTACACTATAGGCCCACAAGCTGAAGCTTCGTTACAGATTGCTGAGGAATTGCTTACTGGAACCTGTTGTACCAAAATCGTTCATTCCACGAAGATTGCTCAAATTGGCGGACCGACCTTTTGATGACTATCACCGTTTAATCTTACATAAATATATTGAAAATAGATGTCCAAGAATCATTTTATAGTTTTGAGTGGAAAGCGATGCAGTTTTCATATGCTCATTCCCATAGATTGGAAATATCCGCTATTGAACTAATGTTATAGGAAGCTGAGAACTACATACCGAAGAATAGATAACAGACTAGGAAGAAAGCTGAAGAGTTTGATCGAAAACATGACTGGAATAATCATGCTAACCCAGATTTTGTGGTTAAATTTGTCATGTAGACCGTTACAGGAAAATGTCTCAAGTGCTCTAGGTCAGCGGTCGCCAACGTTTTGAACTTCATGTATGATTTTAAATTTGGCGGACCACTAATATAGATAAAAAAAGGTAAATGCGTTTTTATAATAATAATCGGAAAACTTTTATTTTAGTAATATGAAAGCACCTGTTAAATATAACAAAGCTATAGTTTAATTATTAAAAAACGAAAATTTTAAGTATGATATTTGTTCCTGCTTGTTTGAAATTACGTTTGTTGATTTTTGCACCAATGGCTTTAATACAAGAGAGCTGTTTCTATTTGGAGCAGAGATCCAATTTTTTAATGCTAAATCGCCCTAAAATGCTAAATCTAGCATTAAAAATGCTAAATCTAGCATTAAAAATGCTAAATTGGCAACCTGGGCTCTCTGTCTTCTGTGCAATTTGTATCAGGGTTGCCTGAAGAGGATTAAGAAAACAAAAATTGAAATAATGTCCCAAGTTTTCTGCGGACCATCAAAATTATTTCACGGACCACCAGTTGGCGACCGCTGCTCTAGGTTACGGTTTAAGCTTTTCGTTTCCGAAGAAAATGCTGGATTATGTAGATTATGCTAACTCATTCAATAACCTGAAAAGGAATAGTAGTTTGTCTAGTGATGAGCTTGATATTTGTAAAGGTATTGCTTACGGTACCACGTCGAAACCAATGCCAACTACTGTGTATTTCAGGGCCGTGTGTAATTGATTTTCATCAATAAAATCTCGCCAAAACATCGGATATGGATCGTATTTTGGAAATAGCTTTTTGAAGCCACAGCCTAATTGGCAAAAATATGCAGTGATGTCTAATTTTGATAATTAAGGCACTTATCAGAGTAAATAAAAAAAATTAAAGGGAAACTTCGCTAAATCTAGCAGGCTCGTACATAGAGGCTAGTATAACGTCTTACTAGACCCTCACACTCATTGTACACTACTAGGGGGTTTGAATGTGTGAAACAATATAAGAATTCCATATACTACTGTTACTACTACTACCAACATCTGAGTCTTCATTCATAAAGTATATGGGCGGGGTATCTAGTAACGTACGTCACTAGATACCCCGCCCATATACTTTATGAATGAAGACTCGGATGTTGGTAGTAGTAGTAACAGTAGAATATGGAATTCTTGTATTGTTTCACACATTCAAACTCCCAAGTAGAGTACAATTAAGGAATGGGTATTAAATGAGAGTATTAATTTTGTAATACAGCTCCATGGCACAATCCACGTTTCTGTTGATATGAAATATGCACCGAGTCTTCACAGTCTCTGTGAAAACCATTGTTACCTGCAGTTTCAAGGATACGTGAAGTGTCGTTCTGATAGCCGCGAAGTTTGCCAAACGGTCTTAGGGTCGTGGATAAAGACCAGTATTTGAGCCAATGAATAAAAAATGTACTATTTAACTTACTTTGATTTTCCTATGCACACGGCCACATAGTGTTGATAATGATATTATTCATCATAAAATAATAATTACATTAATGTACATTACAGTTATTATTATTATTCTTGTTGTTAATATTATAATTATCATCATTATTGTTATTATTCATACTTCGACATCACGGAAGAGGATGATAGAAACTACATAAATACATATGCCGTATACATACACATATAGACAGATATGGTGCATACATAAATGCATATACACAATACATAATATATATATATAGACATATATATATTATGTATATATATATATATATATATATATATATATATATATATATATATATATATATATATATATATGTGTGTGTGTGTGTGTGTGTGTGTGTGTGTGTGTGTGTAAGGAGGTCAGTAGAATAGGCAAGTTGTTAAAAATGGTCGTTGCAGCTAATCAGTGAGATAGTTTATTAGTCAAGCAAATTCGGCCATTATTTGTTCTTGGTTTGAAAAGTTAGAAATTCATTTATATAAACTAAATATTTGTATATCTCTTTTTCATACTCGTCATTCTAGTATAATCCCAATAAAGGTCACCTTTATCCTCTTGTCTAAATCGTTTGGTGTTTGTGTATCGCCTTATTAACCACCTACCCGTTAATAATTAGCATATGGCGCATAGGATTCTTTCTTTGTTGCATACTGCAAAAACACGCAACACGAAAGCTGTCTTGAAGCCATGAGGACAATTTGATGGGCTCGTCATAGGTGATGCATCAGTCACGTATACCCTGGGTTTGACCAATGACGATCGGCTGCCCTCTCCTGTTGTCGGCGGTGTTTACTATTATGTAAGGTTACCAGGTACATTGGGGCAAAATATCGTACCAGCCACCTCTAAATGATTGTATTTTCGTTTCAGTATGATTGTATTTCACCAATTCCAAAAGTCTTGTATAACTGATAGTCAAAAGGTAAATAGAAATTGTGTTATAACTGCCTATAGTCAACATAAAACTGTACAATGAAAATAGTGATATAGCAATATGCATATTTACCAGATTCCCATGCTATAATATTGTCATGTGTACATATACCAATTCTTATTCATTACCGTAGTATCACCAATGGAAACCGTAATATTATCGTCATTCTCAACAGTGATTTGCGTAGCCTTTCCTTGAATACGTATCTAAAAGAGGGTTAAATATTTGTGATTCACACTTCTGGGAACCCTGCTATTACGTCGGATGTCATAGTTTACGTCACAGCTATCCTCTTTCTGGGTGCCTACTAAATTTCGCTAAGTTTTCCCTTAAATTTATTTTAATTTACTTATGTATAAGTGCCTTATAATTCATTCACTTAGTAACACACTTTTTGCCAATTATTTCCAAAACAATGCTATCATACCAGATGCTTTGGTAAGATTTTATCTACGAAAATCGATTAGACACGGCCCTGAAATGCAGAGTAGTGTTCCTAGACGTAGACGTTTTATAGTGTTACAATGGCTTAAAAATTATAATGATCTGCATATTACGAAGCTGATAAATTCCCTGGTTCTGGTAATAATGGATAAGGATGAGTATTTTAGAAAAATATATACAATCTTTTGTCAGATCATGTAACTTATTCAGAACTAAGAGAAATTCCCCTTGCGATTGTTAATAGTAATTTCAATAAAATTTTAATTAGTGTTTTAAAAGGTAATGATGCTCCAATCAAATAGTTTATATCGTAATGTGTAACTTTACCGTATAGTATGCCTGGTCTTATTAAAACGCACAAGTTTTGGTAATCTGTCCCACCCAAATAATCAGTTCTGTTGGTAGTGTTTCACATAAACTGTCTCAATGGTTAGGTCGGATTCTTGTGTCTATTGTCAGAAACATAATCTCAGTCACATATAAAGAATAATGCAGATTTTGCTGAAAAAAAATTAGTGATACTCACTTAAATTACGACTTTAAAATGATCATTTTTGATGTTACCTATTTATTTACCAATGTCCTAGATGATTATTTATTAAACTTTTTAGCTGCCGAATGACCAAAGCATAATTTTATGGCGATGTTTATGAAATATCACACTATTTTTACGAGGGAATTCATCACATTGTTATTTGCAAGATTAGGTTGCTGTATTGCTGTCAAGACAGCATTCTAGTTTCCACCTTTTTTTCGGCGTTTGGTCAAAGAGGGACAATTGCTCAAAAATTTGAAGGCAGGGTTTGTAGTTGCGAAAGACTAGTACGTGCTTGCTTAGTTTTTCGTGGTCTTAATTGGTTTAATTCCCTTAATAACTCGGTATTACAAAATTCACTGGTGGGTTTGTCACCTACACGGAACCTTTTGGGATGGTTGCAGTGAACTGTCATGAAAGACTCGTTACACTTATTCATTCATTAAATATTTCGCAAATGTTATCGTTCATTTCATTTATGAAATGGTTCTGAAATGAAGACGCTACAAAGTTCCAAAGGGGAAAACAGTGCAAACTTCATCAGATATCTGAGCTCATAATCGTTTTTGTTTTTTTTACTACAAAAAAATTATGATTTTTAAGTATACTACATTCATGAATATCATTTTGATATTCAGCGACATTGTTGAAGTTTATTTCTCGTTGGAATCTCTCACTAACACAGTAACTTTACTTCAGTGCAGTTAAGTTTCTCACTTGAGTGAATCCTCGTACGCAAGACCTGAGGAATTTCATGAATTATTCCTCAGATTTTCGTCCTGGGAAGTAGCTTCTCGTGTACTTCATTTTCCGCGTAGGTGGAAACGTTTTTGCTTCTGTCCAGTGACCTTGTTCAGGGTTTCATATTTTTTTTTTCTTTATCCATACCAACTGATACTAGAAGGTGGAAGGTGTGTTTTTTTTATCACAGACGCCATGTCATTTGTTTTTTTTATATTAAAGCCACGCAATATCGTTTAATATCAAACTCGCTATAATTCGGGAATACCTTACATCCAGGGAAATCATAATTACGTGCTCCGTCAACACTGGAACTCGAACTACTGCTAGGTTGAGAAACGACGATAGACAGTGACTCTGAGCATTAAGCTCTTAACACCTCAGTGGCCAAGGTCTTGTCTATCATTGTTTCTAAACCAGGCAGCGGTTCGAATCCCACTGGTGACGAAGTACTTACGAATTTATAAATCATAATTCACCTCAGGTTTTTAAGTTAATCCTGAGGTAGAGTGGAACTTGCATATTAAAACAGTATTTGTGCTTATATATATAGAGTATATAAAGAAGGCCCATTAAAAGCAAAAACTTGGTTTTTAAAAAGCTAAGGGACTATATTTCGGTGGACTGCCTCCCACCCTTATCAAGTAGTGAATGACAGAAGTTACATTTGCAAAATATACAGTGGGAGATAGCCCTTAGGAGATGCCTGGGGTCACCACTAAGCCGATGTTGGTTCTGACAGTTGTCGTAATTCGCTTCGTCATTGCCTTAAGGAAGATATACATCTATATGGTCAGAGTCCCAGGCTCTATTGGAAAGATTGAACCTATTATCTCGTGTTTTATCAGTGGAGATTCTACCATCTGACATTTGTATCGACAGCTGCTCTTATATAAAATTTAGGATGAGTTCCAATCCATGGTATGGTTCGTGTTATTTATATGATGGAAAAATTGCTGAGCTATGTTGTCCATAACTAACTGAGCACTTATGTTGAGTTAATCTTTCCAAGAGATTTTCCTGTGAATCCATAGTATGACTTATCACGATGCATCCAAGGGATTTTATAGACTCCTATGTCTTTAGAAACTGGTTTCTGTTGAACGTTATTTAAGGATTTCCCCCAATGTATTTGGATAAGTGAAGACAAAAGGGTTAGTATGGCCTAAAGTATGTTATCTTGTAAATTATCCACTTGAGGGATTATGATTTTGTTTGTGAATCTTTACTCTTCTTTGTTTTCTGTGGGTTTGTAAAAAATGCTTGTTGGGCTTTATGTATGGCTTTTTTTATTAGGTGCTTAGGGTATTTTAACAAGATAAGGTGATTTCTAATTGTTTCAAGTTCTTTAAGAAAATGTGGCGAGAAAGTCTCAGAGTTCTAAGAAATAAGTTACTCGCTATGCCGAGTTCAACTGAAATCTTAGCTGAATATTTGTAATAGACATTTAAAAACATAATTAGGCCCCAGTTTGTCTACGATTGTTAGGTCACCCGATCTCGGAACTAAACTGATTATACCCAAATTTTGTAATTCAGACAGCATACAATAATTTTTCATGTAATTTAAAGTTTAAACAAAATCTTTCTTGATAACATTCCAAAAGTTATTAAAATATTCAGCCGGGAGCCCGTTACTACCTGGAGACTTTCTTCGACACTGAAAAAACTGTCCTCGTCAATAGTAAAATCTTCAAGCAGAACTTTCTTATTGTATTCTGCGATAGTCTGAAATAATTTACTCAAAGGGATAGTGACCCCCTTTTTCTCTTATACTCTTATATAAACTAAATCATTTAAAACAGTTAATTCTTATTATAAATAAAAATTAACATTATCTGACAATACCTCCTGATTAGTGATTGCTGTACCACTACCTCATCTTATCCTACTCATGAGTCAATATATATATATATATATATATATATATAGATAATATTATATATTTATATATATATATATATATATATATATACATATGTAAGTGTTTACATAATAAAAATATGGAATGTTATTCCATATACATAAAAGACTAAAACTAAAGAGGTCAACCAGATTGCTTGCAGGAATGTGATCAGACTAGAGACGCTAAAGATGACGTATACAATAAAGTATGTAGGCTAAGTTGACATGCCGTCACCTGTAGTCATTCAATTGTTTATAAACTTTAGTCCAAGCTTCCTGCTTGAGACAGACACCATGACCTATAGCTCAAGCGGCCTACGTGATTAGTAACTATGTCATCTGATTGTATGTTAGTATGTAACTATGTCATCTGATTGTATGTTCGTATGTTCGAGCTACTGTCTGTTCCTTTATGACTGGTAACCGAGATGGTAGTAGAGGAGAATAGAGTTAGCTATCGTCATTAGAAGACCTATCTCTTTACCTAAGCTTTATCATGTAGAGAGAATAGAATTAGCCATCATCATTGGCAGAAGCGATCAAGCTATCGTCATTAGAAGACTGTACAATCATACCGATCTTCACCATGTAAACTCAGAAGTAAGATATATATATACTTTGTGTTTTCTACAAGAACCTCATCACCGAATTATCATGAGTTTAACACATCGTCGTCATAACCAAAGAATATATACCGACTTCGTAAGTGATCTACAAACCCCAAGACACTCCATTAAATATGGAAGTGCAATACCAACTGACTTAGCGTAAGATTATCGCAAGTCTAACATTACCTCTAGGGAACCTTATTATACAAGGCAACAGCCCTAATAGTGTGGCAGCGTCCCAGAAGAACTCTACAACGTCCTACGAAAAGAAAAACCATGATGTCAAATCATGTATCATAAGAAGTCAACGACGACGGAAGCAGCAGATTCTTCAAGCAACCTAGTATCATCGTTTAGTGAGCGACTTCAGAAAACAACAAGACTCTTCAACGACAACGAAAGCAAGAGATTCTTCAAGCAACTTATTATCATCGTTAGTGAGCAATTTCAGTATGAATAACTTCACGAAAACAAACCCGAAACATGTCATTTTCCTATGGCAACGCAAGCTTCGTCTCTCATATGAACATTCACGAAAACATCGTTATTGAGCGTTTCCGGCACTTCAAGAAAACAAACCAGAACGCGTCGGCAGCATCGGATCTTCAAGGGCTCGAATCATCCAAATAACGCGCACGGGGAAAATCTGAAGCCAAACCGGAGTCATCCGCTAAAAAAAGACAGAAGGAGGATCAAGGCCGTGTGTCGTTATCGGAACACCGTGACTTCCCACAAAAAAGCAAGCCAAGTACCAATTTTGTATTCATTAGGAGTAACTGAGTGTTTCCTTTGCAGTCGAATTTCGTTATTCCTGTGGCTGAAGTTACGAGACATTCTTAATCTTACTTTTTTTACAGAAATTATCTACATCATTGAGATTTCGCTATTTATAGTTTTTATCTTTGAGTGTCTGTTTCCAGAAGTTCTACTGAAATAATATCATAATCATAGACTATGTTAATTTTATCATTTTGGGTGATTATTAATCCCTTACGTAACAAAATCATATTAAACTGAATATGCGTTTTACGCAGTGGACGTCTGCATTTATACAGAATGCATAGATAATAATATTTCGGGTCATGACAATAAATGCTCCTTTGCAAAGTCCCGATCGCAGTTTTAGCCTTGAGTTTTTTTAGTTATATAAAATATCGAACCTCAATGACTCAACTTAACTTTAAAAATACGGCTGGATTGCAAGGAATAACATGTCTGTAAAAAACATTCATTAGGCTAAATGCGCTGACCAGGATCCCTCACTATTTCAAATTTTAGCAAGAATGAAGTAAACAACAGCAAGTACATGATAACACAGTAGAGATAACTTATCTTAATAGTAATCGCTCACTCCTAATAGTTCGTCATTCATACGTTCGTTGCTTTACACGTAACCAACAACAGAATGCTAAAAACACACAATGCGTTGCCGATGGTAATAAAGAGAAGGATCCTAATGATTACAAAAAGAAATAGGTAAACAGTAGCCCTTTCAGAAACAAACAAATCGTGCTTAAGCACTTGGGTACTGTGTCATCCAGTCAAGCGGTCAGGGTCCAGTTAAATCTGCCGAGTGTTCAAGCATAGCAAAATTCCACACAATAAGCGACTCTAAGCAGAGTGGGGAAAAGCGATGTTGGATCATACATGCCAATATCTTTTTGAATTAAAAAGGATTTTTCCTATGAATATCACGATCGTATCAAGTAAAAGAAGCATGTTCTCGTTTTTTTTAAATACTTAAGTTATTATAAGTACTGGTGGATTAAGCCCGACTGTACGCGCCATAAAAATTAGAATATCTTGTTTTATTCCTTTAGTACACGTAATATCCTGTATTTACGGACTCACCGTCTGTTGTTCGAACTTCCCTAATGAGAAGTCCGGATAAGCGAGCGCTTACAGATACCTCTATAGTTATGAAAAACATTGATCGGTATCTAGTGTAATTGTAAGATATCACCTCCTGCAAAATAAGGCGTGTTTATCAAAGGAAAATTCTATAAACCTTCAACATATTAAAATCCGTTTGAACAAAAAAGAGACAGTTAATCAAATAATAACTTATATAGAGGAACTATACATTTGTCTCATAAATCGTAACATTGTTCAAATGACCCAACAGAATTCTCCCACAACCGCAGTCGCAGTTTGCCACAGCAAAATCTCGAGAAGCATGCACCCTCGAATGTCTTAGTGCGTGTAAAAAGACTTTGCTGGGAAATGAAATTTTAATCCTTCCCGACACTCTGAAATATAACGATTTCCGCGAACAAAGCCCTAGACACGGTTGACTCGCCAGCAACAAGTTAACTTAGTAATCCACAAAACCTATACATATAAATATCACATTTTTTTTTTATTGTTGCTAATTTTTAATTCCGCCCAACCAGTCTTAGATGAATCTCTCATATTCTATCTAAAGTAATATCCGTAAAGTCATTCAAGCAGAGGTGATTCAGCAAAAATTTTTCTATCTTTTATCTGAATACCAGGAAGTTTCTCCACTAGCGAGTGATCTCTGGGAGAAAAACGGATGTCATTGAAAACAAACACTACGGTCTAAGGACAAACATAAAGCTATATACGTACCTTCGTATAGACTCCTCAATGAAATTTCAAAATAGAGATAAATGACGAAGTTGAAAAATGTTAGTAATAGGAGTCATTAGGAAATCAAATAGCCCATATAATTTTTCCCTCAAACGCCAGAATAAATTATTTTTCACCAGCTTGGACTTACTTAAAAGCTTTTACCAGATACCATTACCTAAGTGATTGTACCTCATACACCATTTTCAGCACACTCAGGGGACATTATCAATTTTTACGTATGCCTCCGGCTTACGTTGCGCCCCAATTACAATATAGTGTTTGGAGACTTTTAGGGGATAACTTACATGATTATATGGTTTGGTCTTGTAATCTTTTCTAATACCTTAGAAGTACATTCACATAAAGTAGAGCTAGTGCTACAGAGACAAAGACAAATAATCTCAGAGTAAAATATCTGAATGTGAGTTTTTAAAAAACCGAACATGTTTTTATCTAGGTTTTATGTTTAGGTCAAGGTCTTAAAGTAGTCCATGATAAGGTGTTGGCTATTCATAACTTCCGGTACCTATTACGTAAAAGGGGGGGATACAGCACTTTTGCGCTGTAGTGGGTATTTCAATCGTATGTAAATATGTAACTCTTCAATCATGACAGCTCCTTTAACAGATCTTACGAAGAAGAGCATAGATTTATTATGGTCTAAAAAGCATCAACAGGCATTCAATATCTTAAAAGCGGAATAATGCAGCTCACCTAACTTAAAAATCCCTGATTTAAATAAGGAATTTTTTTTATTGCAACAGACCCGGCCTCAGACCAAGGGGTAAGAGGGGTACTACTTCAGTAATATGATAAAACAGTTCTTTACTATAGTTTTTTATTCACGTAAACTAAAGCCCTCTGAAAGTAAACTATGCATAATAGGCAAGAAGGGCTAGGTATCTTTAACTCACTTGTACATTTTAAGTTCATAATCTATGGCTATCCTGATAAAGTCCTTACTGAACACGAGTCCTTTACCGACTTTTTCAAAGGCTTTAATCACAGTCAAAAGGAACTCGGTGACAAATGATCATTCAGGTCTTTGGAGCCAAGATAAGATATCTACCTGGGAAAGCAATTATCATAGCTGACGCATTATCCGCAATCCATGCACCATACTGCCCAAAGAACCATTAATTAGACTAAAAGATATAGAAACATCCGTGCTTATGTTAAAACCGTATCTAAACGAGAAAATTCCTTAACCGAAGAGATCGCTAGCATTGAATATCTGGGTTGGAGCGCCGAACTGTTACAAACTGAAACATAGCAAGGGTCAGCAGCTAAGCAAAAACAATAAACACTTCGAAGAACGGAAAAGGTAAACAGGGTCAGCGGCTAAGCAAACCAATAAACACTTCGAGCAGAAACCCTAAAGCAAAAGTATATTTTAAAGTATGTTGGATCAGAATAATGTAATCAAATGTAATATTATATGTAGGTCCGTGACGAGGAAAACCCGAAGAACACAGCAGGTGACTAACGACCAGGTAGTAGTAATAATCTCTTTCATACCAATCGTCATAAACTGGTTGCACTCCGTCATCCAGGGTTCCCTATTATGTCACAGAAAGCCAAATCACTGTTTTACTGGCCTACGATGCTTACAGATATAAAAAGCACATAACTAATTGTAACACGTGTCATGAAAACAAGGATACACTAAGACACCTGTCAGTTTTAGGGGCCTATCCTGTGCCAAATCAATCCGTGAAAGAATATACGTAGAATTATTAACAGAATTACGAGTCTGACAGAGGAATAAACACTTCTTAGTGTAATAGTTCCTTGACACGTTGTATAGGAATTAATAGCACTAAAAACAAACACCGCAATTGAAGTGCGTTTTAGGAATATTTTTATGAGTGCTAAATCATTAAACATGAATTCAAAACACATAATAATCTGTGACTCGGGTGGTGTAATCAATAATAATCTTAACTCGTTGAGCGAATTCCTTTCCATTAAGAAAACCAATAATATATTTTATCACCCAGGGTCAATCGGTTGTAGAATAACGGATAAATAAAAAGTGTCAATGTCTTAAGAGTTACATTCGTGATGATAACTGGATCCTAACTGGAATTATAGCGGTTCTCGCGGTTTTAAATACCTTTTTATCATTTATATCTTGTATCTATAGAATTGATACCGCAAGTAGCCTTATATGGTATGCCGCTAGGACACTTTTCCATATTCAAGCCAACCATTAATTTATCAAATATATTTAAAGAAATATATAAATAAATAAAAAATAAATATGGATACAAGTGGAGTCAATATAATACACTCCGTAAGAAGTCGGAAGGGTTACAAATTAATAAAAAATGGAATCACGATAAAACCAATAAGCAAAACGTAACCATAGGTTAATTAAATATCCAAATATATATGCGAAAAGATTTGAACTCTAACTTAACGCTTTAGTAATGACAAATAAGCTAAAAGTTCAAATACATATCAAAACCTACTGACATACTGTCTGTCCGGTGATTTATATTCGTAGTAAAAAAAAAAAAAATAAATAAATAAATAAAATAAAATAAAATAAAAGATTTTAAAGTCAGGAAGTCTAGAAGTGAAAATATATATTTTATGGAATAATCCTATATGAATCTTATACAGGGCTAATAATATATATAGAATTTGTATGGAAACCTTTTTCATTAGTTTGAATAAGGAATATTTAATTTAACATAATTACATTTATTTACAATCATGCAGATTTCCAACATGAAACTATGATATTGTTCAATTTTGGTTTTTGGTACTGTTTTTTTTTTCAGACATTCTTCTCATGTGGGTGGAGAATTAAAACAAAAAAATATCATTTGAAAATACTAAAGTCGTATTTAATTACAGCAAGTCACGTAACTCTTAGCTGGCTGAGAGCAATCTCCTGCCAAGTGACGACGTCATCATTGCCCATTCATCATTGTTCTGTTTAACCTCAATAATCTGCTTGCATAGGCTTCATCTGTGTGTGTCGTCTCGTGCTTGCAAAGCAGGTTGACTGGAGAAAGGAATGCTTAGCTCATGAACTTCACATGTGGTTCATAGGTCACGATGACATGACATGCCATAACCTATTCTTATCCGTGTGTGCAATGCAACTTGCAATCATTTTAAAAATTAATGAACAAAATAAGCAAATAGAATTTCTATAACATCAAAATGGATTAATTTTTTCTGACCTCATAGACAATTAGTCAAGAATTTAGCTTATGACATTGGTAAACGGACATTTAGAAGTATCAAGACATGTATATGAAAAATTTACTTGCAACATTAGCCTATGAGAATTCAAGTAAATCACATTCATGGGAAAATGTCACATTTTCTTGAAAACAAAAAAACCCAGAGTTTTATATAGAAATTAGTTTACATAGTGACTTCTTTTCGTTGCATCGCCTGCCTATTAATAAAGTTTAAAATTTAACCTCAGATGATGCGCGCAAGAAAATTGAATATGAAACTTTTGTTAGGGGCACATAGGATCAGATTTTATCACAACTTAATTTCAGTTAGCATAGAGAAATACAGAATCATGATTAATATTCTCTTTGACTCTTATGTTGCCTGGCAATCTTACAAATAGCTCCGTTTTCCACTTCTTTGTCTAGTAACTTACTACCAGTAATATCGAATTTTCTTTGGGATTCGTATTGATATCTGTTTATTTTTTATAATTATGGATATTTTTACAGTCATCAGAGACCTGGATAGGTTCACGTCATTATTAATGCCATGGTATAAAAAAGTTTGTACAGCTCTCTTTGAATTCCATAAAATATCAGCGAATTCATGTGGGTTAAGTCTGGTCTTAATGGCTCTCCCCCTCCCTGTATTTAGATGTCGTCGAAATTTTACTTTGCCCTTGTGACAAGTATAATTTCACTTGCAGGCTAATTAATGGAACCTGGTTACAGTAACCTGCAGTACGAGAGTTTCACATTGCAACTTCAAAAAAATAGTTCGTCGCTGCGGACGACGGCAGTCGAGTAACAACCGCCTACAATGTGAAAGGAATAAGCACCATCATGGACTTCTTCGACCGACACCCGTATCCCGTCGTTAATCTCGTTTTAATGCGGAATGCTCCGGCGGCTGTCGGAAATCGACTACAAAAGGGACATACTTCCGACAATTACGCCCACGAAGGATATTCAACTCTACTTTGACTGGCGAAGGACTCGTGCTGGGAGTGATTTTATTCATCGCGAACGTATTCGTGTGGCTTAGGATGCAGAGAACAAGAATGAGCACAAAATAGAACTTGGGACCCGGCCCAGGCAAATTTTTCCCCTTGTTTTAACCATTTGAAATTGGCCCTTTCATTTGGCTATAGGTGGTTGTCTGGAACTGTGTAATGGACGAAAAGTTGTAGAACGCTAGTTAAATGTGTAGTAGTATAACCTCGGTCATGTATCCTATAATATAAAGTATCATGTATCCTATATATAATGATCATAAATAACAGAGTCGAAATATATCTTTGCGTGTACGCAATAGGAATCATTATATAAATGATCATAAATAACAGAATCTAAATATATCTTTGCGTGTACGCAATGGGAATCTATTTAAAGTGCACATATATTAATCATAATTATATGAATCCATATACATATGTATAAACAAATCAGGTAGCCTATAATCAATCTGTTACCTTTTATCTTGCCAATAACTGCAGATATATAACAGTTAGCATAAAAATCAACGAATCAATCAGCATAAACATTAATAATTTTATCAATTCATATATGAAATTTTTATCAGTTAAAATATGATTTTTATCATGTTAATCTTTGTTCTATGCGATTATCAGAGTACATTAGTATTTTCTGTAGCATATGTATCTTAATGAGATGAAGTGAAAACTGTATCAGTATATATCACGTGATCACTATTATTTACGAATACCATATGCATATTATGTCTAATATTTTATTACTTGAATCTGTATTTGTGTACACCATGAATTTTTTTACTTATAAGTATTTTCTATTATCTATATATATTCATAGTGTCTGTATCACACTCCTATAAGTCAAATGCAAGTCAAGTTTGAGTAATTATTCAGTAGTTGTTTTTGGTAGCTGACCGAGCTAATGTAAATGTTTACATAATAAAAATATGGAATGTTATTCCATATATATAAAAGACTAAAACTAAAGAGGTCAACCAGATTGCTTGCAGGAATGTGATCAGACTAGAGACGCTAAAGATGACGTATACAATAAAGTATGTAGGCTAAGTTGACATGCCGTCACCTGTAGTCATTCAATTGTTTTATAAACTTTAGTCCAAGCTTCCTGCTTGAGACAAACACCATGACCTATAGCTCAAGCGGCCTACGTGATTAGTAACTATGTCATCTGATTGTATGTTCGTATGTTTGAGCTACTGTCTGTTCCTTTATGACTGGTAACCGAGATGGTAGTAGAGGAGAATGGAGTTAGCTATCGTCCATTAGAAGACCTGTATCTCTTTACCTAAGCTTTATCATGTAGAGAGAATAGAATTAGCCATCATCATTGGCAGAAGCGATCAAGCTATCGTCATTAGAAGACTTGTACAATCATACCTGATCTTCACCATGTAAACTCAGAAGAATATATATATTTTTATACTTTGTGTTTCTACAAGAACTCATCACCGAATCATCATGAGTTTTTAACAACATCGTCGTCATAACCAAAGAAGATAATACCGACTTCGTAAGTGATCTACAAACCCCAAGACACTCCATTAAATTATGGAAGTGCAATACCAACCAACTTAGCGTAAGATTATCACAAGTCTAACATTACCTCTAGGGCGCCTTATTATACAAGGCAACAGCCCTAAAACAAAAAATATATAAAAGTTGACACTTTTACTTCTTTAAATTAATAAGATTATTTACTTTTTCCCCATATGAAATTATTTGATTTTTTTGCACGAACCTTAATATTATCCACTATATTTTTAATATCCCTAGTTTTGGATTTTAGCACCTGAATAATGAGATTGTGATTAATACATTGATCATCACCGTAGGGGGTAGTGCCGTCAGTGGACTCATGCAGTGTACTGTAGGCTATATTTAAGATTCTTTGAAGCGTGCCTTTGGCCCCTAGCTGTAACCACTTACATTCCTTTTGCTGTACCTCCTTTCTCTGTTCTCTTTCTTCATCTTACTTTCCACCCTCTCGTAACACTTGATTCTGGTGCAACTGCGAGGTTTTCCTCCTGTTTCACCTTTCAAACCTTTTACTGGCATTTTCCATATCAGCGCTGAATGACCTCATAGCTCCCAGTGCTCGGCCTTTGGCCTAAATTCTATATTCAACTCAGCTCAATATATTGATCATGTTTCTCATACAACTGTTTTAATCGTGTTTGCAAAATGTATAACAAACCATATTTCTCGCTGCATAAAATTTTTAAAGTTTAGGGAAAGCAATGCGCATTTTTTGGTTTCAAGCTTGGCCCATTTCCACCACTTTAAAATATTAACGTCGTTATATTTTCGGAGCAAACAGAATTCACTAAACACCTCATGAATGTCCTTATTTTTCAAAGATAATAGTATTTAATTTCCATAGGTAACTTTGATCACGTAGTTTACTGCCTATCTCTATGCATACCATATTTATGGTCAGAAAACGTCATAGGTGCGGTCCGTTCTTGTTTTTTGGAAGGAGCGATCCTAATTATCCTTGCTGTATACATATTGAGGTGGTCCTTTCTTTATTAAACAGCTATTCTTTAAACCAAGATGCTTGATAAGGAGAGACAAAGCTTTAGGAATCAAATTCAGGTTAGTAGAGCTAGAATCCCCAAGCGTTACATACAACACGGTTAAAATCCCATCCCAAGATAGGAAGTAGATGTCTCAACAAGTACAAGAGATTGTGGGAGAAAAATAATTCCCTTAAGGTTATTAGCGCCTGATGAAGAGTAGATATGTAATGTGAAAGCCACATCATTGGATTTCATTGTGATCCCAATAATTCTACCCTCTATAATTTTCTTGGAATAAAACTTCAATCTTTGTATATTTTGAAACTAAAATCAGCGTACCACCTCTCAATAGCTGTGATTTCAATTATTGTAACAGATAAGATTAAATTTGATGATTTTGCTCTTGAATGAGCAAAGTTATATCTATCTAATGATATAGAATCAATTCTATTAACTCAGACTGTTTATCCACATCATTTAAAGTAGCAACTTTTACAGACATCGTGAAATTTAATTAATATCTTTGTTCCTTCTTAGTCTAAGTCATATTTCCTTCCTTTGTTAACCACTCCGAGCTCCATTGCGTTGGTTCTGCAAGTAAGGACTGAAAAGGAATCTACATTGATAGGATGGTCATATTCTTCAGACTGTTGACTAATAGCACTAAATGGTGGTTTGCTTAATGGCCTATTTGTCCTAACAGATCTTCCGAGATGTTTCGAAGTGGTTGAGTCTCTATATACCATAAGAGATAAACCCTCTCTTTGTAATAATGAAAGGTCTGTTGAATTGCTGTGTTTTTAGATTTTTAGATTTTTTCTGCTCTCTTTTGACAACAAACAATGTATTTCTCTATATTTTAAGATTTTGCTGCGAGTTTAGGTTATTATATCTTGTAATTGTGTAATTTTATATTTTATTTTGCTTCGTTAATTTTAATGTAACTTATAGTAATTATGTAATTTTATCTTATTTTGCTTTGTTTTAATGTAACTTACATTACGTCATTGATTTTAATTGTAAATAATATTTCATTATAGATTGCCCCGATGACGGAGGAAAGTAAATCTCCGAAACTAGTCGCAAATAAAGATGCTCTTCATTCAAGCCCTGGTTTTAATATTTATTATATATATATATATATATATATATATATATATATATATATATATATATATATATATATATCTCACTTGCATACATTTCATACATAAATTACATAAATATATATATATATATATATATATATATATATATATATATATTATTATATATATATATATACACTATATATATATATATATATATATATATATATATATATATATATATATATATATATATATATATATATATACTTTCATACATACATCCATATGTAAATGTATGTATATATTTATAGCTATTTATAATAATATTATTATATATAATATATAATATGAATTATATATATATATTATAATATATATACTTACATACATACATATCCTTATGTTAGATGTCGGTATCTATTATATATATACGTATATATTATATAATATATTCTATATATATCTATAAGATACTTATATAATATACATATATATATATATACATTATATAATACATTATATATATATTATATAGTATCTATATATATATGTAGATATAATATATTTCTATATAGATATAAAAAAATATATCATCTATATATATTATATATATTTATATATATATATCTATTCTATATAATAAACTATATCTATATATATATGATAGTATCTAGTATCTGTATAGTGTCTATTCTATATATATATATGTGTGTTTATATATCGTATTCTATATTGTATATCTCTATAGAGTATCGTGCCTCTCAGTTGTGCAGAATCATCCACAATGAAATACTTGTCAAAGTGATATGTATTTGAAAAATTATTACGAAGCTTATATACAATATTTCGTCCATCCTTTTCTAGACTGGATCTAGTCCACAAAAGTATGGACGAAGTTTTAAGTTCTCTGTAAATTTTTTGAAAAACATTTCTTTCTTATACTCCGTTGTAGGACTCCCTGCTTAAATGCGTCTGCCTGTCGTGAATTTGGTAATTCGTGATATAGATAGATAGATAGAATAGATTATATTTGTGGCCTTTGCTGATCATAAGTGATCTCACCCCTGGGGCATTCTCGCCAACAGAGCATCATCGAAATGGGGGTTTATTTTTACCAGGGATGGGCCCTTCCCCATTCTCTTCTCTGTCAGCTAGCCAAGAACCTTTAGTTGAAAAAAGATGAATCCTTTGCAGAGTCCCGAAACCAGTCATTTCGCAGAACTGGTTTCCCAGCGACTGGCCCTTTCTTGTTTCTCTTACGTCGCTGTCGACCTGGTTGGTTCCCCTGCAAATTCATCATCATGTCTTCGCTGGCCAGCTAAAGTTACCTTCTCTTCTCCAGGTTTGAGAGGCATTTACGTGTCCAAAAAAAATAATCGCTTCTCGACATTTTTTTTAGATCCTTTATCGCTTCTCGATATTTTGTCTTGGGATCCTTTATCGCTTCTTGATTTTGTCTTAGATCCTTTAACCGCTTTTGAACATTTGTCTTAGAATCCTTAAATCGCTTCTCGACATTTTGTTTAGATTCTTTACCGCTTCTGAACATTTTGTCTTGAATCCTAATCGCTTTCTCGACATTGTTTAGATCCTAATCGCTTCTCGACATTTTGTCTTAGATCCTAAAATCGCTTCTCGATCTTTTGTCCTAGATTCTTTACGCTTCTGAACATTTTGTCTTAGATCCTAATCGCTTCTCGACATTTTGTTTTATATCCTTTATTGCTTCTTGATATTTTGTCTTGTATCCTTTATCGCTTCTCGACATTTTGTTTTAGATCCTTTATTGCTTCTGGATATTTTTTCTTCTTGGATCCTTATCGCTTCTCAACATTTTGTCCTAGATCCTAATCGCCTCTCAACACTGTCTTAGATCCTAATCACTGATCAACATTTGTCTTAGATCCTTATTGCTTCTCGACATTTTGTCTTAGATCGTTATGTGTTCTTTTCAGAGCTTTTCCTAAAGCTTGTCGATATGTTCCTGGCAGGATTACGAAGGGTTCATTCGCCGATTGGAACACTTGCTCTTCCATCCTCCTTCGAGTTAACTGAACTGGCTCTCGAGTTATCCCAAGTTTTGTAATCTGCCACAAGTGCTCTGTTTTGGATTCTGGAGACGTTTTCATCTCCAGTGGAGCTGCTTCTGTCTTTTGTTTGGGAATTCTTTGGGATCGCTTGGAATGACGGTGTTTCACAGCAGATGGTAGAGATTTGGAGTGATTCTTTTATATTCAGCGTGAACTTGAAAATGTAGAATATACTACGAAAGTGCTTGTTCCAAGTCCCTGTTTCACTTACCTTTCTACCGTGGATTTAAGGAATAGACTTGTGGCCTTTGCTGATCATAAGCGATCTCACCCCTGGGGCATTCAATAGAGCATCATCGAAATGGAGGTTTATTTATACCATGGGATGGGCCCTACCCCATTCTCTTCTGTCAGCTAGCCAAGATCCAATAAAACATTCTGCCTTTATGTCAAAAACTGATGAAGTCAATCCTTTGCAAGGTCCCAAAACCAGTCGTTTCGCAAGGCTGGTTTCTCTCCCAGTGACTTCCTTGCTTCTCCTACATCGACCTGGTTGGTTTCCCTGCAAATTCATCATCATGTCTTCGCTCGCCTGCTAAAGTTCCTTTCTCTTCTTCAGGTTTGAGGCTTATTCGCATCTCCTAATTGCTTTTCGACCTTTGTGGTAGATTCTTCTGTTCTTTGCGGAGCTTCTTTCAGAACTTTTCGCTTCTCAACATTTTGTCTTCGATCCTTATCGCTTCTCGACATTTTGTCTATATCTCTATCGCTTCTCGACATTTTGTCTTGGATCTCTATCGCTTCTCGCCATTTTGTCTTAGATCATTATGTGTTCTTTCCAGAACTTTTCCCAGAGCCTCTCCGATTTGTTCATGGCAGGATTCTGAAGGGTCTTTCGCCCTTGGAACACTTCCTCTTCCATCCTCCTTCGAGTTAGCTGAACTGTCTCTCGAATTATCCCAAGTTTTGTAATCTGCACAAGTGCTCCGTTTAGATTCCGGAGACGAAAACTCTGGAGCTGCTTCTGTCTTTGGGAATTCTTTGGGTTCGCTTGGAATGACGGTGTCGTCCAGCAGATAGTAGAGATTTGGAGTTTCTTCGTCTCCTTTTCAATTATATATATATGCATGTATATGTATAAGCATGCGGAAATAGGTAAGGATCCTTTTTCGAAAGCTGTAATTCCTTTGGACGAGAGTCGCCAGATTCCCTGAAAGACGCTGGAGCCCATCTTGTGAACGTTTGCAGACGGTCGACGCGATATGTCTCATCACTCAACTTGATTTTGCTACATGTGAGTTTGTGTGTTTGTGTTTATATAATGATTCAGGTTATAGTTTCTCTTTTTTTCTGGAAGATTTTACGGAAATATGTTTTAATTTGATTACAAATTTCAACTTTTTAATTTTTTAATAATGAACGAATTGGATATTGACGTAAACAGCTCTGTATGTAAGATAATGTATATATATATATATTATATATATATATATATTATAAATCATAGATCTATTAATAGATATAGACTGGTAAAAGTGTTCTGTAACAACAGAATTCCATCTAATAAAAGGAGCCCATAAAAACACCAAAATGTAGAGAGAAAAGTACTATATTTCAGAGACTGCTGTCTCTCTCTTCAGGTATATGAATGAGAAAAGTTTACAGAAAAGGTGGTATTTATACCAAGAGATTCGTCCACAAGTAAGCCAATTTAGGTCACCCCCGCTGATAATCTTCCTTTAAATCTTCTTAAGCGTTGGTTGAATGAACACTGCGTCGACGATGTCCGAGGTCCAATTCCCTTTTGAGATGTTCATTACCTGCTTCTCTTTTATTAAGCCGATTCCATCATTTGACTCTTGTACCGGCAGTTGCTGCTATAAATTACACGTGACATATTCCAGTTTATTCTATGGTTATGTTCATTTATATGATTGAAATAGCCGAGTTCTGTTGTCCATACCTAACTGACCGTTTGTGTTGTATTAATCTCTGGGGAAGTGATTTACCTGTAAATCCGATGTAAGATTGGTCACAGTCCTGGCATGGGATCTCATATACCCCAGAGTCTTTGGGCGATGTCTTTTGTTGGACGTTAATCAGGGATTTGGCTAAGGTATTTGGGTAGGTAAATGCAAAAGGGTTTGGATTTCCCAAGGGTGTGAGTTACTCTCTTAATCGTCTCCAGGTGGGGAATTTTTATTTTATTGTTGGGTGTGTCTCTGGTCTTGTCTTTAGGGGGTCGGTAGAAAATTACGTTTGCTTTTTGAATTGCTTTCTCATTATATTGTCATGATAGCTAGTAGTGAATATATTGAAAGTGAGAACGTTGGCTTTCTGTATATGGTAAATTTGTATTCTGTCGTGTCTCTGATTATTAAAACATCAAGAAAAGGAATTTTGTTGTCTGTTTCCCATTCAACTTTAAATTTGATGCTGGGCACTAATGCGTTTAATTTTGAGAGGAATTCATTAAATTACCCCACTTATTATCCCAAAAATGTTAGTATGTCATCCACGTATCTCATCCACAGCATGTTTTTGGGTTTTATTGCATTTATTACTGTAGTTTCAAAGTATTCCATGTACAGATTGGCTAAAATAGGACTTAAAGGACTACCCATACTACAACCCGAATTTTTTGCTTGTAGAATGATTCCCCGAATGAAAAAATACGGTTATTAGATGCACATAATTCAACTAACTTTATTATTTTTTTTTTTTTGTCAAGTGCCAAAGGGAAATGATCTGAATAGGGGATAATTTTTTCCCTTAAAAACTGAAGAACGTCCTGTACTGGTACTTTTGTGAATAGGGAGTCTACGTCAAGGCTTAAAAGTTTTATGTTGTGAAGTGGTATATGTGCTTTCTCTGAATTTGTGACAAAAGTCTTCCGAGTGTTTGATGTGACTGGGAGAAAAGTGCCTAAAAAAGGAGAAAGAGGAGGCAGCGGAACCATTTAGAAATTTTGTAATTGAAAGCTCCGGCGCATGAAACGATGGGTCTGAATGGAAGATTGTCTTTGTGAGTTTTGGGAAGACCATAAAAGTAGGGTAATTTAGGATTAATTACTTTAAATTTCTCTAATAGTTCAATACTCTTTTTGTCTTTGCCAATTAATCTTACTTTCCGAAAAATTCTGTGGGAACGTTCTGGAGGGGATTTTTCGTCAGTTTTTCGTAAGTATTTGTGTCGCTAAGGAGCTGGTTGATTTTGTCGAGGTAGAAGTCTTTGTCCATTATTACAATTTTGCCGTCTTTGTCGGATCTACTTATTATAACATCTAACTTTTTTAGCGAGTGGATGGCTATCATGAATCTGCGGGGAACAGGATATTTCTTATGAAGGTCAGTTAAAGCATTTAGTAACACTCCTTTTAAACATATCTCTTCACGGCTGTAGTTTTTGTCAGATATGAATTTATCAAAAGCCACTATGAAGTCTAGGTTGTTTTTGCGGTCTGGCATTAGGGCAAAGGATAAGCCTAAATTTAAAACTAAATGTTGATTTACAGTAAGGGGGGTGTTGGATAAGTTTAAAACTTTGTCTTGTTGTTCAAGATTATTCCATGCGCTATTATCTATTAGGTTATTTAACTTGCGTAAAAAAAAAGTCTGTTGGAATGAGTCACGCTATTATAGGCAGCAATGTCGGAACAGAATGAAATCAGATACCTGTATACGTGGTCCGTAGTGAGGAGGCGAAGATTAGTTTTTCTACCGACCCCCTAAAGACAAGACCAGAGACACACCCAACAATAAAATAAAAATTCCCCACCTGGAGACGATTAAGAGAGTAACTCACACCCTTGGGAAATCCAACCCTGTTTTGCATTTACCTACCAAATACCTTAGCCAAATCCCTGATTAACGTCCAACAAAAGACATCGCCCAAAGACTCTGGGGTATATGAGATCCCATGCCAGGACTGTGACCAATCTTACATCGGATTTACAGGTAAATCACTTCCCAGAGATTAATACAACACAAACGGTCAGTTAGGTATGGACAACAGAACTCGCTATTTTCAATCATATAAATGAAACATAACCATAGAATAAACTGGAATATGTCACGTGTAATTTATAGCAGCAACTGCCGGTACAAGAGTCAAATGATGGAATCGGCCTTAATAAAAGAGAAGCAGGTAATGAACATCTCAAAAGGGAATTGGACCTCGGACATCGTCGACGCAGTGTTCATTCAACCAACGCTTAAGAAGATTAAAGGAAGATTATCAGCGGGGGTGACCTAAATTGGCTTACTTGTGGACGAATCTCTTGGTATAAATACACCTTTTCTGTAAACTTTTCTCATTCATATACCTGAAGAGAGAGACAGCAGTCTCTGAAATATAGTACTTTTCTCTCTCATTTTGGTGTTTTTATGGGCTCCTTTTATTAGATTTGATATGTATATATATATATATATATATATATCCATATATATATATATATATATATATATATATATAGATAATATATATTAATATATACATATACATAGTATATATAACATATATTACAATATATCTATATATAAATATATATAATTTATACAATATACATATTATATATTTATATATTATATATATATATATATATATCATATATGTAATATTTAATATATTATTATATTATTATGTATTATTAATATATCAATATAAAAATATATATATATATATGGATAGATATATAATATAATAATAATATATATATATAACTATATATAAATATATATATACTATATATATATATAGTATACATAATTAAAAAAAAAATTATTTTTATTAAATATTATATAAATAATATATTATATATATATATATAATATATATATTACCCTAAACATCCAAAATATATTTATATCTATGATATATAATATATATAATATATGTATATATATGTACTATATATCTATGTATGGTGTATCTATCATCTATATATATATATATCGTATATATATATATTATCTCCTATATCTCTATTATATTCTATATATATTTATACATATAGTATATATATACTATATATATCTATACAATTATATATATACCTATATACATATATCTATATATATATATATATATATGTTATATATCATATATATATATGTATGTATGTATTATACTATATATATATGTATGTGTATATATATAATATATATATATATATATATATATATATCTATATATACATACAGATATACATATATATATATATATATATATATATGTATATGTATACCGATATACATATATATATATATATATATATATATATATATATATATAGTATATATATATACATATTAATATATACATATATATATATATATATATATATCTATATATATCATATCTATATATATATATATATATATATATATATATATATATATATGATATATATATACCGTATATATACATACTATAAATACATACATATATATATATATATATATATATAATACTCTATATTATATATATATATAAATATATATATAATGTATATATAGACTATATATACATATATCATGAACGCTGTGCCTGGTGCATGAAGTGCCTTGAATGAACTCAAGATTAAAGTAAAACCAATTATATTGATTGAAAATTTTGAGGAAAGAAAACAAAATGATTAAGTGATTATTATAGATGCTGGAAATACACTTCTTCGTAAGTTGATTAAAATGAAATTTTTAATGGAAGTATTATAATTATTATCATTATCAGTATCATTATCATTATCATTATCATTCCAAATACGCATGCATATAATGAATGAATGGGGCAATGAAAATGTGAAAAAAATAACTTCTGTGCCCGCACCCTGAATGACTGCACCGGCAGAGCCCTCTATCAAACTGACGCCTTTTTCCAGACAAGACATCGCAACATTGCTACACCAGGCTGAGATCCAGTTCCGAATCCACGGCATCACCAGAGACGGTGCCAAGGTAGACCTCATCGCTGGAGCCTTTCCGGAGGACATTTTTCACTGCCTCGCCCCATGGATGTGCAGCCAAGGATGCATGAAGGAGGTGAGCATCTTCCCTCAACTTTTCCCTCCCAGCTTGCGCTCGAGATCCTCAGCCAGATCCCTGACACGGAGAACTGGGACATGGAGAGCCTGGTGGAACGAGCTTTCGCCCTCTTCACCACCTACCAGGCAACATAACTCTCTGCCCCGCCATCAGCCAACATCCTGCAGCAGGAGGAACCTTAAGAAGCTGCGATCGGCACATCGTATCACAAGTAAGGACTAATGAAGTGGTTGGTGTCGCTTCCACCATCAGTTCAGCAGCAGCTCCCTCCGACTGCAGCGGCAGTAATGAAGTCTCGCCCAAGAGGTGTCTACGTCGAGGAAAGCATCTCCCACCTCAGGATGCTGGTAGACACTGGCGCTATGCAGTCAGTATTCTCTCTGTCAGCTGAGGATCGCAGCCACGCCCCTGACAACCCAACTGCCCTCATAGCTGCCAACGGAACCCCCATCTGCACCTACAGACCATTGCGTTCCTGGGCTGGACCTACACCTGGCCTTTCGTCCATGTCAATGTACGAACCCCTCTCCTGGGGACGGACTTCCTTGCCCACCAAGGCCTAATGGTAGACATGGCCCGTCAACGCCTCCTTAACACCGAGGCCTGCCTCTCCCGCCCACTTGCCACTGGACCAAGGGCACTCACCATCTGCTCCATTCTTCCCAACACGAGGTACGCCCCCCCTTCTAGAAGAGTTCCCGGACATCTTTCTGCCCCGAGCTTTGCCAGGTGGCAGGGGCCGCGCCCAAGCACGGTGTCTACCACCACATAGAGACCAAGGACCCCCTGATGCATCTGTAAAAAAGCTGCAAGCCTGTGGCATCCCCCCTCTACATGGTGAAGAAGGCAGATGGTACATGGAGGCCCTGCGGTGACTACCGGTGCCTGAACCTCATTACCACGCCTGATAGTTACCCCCTGCCAAACATGCAGGACCTCACGGGGCCCCTCCATGGTGCCAAGGTCTTCTCCAAGATTGATCTGCTAAAGTCCTACTTTTAGGTTCCCGCCCATCCTGATGACATCCCAAAGACGTCGATCAGAACACCCTTCGGGCCCTTCATGTTTGCCTTCTCCACTTTTGGTCTGAGGAATGCCGGAACCACCTTTCAACGCCTCATGGACAGCATTCTCGGTAACTTACCCTTCTGCATCTGCTATGTGGACGATATTCTCATATTTCCAGATCGCTGGAGCAACACCTGAACCATGGATGAGCTGTCCTCAGGCGCCTGCAGGAGAATGGACTTGTCATCCATTTCGATAAGTGCACCTTCTGCACCGAGATGGTGGATTTCCTTGGCCACGAGATTACTGCAGCAGGAGTTCATCCCATGGCATCAAAGGTGGCTGCAGTGGAGAAGTTCCCAAGATCAGCGACCGTCAAGGCCCTCCAGGAGTTCATCGGGATGGTAAATTATTACCGCAGATTCGTCCTGGACAGCGCCCGCACCATGTGCCCTTTGACCGAAGTCCTGAAGGGAAAACCCAAGAAGCTGACGTGGGGAGAAGACCAGCAGCTTGCCTTTGACCGAACCAAGTCTTCCCTCAGCAGAGCCACCACCCTGGCTCACCAGGACCCCAACACACCTCTGACACTCACCACCGATGCAGCAACATCGCATGCGGCACCGTCCTGGAACAGCCGGTCAACGGGGTCACCACGCCGCTAGCTGAGATGCGCTACAGCACGTTCGACCATGAGATCCTTGCTGTGTACCAGGCCGTCCGTCACTTCAGGTATCTCCTAGAGGACTATAGTTACTTTTGGACTCTACCAGCAAGGGGATATTATCACTTACCTTTTTCTTATTAGCTTCTATTATTTCAGCATTTCCTGGTGTTTCATATCCCAAAAGTCTTGCCATATTAGAACAGACCATTATCCAGTAGGGCATTTCTCTATTTCAAATTGTGCATTTCTGATAGATACTTATGTTATTAAACTACTGAGATTTACAGTTCTTACCATGTCTTGCTTCTTGATAGTACATTCTCTCCTCATATTAGATTAAAAAGTTGTCAAATGTTTGACTTGTCGACGAATTTTTAATATAATCCATCTGAAGACAAATATCACTATCATTTATTTTCAAAATAACAAAGATCACTGTACATGCCAAATCATATGTAACTACAGTAAAAAAATGAAGACCAACCAAGTTGACACATCTTAATGAACCAAATAAGTCTCTATTGTTCAGGCCCGGAGAAATTACTGTACCCCTCCAAACACACCGAGCTATGAATAGCTTGTAAGCGGTGAGGCAATTTCTTACAACCATTTGCTATGAAGGTTAGGTGCAAACTCATGACAAAATAACTGTGTTTCTTTTATAATGAGTTGTAAGAATTTATACATATAATGCTTGATTTGTTCAGCAGCAATGATAATCTTCATAGTTTCCAAAGGTGGAGGGGGCGTGGGGCGGGATCGGGTTGCAAGGGTAGGAAGAGCCAAGGTCTAGAGAATACTCTAGACTTTAGACCTTGGTAAGAGCACTGTAAGTACTTTAGTTGTAGGTGAGCAGTTGTTTTTTTAGCAGTGATCATAGTTGTACTGACTGTGTTCCTTGAAACTTAAAAAATTGCCAAATTGTTGATTAGGGCTTTGGTGTTGGTGATGATGGATATCTCTGCTGTCAGTTGTGCAGTGCCAGGTAATTTGACGACACAGCATCTAAAAACCCATATGATGATATTTGAAACAATGGGAACACTTTGGAGTAGTTTGGGTCACCTTTCTTGAATTTTTAAAAACTTTGGTCTCATAATAATTACTTCAACAGCACAAACAGTTAGTTCTCGGCAATGGTCCTGGTTGTGTCATCTATAGTGGTGGTACCTGAAGTATCTGGGAAGAACTGGTTTAAATCCGTGGAAAAACTCCCAATATATTGAGCCATACTTTAAAGGCTGGACAAAATTTTTTTCCTCAAGGTGCCTTAAATCTTTTCTTTACTATATCTGACCTACTGGGTATAGATTTGGGTCCTGGCCTTTGCAGGCGCACTTAATGCATTTAATACCCTTCTGGAGTAAGTGACTTACAGTTTTACGGTCTATTATGTATCAAGAGGGCTTAATACAGTGAGTATGAAAGTCACATGTTTTTGACAAAAAGCTAAGGACTATATTTCAGTGGACTCACTTCCACCCTTACAAGTAGTGACTGACAGGAGGAATTTCATTAGCGAAATATATAGTGGGAGATATGTCATGTCATTAGGTGATGCTTGGGGGTCACCGCTAAGCTGCCATTGGTTCTGTTAATAGTCTTAAAATGCCTCTTCATTGTCTTAAGGAAAACACTGTCTATCTGGTCAGACTCCCAGGCTCCATTGGAAAGGTTGGTCCTATTATCATGTTGTTTTTACAGCAAAGGTTCCACCATCTGAAAGCTGCTCTTGTATAGAATTTGAGATGAGTTCCAATCCATGGTATGGTTCGTGTTATTTATATGATTGAAAATTGCCGAACTATGTTGTCAATATCTAATTGATCATTTATGTTGAATTAATCTTTCCGAGAGAGATTTCCCATTGAAACCGTAGTATGACTTATGACAATCCCTAATCCCTACAGGGGATCTCATAAACCCTACACCTTTGGAACTGTTTTCTGCTGAATGTTGATTAAGGATTTCCCCAGTGCATTTGGAAAGTGAAGATGAAAGGGTTGGAAGGGCCTAAGATTTTGTGATCTCTCGTAAATTATCCATGTGGGTGATTATGATTTTGTTAGTGTATTTTTCTTTTTCTTTGTTGACTGTGGGTTTGTAAAAATGCTGTTTGCTTATGTATGACTTTTTCTGTTATGTGCTAGAATTATTTTAACAAGATAAGTTGATTTCTGATTGTTTCAAG
>NC_087211.1:25980468-26033757 GCF_015104395.2 Macrobrachium nipponense | reverse complement strand
CTGATTGTTTCAAGTTCTTTGTTAAGAAAATCTAGGGAGCAAATTTTCAGGGCTTTAAGGAATAAGTTGCTTGCTATGCCGAGTTTAACTGAAATGTCATGATAGCTGTAAAAATGTATATATGAAAGGGAGATTTTGCTTTCCTGAAGACAGTGAATTTGTAGTTGTTATAAGTTCTCATGATTAAGACGTCTAAAAAGGGGATCTGGTTATTGTTTTCCCATTCTACTTTAAATTTTATGCTCGGGACCAAGGAATTCGATTTTTGTAGAAAGAAATAAAAATCGCCCCACTTGCTTTTCCAGTATGTTAAGATGTCGTTTACATAGTGAAGCCAAATCATATTTGCAGTTTTGGCAGGGATTATAATTACTGTTTCAAAATACTCCAAATATAAGTTTGCTAACACAGGACTAAGCAGGCTCCTCAGACTGCAACCAATTTTTTTTACAGTAAAAGTTATCACCAAAGGAAAAGATGTTATTAGTGATGCAGAGCTCTAAAAGTTGCATTATTTTATTCAATTCTATGGGGAAGTGGTCAGCAAATGGCTCAAGTTTATTTTTGAGGAACGTTGATACATCTTTTATGGGTACTTTTGTGAAAAGGGAGTCTGTCTAGGCTGTGAAGTTTTACGTTATGTACGGGGATATTTGCCGATTTAAATTTGTTGCAAAAGTCATCAATATGTTTTATATGACTAAGGGAAAAAGTTCCTGAAAAGGGGGATAGTAGCTCGACTAACCATTTAGAGATTCTGTAGTTAAAAACTCCAGCACACGAGATTATGGACAGAATGGAATGCTAGCTTTGTGAGTTTTGGGGAGGTCATAGAAATAAGGTAATTTGGTATTGATAGTTTTAAATTTTTACAAAATTTCAATATTTTTCATACCTTTACCGATGTTTCTGATTTTAATGAAGAAATCTACTGGGACATTATGGCTCAGCTTTTTTTATTATTATTATTTCTCATTGGTAGTTATATCATTTAAAAGTTCACTGACCTTTTCTTGGTAGAAACTCTTGTCCATTAACATAATTATACTCTCTTTATCTGGTCTAGTGATTATAACGTCTAGTTTGCGGAGTGAGTTCATAGCTAACAAATATTTTAGGCAGGGGGTGGTGGTGTTGTGTCTGGTTAGGATGTTTAGAAGAATTCCCTTAAGACATATTTCGTCTTTCTTGTAATTGTTGTTAGCAATGAATTTATCCAATGTTACTCGGAAGTCGAGTTTGCGTTTTTATTAAGTTTAAGGGCAAATGACAAACCTTAGTTAAATACTATGGATTGGTTTTTAGTTAAAGGCCACGTGGATAAGTTCATGATTTTGTTTTGTTCGGCGAGTTTTTACAAATCCACAGAAAACAAAGAAAAAGAAAAATACACAAACAAAATCATAATCCCGACGCGGATAATTTACGAGAGATCACACAAATCTTAGGCCCCTCCAACCCTTTCGTCTTCACTATCCGAATACACTGGGGATATCCTTAATTAACGTTCAGCTGAAACCAGTTTCCAAAGGCATAGAGGTTTATGAGATTCCCTGTAGGGATTGTGAAATAACATTACGAGGTGTGATCATAAATTATCAGGACTGGTGCTATAAAAAGAAAACTAGAGCACTTACGATTTTAACATTTAATATCCTTGGAAGGAGTCCCCTTCGGAAGCCACACTATCCAGCGCCGTTTCCATTGCTGGAAGCATTCCTGGAAGTCATTTTCGGGGATAATCAGCAGCTGCCTCGTCGCATTCATTTGCATGATCTCCTTGAAGTCCTGAAAGCTTCTTTTCAAGTGGGATTTGATTTTGGGAAAAAAGTTAAGTATAACTTAGATTACCAGACCATTGAGCTGATTAACAGCTCTCCTATTGCTGGCCCGAAGGATTAGACTTTTATTTGCGTGGCTAGGAACCAATTGGTTACTTAGCAACGGTACCTACATCTTATTGTGGGATACGAACCGCGTTACATCGAGAAATAAATTTCTAATCACCAGAAATACATTCCTCTGATTCTGCTCTGGCGGCAGCTGGGTGCGAACTCTTGCTACCAGATTGGTAGGTGAGTATGCAACAGACTTGTCCAGTAAGGAACTTTGATTTTAGGAAAGAGGAAAAAGTCGCAATGGGCTGACATTTTGGGCATACGGTGGCTGTCGGACCTTGGGGATTTTGTGCTTGGCCAAAAACTACTGCACAAGCCACACTGACTGGGCAGGTTGTTTGTCATGGTGAAATTACCACTTACCAGATGGATTGCAATTATGGCTTTTTCTGACCAATAGCATCCCGCAAATGCCGCAACACGTCACAGTAGTACTCTTTGCTTACTGTCCGACCAGATGGAGCACACTCTTGATGAACAATTTCCTTGCAGTCGAAGAAAACTATTTTTTCTCAGTTCTGTTGGTTGCAGGCCTGCTAGAACGTTCGTCACGATCAACATTTTGTCGGACATTTGAAAACTTCTGAACCACTCGTACACACATAGGTTTGTGGTCTGGTATCGCCAAGCTTTTGGCAAAATTTTGATCCAGATTCTCTGTTGAACTTTCTCCATCATAGTCAGTGCGACGACAATGCACTCCACAAGTTCCTACCAAGCACTGCTGTAAAGAGCGGAAGTGAGCTTGGAAGCAAGAAACCTAGTGTGCATGCACAGTGGGGGTCAAGGTCAATCTGTGCCAAGTGGCCTTATTCAAGGTACTGAAGCTCCTTTACTATAGCAACAGTCAGATACTTTTATGATCACACCTCGTATTTGAAGAAAGAATGATCTGAGTTGAATATTTTAAAATTATTCAGGAATAATGATGTCCCTGCAGGTGCTCTTAAACTGGAATTTAACAAAAGCCCTTAAAAAGACAAGTCAGACAATGGGTAGGTTGAATACAACTGGAAGTCAAAAAGAAGGAAGTAGCATCGGAAAGTACGATTAGACATAATTCAGACTCTAATCATGGTATGACTGATACTGGAAGATTGTTGAATAGAGAATAAAACTTAAAACAAAACTATTGAGATTCAGTTGGTTAGTGTTAGGTATTATACCTTAAGGGAAAATACCCAAGCTTTACATTTTACCACAAGGGGAAATAACCAAGTTTCATTCCATATGAAGATGAGATAAGGATGAAAGTCGTCAACATGTCTTTCTCGTAACCCTTGACAGAATGGTACTTGTCAACTGTGCTTTTGCGAGCACAGAAGGGTTGGAAGTCCTAGAACTGCCGTGATGGGAACGATGGGAAAGGAGGCAGGAGATTAGTGAAAATCTGAGGGAGATAAAGCACAGTCATTAAAGTTCAGATGAAAACCTTCTTTTCCCTTTCATAAAATAAACTGATTAGGTTTACTGGAAGTTCGAAAAAAAAATTCAATGGAAACCGAACAAAATTCATTTGCTAAAACTAACGCCTAACAATGAGCCAACTATTCACTCAGAATCATTGTCGCTTTTGACATGATAATTGTATCGTTCTGGTTCAGAGGATCTATAAGCAGGAGCATGTTATTCTCCAAAACATAGTTTATGGAAATTGATGTTCTATTTGTGGCACGCAACGCTCATTTGCATTTTTGCAGTGGGTCTTCTAAGCCTCGCCGAAAATCATTCCAGTTAAAAAAAATCTTTTATAATCGTATGAAATTCAGTACGTTATGCCTTTCTATCTTTTTTTATTTGCAGTTATTATAGCCGTAATACGATTTTTTATACATAATCATGTTTTCTATATCTCGGTTTATACCTCAGTCGTTTAGATATATCTATGACACTCTCTCGCCTTGAAAGGGTTAGATTGATGGGATACTGGGATCTCTCACGGGCTGTGAAATTACCTTTTCTTTTGTAGGCTTTCGTTGGTTGGAAATTAGTTATTGCTGTAAGTCTTCACAGGTGAAAAGTAATCACTTTATTGCTGAAAATAATCTCCCTGCCTGAGTTATTTCTGTGATTTTCTGTTTATCAAGGAACCAGCTAATGCCTCTGTGGCTTTTCACAATCGTTATAGTGCATAATGCAATTAATTTCCTCTCTTTCTTTGTTGAAAGATTTTTTTTTGTCACTCGTTATCTTTTCGCTTTCATTTAGCCCTCACTCTGTTATTGTAATAATCGAAATTCCTTGAATATCCTGAATTCCACGCCACATTGGGCACTGTAATAGCGAGAGCATTCAGACCAGAAGAAACAAGAGACGTAGGCGATTCCATTGCTGATACAATATTAGATACAGGGAAAGGCAATTTAGGTGCTCTTTGGTTTCGCCCCTGAAACAAGAGAGAGTAAAACATGTTTTATTTAATCTTTCACTAAAACCAAGAGTACCTTGAAATCCGTGAATAGTCCAGATTTCTCCACATATATATATATTTGTTTGTATGGTGTTTTTACGTTGCATGGAACCAGCGGTTATTCAGCAACGGGACCAACGGCTTTACGTGACTTCCGAACCACGTCGAGAGTGAACTTCTATCACCAGAACCACATATATATGGATAGTGCATGATAAGAGCAGTGCTCATATTGTCGCTCATGAAGGTCCTCTAGTATAGTAGCTTAATTTTACCAGACCAATAAGCCGACTAACAGCTCTCCTAGGCCTGCCCCGAAGGATTAGATTCGTTTACGTGGCCAGGAACCAATTGTGGGATCCGAACCACGTTATATAAAGAAATTAATATCTAATTACCAGAAATGGCCGCGGAAAGCGAACTCAGGCTACCAGATTTAGATGAGTACGAACCCCACTCTTCCTGCTAGGATCTTATGAAGTTTCTCTTAAAATTTATGAAGCCAGTATGAGGGAGAGAAAATTTGCTTTAAAAATGACATTAACATTAAATGACTGTTGAGGCCATTTAATGTTAATGTCATTTTTGAGAACTACGTACTGGAGAACATACTAATCAGGTATTCCCCTTAACAGAAGAACGGCTGCATATATGAGATCCCTTGCATTCAGTGCAATAAAATGTACGTGTGACAAAGTGGAAAGGATCTCGAAACAAGATTAACGGAACATGAATATAATGTCAGAACGGGGAATAATGCAAGTGGTTTGTTTCACATATGAATGAGTGCAACCACACCATGAACTGGAAAGAAGCGAAAGAGATCATCTTCTATGAAGACATCACAAGACGAAACACAGTTGAGACATGTATAATAAAGAAAAATCATGTAGATTTGATCAACAGTAGCCCCTGGATGTACAAACTGGATGAACTACTAGTAAACAACATTTTTAGACAATTAGTTTTTAAATAGTAGTACGATAGTTTTTATGTTTATTTATTGCTGCCACCTTACCTTACCTTATAGACCTTGCATCTTGTTCGGGTTGCCCCAGGTCCCTCAGTGTGAGGCACCTCTAATGTCTACCAGAGAGTTGCTAGTACAACTTCCGGTATATTTTGCATCTTCCAATCTTGGATGGTCTGGGATGCAGCTTAGATATTTGTCGAGCTTATTCTTAAACACATCTACGCTCACTCCTGATATATTCCTCAGATGAGCTGGCAACACACTGAATAGACGCTGCATATCGATGCTGGTGCGTAGTGGATTAATGTCCTGTGTGCTTTCCTTATTTTTCCTCGTATAGTTTTGGGCACTATTAATCTACCTCTGCTTGCTCTTTCTGATATTTTTAGCTCCATGATGTATTTGGCAATTCCTTCTATCTTTTTCCATGCCTGAATTATCATGTAGCGTTCTCTTCTCCTTTCTAGACTATATAATTTTAAGGATTGTAGTCTTTCCCAGTAGTCAAGGTCCTTAGCTTCTTCTATTCTAGCTATAAAGGACCTTTGTACACTCTCTATTTGTGCATTATCCTTTTGATAGTGTGGGTACCATATCATATTGCAATATTCAAGTGGACTACGAACATATGTTTTATAAAGCATAATCATGTGTTCAGTTTTTCTTGTTTTGAAGTGCCGTAACAACATTCCCATTTTTGCTTTACATTTTGCCAATAGAATTGCTATTTGATCATTGCATAACATGTTCCTATTCATCATCACACCAAGGTCTTTAACTGCTTCCATATTTGTGATTGTCTCATTATTAGGTCCGCTATATGCATATAGCTTTCCTTCTCTGTCTCCATAATTTATTGATTCAAATTTATCAGAGTTAAATACCCTCCTATTTACCTCTGCTCAATCATATTCATTGTTAAGGTCTCTTTGTAGCGCGTTCCTATCTTCATCACAAGTAATTTCTCTACTTATTCTTGTGTCATCCGCGAAACTACTCACTACTGAGTCCTTAACACTACTGTCTCTGTCTGCAATCATAATAACAAACAGTAATGCAGCTAACACCGTACCTTGTGGCACAACGGGTATTACCTTAGCTTCATCCGTTTGCTCATCGTTTGCAATAACTATCTGTTTTCTGTTGTGTAAAAATTCTTTTAACCCTCCTCCTACTTTATCCACTATATTATGTTTTCTAATTTTCTTCACTAATATATTATGGTCTACCTTGTCAAAAGCTTTTGTAAAGTCTAGATAAACCACATCTGTTTCATTTCCGCTTTTCAGATTTTTGTATATGTTCTCACGGTGGACTAACAGTTGGGTTTGTGTACTTTTTCCGGGTACGAAACCATGTTGTCCTATATTAAATAAATTATTTTTTATTAATTACCCTTTCATACACTTTCATAATATGTGATGTTAGACTCACAGGCCTATAATTACTTGCCTGTAGTCTTGATCCACTTTTGAAAGTAGGGGTAATATATGCTAATTTGTGCTCATCATAAATCTTACATGTATCTACACTTTGTCTTAATAATATTGCAAGTGGTTTTGTGATAGAATGAACTACTTTCTTTAACAAAATAGCAGGGACACCATCAGGCCCTGCAGCAGCTCCATTTTTAATTTCATTAATAGCCTGCACAATATCAGCTTCATTAATATCTATGTCTGCTAAATATTCACTATTTTCGTCCCTTACTTCTATATCATTATCTTCATTATCAATTCTAGGGGTGAATTCTCTTATATCATTCTGCCAATATGTTGCATATTTCCTTTTTTTCATTCGTTAATCTCCCTTCAATTCTTAGAGGGCCTATTTCTATTCTTCTTTTATTCATCTTTTTCACATACGAGTATAATATTTTGGGTTTTGCTTGATATTTACTAGGGTTTTTTCTTCCAAGTCCCGTTTTTCATTTTCTTTTGATTGTATAATCTTTTATTCTGCATTTTCTATCTTACTTTTTAGTTCGATCACTTTCCATGCATTTTTTTCTTTTGCAAGACCTTTTTTCACTTTCTGATTTTCTGGAACAAGATCCTTGTCTCTTGGTATGCATGACTGATGTTTACTTTTCTTCTTCGGTATATATTTATCAACTATTTTCTCTAATACTTTATATAATATCTCCGTATTTACCCTTATATCATCACTTACGAAAATGTTATCCCAATCTTTGTTTAATTCTTCATTTATTTCTGACCATTTTATATTTTTACTGTAGAAGTTGTATTTCCAATATCCTTCCCACTTTTTCATTTCTTGCTTATCTCTGTTTTCACATGCTTTGGAATGGACTGTTAATTCTATGACCTTATGGTCTGAAATACTCGCATTATAAACTATTATTTCTTTAACATATTTCACCTTGTTCACAAATACTAGGTCTAAAGTATTTTCTTTTCTTGTTGGCAGGTGATTTATTTGTTAAATGTTGTATTCTAGTAGCATATCTAACAGGTTTTTGAATTTCTTCTTATCTTCTGCACTACTATTACTCTCTTTTTTATATGTATAAATACAACCACAATCTCCTATTCGTTCTTTCCAGTCTACGAAAGGAAAGTTAGTCTCCGGATAGGAGAATAGTCCAGTCCTTGTGATTTCTACATATATCTTCCAATTTTCCTATTATTATGTCAAACTCTAGTATTAGGGGGTCTATATATTACTATGTTCATTAATTTTTCAGATTCAAATTCTACCGCTATTAGTTCACTTTCTGTGTTACTATATTTCTCTTATATTTTTCGTTGTTTTTTGTCTTTCCCATATATTGCAGTTCCTCCTTGATTCCTATTTTTTCTATCTGATCTATAAGTTTGGAACCCTTTTATTTAATCGTCATTCCCAGTCTCTTGGGAATACCAGGTTTCACTTATATTCATTATATATATTTTCTTTTCAATTTGGGTTAGTTCTTCTAAGTACTCTATTTTTCTTTTTGAGTTACCCATAACTAAACCCTGCGCATTCATCACTATAATGGTTTGCATGTTTTCTCCTTCATTTCAAATGGGTAATAATAAGGATTTTCCCATGTCTCTCTCCTGTTCTGGTATGTTGTTCTTTTCTTCATTTCCAGAAATTCTGACTTTAAAAAATCCAATTTTTCCATAATATTTGATCTTCCTTCATCATAATTATTCATTTTGTGTCAGAATCTGCAATTTTCTCCGTATCTGCAATATCCTTTTGCATCATAAATACAGTTCTTATCTCTTGAGCTGTATCTTGGAGCTGATGCTTGGAAATATTTTGCTGACACTCCATATCGCGGTGCTGGCTTGCTTTTTTCCTTCACCTGATATTCTTTATTTCTCTCTTTATTTGTTTCTTTCTTATTTTGGATTTTATTATTTGATTGATTATTTATTTGATTTTGATTCATGGCTACAGGGTGCATATATTTACATTTTTTGTCGAACTTACATCCCTTTCCTTCTTTTAGGTTTTTGCATATTTTTGGATGTACTAGATCTCTGCATTCACCCTCATAGGTATGCACATTTACCATAGATTTCATAGTTGTGACATACCTTGGGATGTTTGTAGTAACATCTTTCTCCGAATCTGCAATTCCCTCTTTTCAAAAGGTTGCAGACTTTGTCTTTCTTATCTATGATTTTCTCTTTCCCATCATTGTGCAGATCTTGGTAGAGCCTCTTCGGGATTTTCTTTTGTCTTGTCATGTCATAATTTATTTCTTCGTATGTATGCTGCTTGATTGCCTCATATGTAGTATCAATGAGTATCTCTGCATCCATACTTTTATCTTGTTCTTTGTTTTCCTTATTTTTTCTGTCATTTCAGTTTTGTTTATTTCTCTTCCATTTTCCTCTTCTTCTTCTTCTTCTTCCTCTTCTTCTTCATCCTCAACTATTTGTACATTCAGTCTTGATTTAATAACATTGTCTATCCATGATAGACATGTGGAGCAAAATATTCTGGTATCCTTTCTCACATCTTGCATTACTTCCAGCACATTGCGGATGTGTTGGAATGTTGTATGCAGAACATTTTCTGACCAGGTTTTGTGGATTAACTATCCTATACCACACCTTACACAGTTTGCATGCTTTTGGCATTCTTTTTCCTATTGCATCAATTAGGATATTCACAATGTTCACCTTATTCATTTTCTTTGTCGGAATATGTTGATATATGTATATTTTCTTTGAGTCTCTTGACCATATGGAATTATTTGGGACTTCAATTATTTTCAAGATGTTTTCTGTTGATTTGTTCCATTTTGAAGGATCACATCCTTCTAATATATCTATGAATGCTTTTGTATCTTTTTGCTTAGGGCTGTTGTTAATCTCATAGATGAGAAATGCCAGCTCCCTTCCTGCCACCTCATCGTATTGCGAATCTGCTAAACACGCTAAATTTCGCCATTTTTTTCCACAGTTGGAACTTATTGCCATCTTGATCTGATTTACAGTATTTCACTTGATAAACTAACTTAGTAGACGCTTTATACTACTATTTTCACACTAATCTTATCACCGACAGTTCACAAACACTTCTAGATATTTATAAATTTCCAGACGTATGTTAAACGTGTGATATCTGTTGATAATCAGACTGTGCGCGGTAACGTCTCACCAAGCAAAATGGCACTGAGAGAGAGGTGTCTTTGTAACAAATAATGAATTTCTGTATCACTTGACTGAGGAAGTGTGAAAAATACACGAAAGCACTTAAAGGTTGAATCCTATTATTCATTCCTCCAGCTCTACAATAACATGGAGTATCGCATGTTTTAGCGATAGATCGTCAACATTTATATATATATATATATATATATATATATATATATATATATATATATATATATATATATATATATATGTATATTTGTATATATATATATATGTATATATATACATATATATATATATATATATATATATATATATATATATATATATATATATATATATATATATATATAATATATACATATATATATATATATATATATATATATATATATATATATATCTATATATATATATATATATATATATATATATATATATATATATATATGTATATGTATGTATGTATATATGTATATATGTATTTATGTATGTATGTATTTATGTTACATTCAAAACTCTTATGTTCCCAAAGTAATAATAATAAATTTCTTCGGTTATTTCGTTTTTTGTTTTTATAGTATTACATACATGAAACCTTGTGAGATATAATTTAAAGGATATATGAAAAAAATAGTGATTGTCTGGCCAACCCCAAAACCCACAGGCCAGAGATGCAGGAAGATAGGTTGGATTCTTATAACTATGTTTTTCTCTTAAATGTTATAATTTCATAGTGGTAAGAAGTCCAGTATTATCAGAGAACTTCCCTGTTTCCCCTTTTGTTGATTTAAAGTGTTGCACCACTTAAAACTTTCTTCTCCTTTCAAAGAGATTAAATTATATAACAGAGGAATGCCTAAGAGCACTTCCATCCGACTGGAAAAATCTGAGTTATGCTCTTCACCCAGAGATTTTTTCAGAGATTTTTTAAGAGATAGCGCTGAAAATAATTTAGCCTAGAAGTGAATCCAGCGACTGAATGAATAGCAAATGTGAGAAAGAAAATCTCAAACAGTTAAAGGGAAGCTCAGCAAAATAATAAAGAAAACAGAAGAACAATAGTCCATCTATCTCCTTGGCTTTTGCTCTATTTAATATTCCTCAGAGACTGGAATCTTGTAGGCCTTTTGATGGGAGCCTATAAAGCTCTTTCAAAGCTGCTTATCTTTCATTGTCTCGCCTTAATTACGTTACTTTTCTCTCTTCGTGGAGCTAATCTCTTACTGTCAGTCTTTCTTTTTCTCTCATTTTGTATTCTCCCTCGAGTGAAGTTAAAATTTAGAATAAAAAAGATTCGGCAGAAAGTTTTAGTTCCGTTCCGTCTCCTTGCTTCCATGTTTATGGAAGTGGTTGAATGGACGGATTTGTTTTTTTATTAGTAAATTCGTTGATGAGTACTGAACAATGAATTCTACAATGGATGACAGAATTGTTTAATCCTCAGAATGATTAAATCCTCAGCTTCTGATGAAAGTTGCTTTTAAGAGAGAGTGGGGAAGATAGAGAAAGCGAAGAGAATTGTTTTCCAGAGCTGGTGGTGAAGAGACTGAGGCAGGTTTGGGGGAACTCGCTATTAGAGTGGTTTCTTTCCTATTTTTCAGATACCAAGACTTTAAATGAATTCGCAACCATTCAGTGCTGTATCATGAATTAGTGTACTCATACGGTGAAAAGTGTGCAATCAAATATGTCACTGTACAATGACAAATAAATATTGATAAACTAGTATATCATTGGGAAGACAATTTATCATGCTTTGGAAATCTTTTGTAACATTGCATATCTCTTATTTTATTACTGGAGAAAGCTTTTCACGCCAAAGTATAGCAATGGTTGTTTTCTGTTATCTTTTAAAGCGTCTAGCGAAACCATTCAACTTAACAATAACAGCCAAATCATTTCCCTGGAATGAAAACTAACTTTTTATTGACCAGTCAAAGGAAAAGAATATCAGTGGAAGAGTTCTCAGAGGAGGCTCCTTAGAAGCACTGTCTTCGTTGGTTTATGCCCCCGTCACACCGAACTCGTTTCACTACGTCCCGAAAATTGTTTCCAACTAGACTCAAACTGTGTTCGAACGGAGTGGACGTAGTAGCAACCTTTTACGATCAGTTTACGAACTTATGGACTGGCTAGGACAGGAATGATGCTCCAGAACTTTGAACCTGCTCAAAATTTTTTGCCGTCCATCCCGTCCTGTAATTAGACGAAGTGACAGTGTACTTAAAACGAGGTAGATGTACTACAAACGGAACTGCCGTACTTCGATCCAAGTAAGGACGTATTACGACGTGGTGCATTCGTGCATCTATTGATAGTACATTTGCAAACCGACCAATCCGTTTGTAGCGCATTTTCCCCGTTTGCAGACGGGATCAACTCAACCGTACTGCGTCCTTAGTACGTTGTTATTCAGACCAAATACATTCAAAACAAAAACACAAGCTCTGAACAAGTTAGCAACACGTTTCTACACGGTTCTACAAGTTTGCAGTAGGTTCTTGGGAAGGTTTGCTCGTTTGTAGTACGTTTTTTTCGTTCTTACACTGTTCTTACTAAGTCCACTCCGCCTGCAGTACGATCATACAAGTTATGGGATAAGTACCCGGCGTTTTCTCACTGGTTCATCATTGGGATCATTTCTGGCATTCTACATCTGATTTTCAAGGTTTCTCAGAATTATGAATAATTTTGCAGCTCTTAGTATGGTGAATATTGGTTTCATGCAGTTCTTGTTGGAAGCAGAGCAAGAGTACAATGCGATGGTAGAGCAAGAAAGAAGAAGGAAAAGACCAAGATCATGTTGGGTGAGGAACTGGCTGAAACCCAAGAGAAGAATAGCCATGGGGCATTATCATCAGTTGATGGAAGAGCTCTGCCTGGATGATAACTTGTACTAATCACCCCCTACATTCGAAAAGAAGAAACCAACTATAGAAAGGCACTTGAACTAGGCATGAAACTTACTGTTGCTCTCCATCATCTGCCAACAGGAGATTCTTATGCCACTCTGCAATATGATTTCTGGGTAGCCAGGAACACAGTATCTTTGTTGGCGAAAGAAGTTTGTGATGTGTTGGTTTAGGAGCTAAAACATGAAGTTATCACGTGCCCTTTTGACAAGACACTTGGATAGAAGTTGCAGAGGAGTTCAGGATGTATTGGAATGCCCCACATGCCTTTGGTGCCCTGGATGGGAAACAGTCGCTGTCAGAAAGCCTCCAAAGACAGGTACCATGTATCATAACTACAAAGGATTCTATTCAATCGTCCTTATGGGCATTGTAGATACTGATTACAAATTCACATGGATAGATGTTGGTGGTCTAGGAAGTCTGTAGGATGCCCAGATCTACAACCAGTCAGAACTGAAAGAATGCTTGAAAGATGGGTCCATTGGCTTCCCAACACCTTTACCCTTGCCAAATGACGTCCAGGACTTTCCTTATTTCCTGCTGGGAGATGACTCTCTTAGTCTTCATCCATACCTCATGAAGCCATACTCAGGCTGTCAGTTGACAAGAGAAGAAATGATTGCCAACTACAGGCTCTCTAGAGCTAGACGTGTGGTAGAAAGTGAGTTTGGCATTATGGCCCAGAGGTGGAGAGTACTCTTGTCAACAATGCAACAGAGGCCAGTGACTGCACAGACCATTGTTTGAAGCTTGTGTGTCTTCACAACTTCATCCGTCTTCGAAATCCAGCCATTCAGAACACTGAACCGGATGCTGAAGATGGTGTGCACAACCTCATCCCTGGTGCCTGGATTTTTACAGCCGTCGGACCAGAACTTTATTGCAATTACGTTCCGCATGCACTAGGCACGAGATGAGGACGTAGTCAGAACGATATGAACTGTCTGTGAATTAGGTGGTCGAGTTACGAACTAGTAAGAATAGGTTTGAACCAACTGGGAACAGAGTAGAACTAGTTACAAACGGATCTAAACTGACCACGAATGGGCTTGGAGTGCTTGGAAACGTTATCCGCCTGATCTGAACTGGCACCTATATACGATCAGAACTTGATACGAACGGACCGCAGACGGGATACAGACGAGATTAATGTAATTAGAAATTTTTATGAACGTACTACTAACATATTTCAGGCATTATTAGGCCAAAATTAACGTTCTACCCCCGACTGCAACCCGTTTTACGATCTAGAAGAGGTGTAGTACTTAATGCACGAAATTGCTTCTCACTCAGTCTATATATGTATATATATATATATATATATATATATATATATATATATATATATATATATATATATTATATATATATATATATATATATATATATATATATATATATATATTATATATATATATATATATATATATATATATATATATATATATATATATATACCTTAAGTGGAAATTCTCCCCCTCCTAAGGATGGTTCTTATATTTCTTAAGAATTAGCTATTGAAATTGGCCTAATAGCCTGTAAAGTGACTTTGTGACTTGAACCAGTGCCTAGTCCGCAAGCCTAGTAAAGAGAATTGCTGTATCAATATGTAACAAGACGAATAGAAGTGTAATTTGGATATTATTTTCAATTTTGAGGAGTCTTATGCTAATCTTGAATTATTTTGGGAATGTACTGAAGTCCCTGCCCTTGGCGTTAAAGGGCAAGATTTGGAGTTCAGTGTACAGACTTTTTGTTAGACTGAAGCTTTTGGAAAGTGGTATAGCTATTAACAAAAATATACTTCTTGTTACAGTGAACTATATTGATTATATAATTATTGCTATTGGTAAGCACCCCTTGTTTTCTAATTGATTAAAGACCCTAATGTTGTAAAGGGCAAATTGTATATATACGCTTCTTTGTAGATTAACTAGTTGTAGACAATTGATTTATGCCTGAGAGTGAGTGTGTGGTGTGAAAGTGGTTTATTTTCCTTGGAAATTCCTTGTTTTTCCAAGAAAATAAGGTTTCATTGTAATAAATAAATATATATATATATATATATATATATATATATATATATATATATATATATATATATATATTGTGTGTGTGTGTGTGTGTGTATGTATTGTGTGTGTGTATGCGCACAGGAGAGTGCGATATCTAATATCAGCATGTGGAGCGTTTTTGTAAAGTAGAGTGTTCGAGTTATATGATCGCTTACCTGCTGCTTCTTCTTGATAATTAGTTCTGCAGTTCTTAATGTTAGTTTTGGATTAGTAATCTTTATAGTCTTAGTCTCTCAGGAGAAGTTTTAATGAGACGAACGGCAGTGTTTCTTTCTTTACTGTGGTAAAGAGTACAAGTACAAGCTACAACTATAAAGCTTATAAATCTATGTTGGACCCTGGCAATATTTATGCTCCTGTACTGAACGACAGCTGCCGGTCCCCTCTGGCTTCTTCTGTCGTTCTGAAATTCAGCCAACCTCGGTTCGAATTCGACACCACCTCCTTAGCTGGTGTAGGATCTGGTTCTCCGCCCAACTGGATTCTTAATTCGTGGAGCGGTCTTTCCTTATCTTGTCCCCATCCCCTTTTAGGTGGGGTTAACATGTTAATTCATCCTTTTCCAGGCGGAGTCAATCATTTAACATGTTAATACCTCCTCCTGGAGGCGGAGCTGTAGTCTCAATAGAAGCTGAGTAAGTTTGGTGCGAGGTCACAGGTCAAAGATTTTATGACTGTCTTCAGATTTTAATTGCGATGGTGTTATGGTTCAACTTCCTTTGACTAAGGTTTTGTTGATCAAATTCTGGCTCACACACCAAAGCTCAATTCTCTCTCTCTCTCTCTCTCTCTTCCTCTTTCTCTTTCTCGTTATTTTCACTGTACATACTCTGATTATTCTCTCTCCTTCCCTGTTTCTTTCTCATTATTTTCACTGCACTTTGATTATTCTCTTTCTCTCTCTGTTTTTACGCTACCCTTTCTACTATTATTTCTTATAGCTATCATTACAAGCATTCTCTCTCTCCTCCTCCTCCTCCTCCTCCTCCTCCTCCTTCTCTTTCACAAATAATAATCAGCAAAACATCTTTAGAGAAGTAAGGTCTGGTAAAACCATTTCATTTCTTATCCTTATAATACAGCAAAAGAAACAGGAAGCTCTTATCGAGCGCCCGCCCACCCCCCCACCCTCCCATAACCCCGCCAACCTCAGAGTAATTCCACATCACCGGAACCGAATCCGAATCCATATTAAATCTGACCTGCTGAAAAATATGATCTCGTATGATTGACAGCAAAAATCCCATTATATTTTCCTATTTTTTCTGTTAGATATATTCATGCTGACTGACAGACATAAAAGGAAACTAATCAAAAGGTATAAATGGCTGGGATTACATAATAGCCATCCAGCTTTGCTGGCGAACCTAAAAACAGTTAGTCTCTCTCTCTCTCTCTCTCTCTCTCTCTCTCTCTCTCTCTCTCACAGAAATATTCACATTTTTTATATTGCTTTAAGCTACGGAGTCGTCGTGTACAGGCTGCTAACTGACCGTATCTCCAATTGCAGGCAATTTATCGTCCGTAACGGTAGAGGCCAACAAGTTCAACATTTTGTCTGTGTATTTAGACTTAACATTTTTTCATAAGAGTCCGTAGTTTAATCGTAATTGCCTTTGTTGCAAATTAAATCAGTGGTCCGGAATACGTTCAAGTATTAAGTTAAAATACACTCTGTTTGATGTAATTAGTTGAAGGGAAGAAGGTCTTCTAAGCAAACGGATTGGGCAGCATCCTCTAAATACAAGGAATTGTCCGACATAAATCGTAACAGTGTTTTAGAAAATGAAACTTCGAATTTCCTCTACTGAAATATTAATAACGATAATAATAATACTATAGAATAAAATGGCAGAATTCAGTGAATTAATCTTATATATTATCTTTTCTATTTTACTTATTACTCGCTTTTCTGGCTCACCGATACTTCGCAATAATTGGCCAATATTCATATTGGGGATAATGCTGAAAGTGGTATTTTATTTAGAAAGGATTTATTAATAAAAAACTGATATTATCAGAATACTGGTGTATGAAATGCGTTCCTCTGGTCCAGGTCAAGTAGGGGTCGTCGTCGGCGTTGGTATCATTCCATAAGAGAGGTCAGTGTCAGGCCGGGATCGTCTCTGGTATTAAGCTGGTATTAATGCTGGTGTAGATCTGGCTTATCACGACGTTTCAACCTTTGCGTAGGTCATCTTCATGGCTGGTCAGCAGTAGAAGTAAAGAGATGGTGTCAGCATGCTGATATTTATAGCGGCTCGAATCCTAGAGCTGAGTTCTCATTGGTCGAGCCGGTCTGCGACGAAGTCTGGGATCTCTGTTTTTGTTTTTGATTAAGCTGACCTTGTGTCAGCACGGGCTCTTGCTACAGAGACGCCCGTAAGGGGATCTCTCGTCGATGGTTGCAGGGATTCAGCCATGCGAGCGCTCGAGTAGTGTATCCGGGAATGAATGTCTGGAGTCCTACCTGCAGTGGGTGCTCCTGGTCATTTGGCTTTGTTGTGTGGTCGTTCGCTGCTGATCTTCGGGCGGCGGTAGGGAGGAGAAACGTTTCTTAGGTAATGTTCAAGTTAGGTTTCTCCTTTCCTATATGGAGGGCTTCCAGATTCGCAAAGGTCGGGGATCAGTAGTTTGGTCAATAATTTCCATATTAGGTATAATATCGCTCCTTTTTATTCTTACGTTATGGGCAGTCCTGGTGTGATTATAAATAGCTCCTTCTTGGGCGTGGTAGGAGATTCTCTTGGAGAATCGCATGGTGGTCATGCCGATGTATTTGCCGAGGCATCCTCGGACGGGGCACATGTATCAGTAGACCACATTCGTCATCTTCAAGGGATCCTGCATGGGGGCTGCTGGGTTGTTCCTCATCACCAGGCTGCTTGTCTTCTTCGTTTTGTATTATTAAATTAATGGTCTTATCCTAATTGGTGGGGGTGACGTTTCTCTCGATGATGGTCTTGAGGGCTTGCTCGTCCTCCTTATACCTTCAGTGGAAGTGCCCTTTGTAAAAAAAGCTTGATGGGCTCTGGGATGTCGGGGCGGGGTTCCTGAAGGTACCAATCTTCAACATTCTTTGCTATCACAGCATCGATGGCGCGATTAGTGTGTCCGTTGTCGACGGGGACCTGGGCCGTTCGTTCTAGTTTGCTGTGTGTCGATCCAGGAAGAGCAGTGCCAGAGGGCCCTCCTGACGAAGGCGCGCTTATACCTCTCAGGGCACTCGCTTTCTCCGTTCATACACATACCCAGGCTCGTCTGCTTCGTGCACACGTTCGTGCGGAATCGGGTGTCTTGCTGCTCGACAAGGACGTCGAGGAAGGGGAGGCGGCGGTCTTGGCAGTGCCCTATCGTAAAGGAAAGGCAACTGTGATAAGCCAGAGCTACACCAGCATTAATACCAGCTTAATACCAGAGACGACCCCCGCCTGACGCTGACCCCTCTTATGGAATGATACCAACACCGACAGCGATCCCTGCTTGACCTGGACCAGAAGAACGCCTTTCATGCACCAGTATTCTGATAATACCAGTTTTGATTAATGAATCCTTTTCTAAATAAAATATGACTTTCAGCATTATCCCCAATATGAATATTGGCCAATTATTGCGAAGTATCACTGAGCCAGGAAAGCGAGCAATAAGAAAAATAGAAAAGATAATATATAAGATTAATTCGCTGAATTCTGTCATTTTATTCAACAGAGTTTGTTTAAAAGAGGGTCTTCTCCCAAGATGATAATAATAATAATAATAATAATAACCATCTGTTGTTCATGGATGACATCAAGCTGTTTGGTAAGAGCATCAAGGAAATAGAGACACTAATCCAGACTGTAAGAATTGTATCGAAGGACATCAGGATAGAGTTTGGAATAGTAAAAAATGTGCCTTGGTCAACAAACACAAAGGCAGAGTGACAAGGACTGAAGGGATAAAGCTATTAAATGGGAATAGCATCAAGCACATAGATGAGACAGGATACAAATACCTCGGAAATATAGAAGAGGATATAAAAAATCATGAGATGAAAGATACAATCAGGAAAGAATATATGCAGAGACTTAAGGCGATACTCAAATCAAAACTGAATGCTGGAAATATGATAAAAACCATAAACACATGGGCAGTACCAGTAATCAGATACAGGCAGGAGAAGTGAAGTGGTCGAAGGCTGAACTCCTTGGCATAGGCCAGAAAACTAGGAAACACATGACATTACATAAATCAGTACACCCAATAGCAAATGCAGACAGACTATGCGTAACACGAAGGGAAGAAGGGGGAGGACTACTGAGCATAGAGAGCTGCGTCAGCATCGAGAGTAGAGCACGGGGACAGTATCTGAAAATCCGTGAAGACCAGTGGCTCAGGAGTGCATGGGAAGAAGGACTGATAAAAGTAGATAAAGACCCAGAAATATACAGGGGCAGGAGAATGACAAACGAACAAGGAATGGCAACAAACCAATGCACTGACAGTACATGAGACAGACTAAAGAACTGGCCAGTGATGAAGCATGGTAATGGCTACTGAGGGGAGAACTCGAGAAAGAAACAAAATGAATCCTAACAGCCGCTCAAGAACTGGCCCTAAGAACCAGATGTGTTCAGAGAACGACAGATGGAAATAACATCTCATCCATATGCAGGAATGCAATATGAAAAACGAGGCCATAAACCACATAGCAAGCGAGTGTCCAGCACTTGCACAGAACCAATACAAAGACGCATGATTCAATAGCGAAAACCCTCCACTGGAGCCTGTGCAAGACCACCAGCTAGCTTGCAGTAATAAGTGGTACCAGCACCAACCTGAAGGAGTGATGAGAACGATCAGGCAAAGGTCCTCTGGGACTATGGTGTCAGAACAGATAGTGATACAGGCCAATGGACCAGACTTGACGTTGATTGACAAAATCAAGAAGAAAGTATCACTCATAGATGTTGCAATACTATGGGACACCAAAGTAGATGAGAAAGTAAGAGACAAGAATTGATAAGTATTAACACCTGAAAACAGAAATAAGAGAGATATGAGACATGCCAGTGGAAATTGTACCCATAATCATTGGAACACTAGGCACGATCCCAAGATCCCTGAAAAGGAACCTGGAAAAATTAGATGCTGAAGTAGCTCCAGAACTCATGCAGAAGAGTGTGCTACTAGACACAGCGCACATAGTAAGAAAATTGATGGACTCCTAGGGAGGCAGAATGCAACCCGGAACCCCACACTATAAAAGCCACCCAGTCGAATAGAATGACTCTGATAGACAAAATAATAATAATAATAATAATAATAATAATAATAATTGTCGAACTGTATTTATCTCAGTTTTCTGCATCATTCACTCAAATTGCATTTATAAATGTTGGAATACTTTTTATTATTATTATGTATATAATGTGTCGTGATAGTTGTTTACATCTCGATTTTAGTAAACATTGACGGAAGAGCGTGTGGACCAAAACATTTTATTTATTGTTATTTCTGTTATTTCAGCAAAGTTCTTCAAGTGCTTATTTTCAGTTTAATTAAAGATTGATGAAGAATATTCTCAGTGAATAACCGAGGGTAGAAGTTGAAGAAGAGGGAGAGAGCGAGGGGACCAATGTCTGTAAACACTGCAGGAATTTAATTCTCGAAGGGAAAGCAAAGTTTTATTTCGAATTAAATTTTCGTATCTAAATTTCCTTGATATTGATCAACTCCTGGTGCTTACTTCAGGGAATCGTTTAGTTATTTATTCATAGTTTGTATTCTCTGTTTTTATAAGATTCGGAAACTTGCTCCTCTGGGAATGTTTAGCAACTTGTCAGTCATGTATTACATGGAGATAAAAACTGCAAACTACATTCGCTTATTTTTCAACATCATAAAAGCAGTATCCATCGAGAGATCCAGGAGAGGAGCTGGTCGATCAATTGTAAATCGCCAAACGCAACACGGTATCACTATGTACCGAAACGACCAAACCGGCCGGAAAGACCGAAACGGCCTGTTAATCAATATGTCCTCTTGGCTCAGTCACATTCGGAGCACTGTATGAAACTTGCATTATCACACTCCTGACTACAAACACCACAGGGATACTTAGGCAGTAGGGCAAACTGACACAATCTGAACCTTTTCACCCTTTTTATGCTGATATGAGGGCACATGAACAACCACTAGCCAGGTAAATTACAGGCAAAGTGTGAAGAAACCCTGTTATCAAATGACTAAAAATAGCAGTTTCGAAAATGGGCTGAAGCTAGTCATTGGCTATTAACAGGGAAGCGTGAGGAAGCCAAAGATGCCATTGATCCACTTTAATAACAAAATAATAATATAATTATTTTTTAAGTAGCCCATCAAGATACTCAGTCTACTTGATTACTCTACAGTGGCATGGTAGCCTACGCAGCTAGTTGCTAAAACTAGCGGCCACCATACATACAATACAAACAATTGTCAGCCGCTGTCTTGTTTCATTACTGTTTAAACAAGTATACAATTATAAACATATATACACAGTAATTAAACAAGTTTAATTTCGGTCTTTTCGGTCGTTTTGGTCGTTTCGGTAAATAGCGAAACCCGCACAACAAGTACCCGAGTCACTGACGCCGATGAGAGAGAAAATTCTTTGGTTGTAAAATGATCCTCAAGGCCCACATTTTGCATAATCATTGCTTTTTAACCCTCTAAATATAATAAGCTTCATCATGAGTATTCACTTAAACTGACTTGTGTGCCAAGACACTGGCAAATTCATCCCTTGCATGATGAAGTGAATATAAAGGAAAGTTCCTGAAGCCAATACAACTAATATGATAAAATAGGCATTAATGGTCAAATTGTAACTTTGAAAGTTGTGTTTGTAAACAAACTCACGGTCGTGTGACATCAATGTCACATGCTTCAGATCTTTTTATTTAAGTTTCTTGCAGACTGCTCTACATTTATATCAATAGAATCTCAGGTCCTTGTTCTTCTTAACAGTCATAAAAGCGAAATGTCCCTCTGTAACAAATTCTGTAGAAATACAGTAGTCCGGATGATTATTTGAAGATTTTCTTCTTGACTATTTTCCACGACCTTTGTCGAATTATGAAGTATCTTCTATAGCCCTTTTTGGCTGGCCTTTCAAGTTGCCGCCTTATACTCGTTATGCAAATCCTCATTATCAGCATCATTTTTTTTTTATTTTGAGATTTTGCTGACGCCACGTAAGTTTCTAAGGACGCCCCTTGTGTGTAATCAGTTGCTACTCTTGTTTTATTGTCGAGGCCGAAAACATTTTGAATGAGGTGCGGAACCAAAGTGAAATTTTGCCAGTGAAACTCTTTATGAAAACCTCGACAGTGGATTATACTCTGTTTTTTTTTCATCTGTCCATCCGCCTGTGGTGTTTGCGTATGGTAACACTGCGTCCCGGGCTTTACATAGTTACATTGCTTACATTCAACAATAATAATAATATCCTATTTCGAATATTAACGGTGTAATTCGCATACTGTAATTTATTAAAACACTTTCCAGTTGCAAATTTACTCCCAGATATCCTTTTATTTACCTAAAACTTACACATAGCTTAACTATTTAAAGCCCGGGACGCAGTGTTACCATACGCAAACACCAGAGGCGGATGGACAGATGGAAAAAAACAGTATAGTCACTACAAATGAATAACCCGCTTCCTAAAAGTAGTAGACAACAACTTTTTTATTTATTTATATTTTTATAATACACATTTAAAAATGTAATTCTGCTCAGTTAAACTTTCACAATTAACGATAGCCATGTTGGAATGATTAAGACTGTTTTGCTCTTTTTAATGATATTTTGTCAGTTGAGTGAACAGTTCAGCTGTGCCACGAATTAAAGCGGTGTCTCGGTCATTTCGTAATCCGTTTATAGTAACCAAAAACTTTATAATTTGCAAGCATGCTAAATGGGTGGTTTCGAGAAATATTTGAAATATATGCACAATATATGAATGTGCTCTTAATGTTCACTGCTTACGTATATTGCGTGTATGTTTGTGTATTCGGTTGAGGTTCATGTCTTCTTTTCAGTCACATAAACAATCGCGCCTTGTCTTCAGTTAGAAGTAGTTGTCACTAGGTGAGAATAAATAAATAGTTAACGTCAATATGAATACATATCAATTCTCTTGGCAGACAACCATTTATAAGATTACGTGAATGCGAAGATAGGTGCATGGTAAATAAATTGGGTAAATTATGAAATGCTTATGTACCATTGCTTTTCTTTTTCAATGTGCAACTTTAATCTTTTTCTCGCCCTCGATGTATGAGAAACGTCAAAGGTTTAACTTTTTTTTTATACTATTTATTCTAACCATTTTCATTTTGCTAGCACAGGCACTTGTATATTCATTTTCCTTGACATCGTGGTTTTTCATTTTCACGAAAGGAAATAAAAGATTTGGCCGGTGAATTTCAACATTACGGTACCCATCACACTCCAGCCGGTTTTTTTTAACGAATATAGTGCAAAAATAAAGAAATATATATATATATATATATATCTTATAAATATAATAATATATATATATATATATATTGGTTAATAATTATATATCTATATATTATTAATAGATCTATATATATATAATATAAACTATATTTTTATTTTTATTATTAATATTAGTTAATAATATAATAACTATATATCTTATAGATTATATTGTGTGTAGTGATATTTATATATATATATATATATATATTATCTATATATATATATATATTGGCGATTTATATTAATATAATACATATAATAATATATATATTATTTTTGTGTGGGGTAAAATATATATATTATATATATATTATATATATATATATATATATATATATATTATATATATATATATAAGCTGACCGATATGGAAGAATGGATGAGCGAATAAATTTTATTGCTGTTTGTGTAAAAATATTAGTAATTGCGAATGTAAGAAGGGACGGGACATATTGATACTTATGATAACAGGGTGTTGATTGTGATTGAGATTGTAAGGGGGATGACAGAAGAACATAAAGGGAAGGAGAATTTGGGATTAAGGAAGAATGTGAGTGTACAGAAATCTCTGTTATGACAAAATTGTCATGAGAATGGAAAAAGTCGTCTTTCTTGGACCAAGATAACACGCACGACAAAGCCGACAGAGACGAAATGAGGAGGCTGTTAGCTATGTAGGCCCAAAAGATAAGTTGTTGAACTGGATTAAAAGGTTTTATGATGGAGCGAATAGAAGCGAAACGTAGGAAAGAATATTCAAGCGGGAGATTGACAGGTTTAGTGGGAGATAGGCTATGAGAAAAGGGTCTCATAGTTCTTTATGGTCTTTAAACATAGAATATTCCAAGAAGTCGGCGAATGGAAATACTATGGAAATACTATGAGTTGTGCATGAGTGTGCAGTGGTTGATAATTGCAGATGATATAGTGCTGATCGGGAATATTTAACAGAAAATGTAGAAAATAGTGAGACTTGCAAGGGGAGAAACAAGGGTCAATGTTGACAAGAATTTGGTTATGAAGGTTAATGGAGATAAGGAAAATGAAGCGGTGAATGTTGATACGGTCTGATGAAGAATAATAGCGGCTCATTCAAATTTGTGGATTTTAAGAGAATACAATAGACAGCAATAGGATGAAAGAGGGTGATCGCAGAATAGGTGAAAAAGAGTGTATACTTAATACCGAGAAGAGGTTTTAGATTGCTCATTAAAGACAATGAAGGGAAATGCGAAAGGATTGTTCAACCAATTTTCGTTTACAAAAGTAAAATGTGGATGTTGCATTCCACTGGAAGACGTCTCAGATGTTTGGTTAGGTGGAAAGAATCAAAGGCAATAGCCCGGAGAATAGAGAGAGTACAGCTCGAACGTTTTAAGGAGGAGGAGGAGGAGGAGGAGGAGGAGCGGAGGCGGCTGGATAAGTGGTGTGGAAAAGGAATTGGAAAGGAAAGATGTTTTATCCAGGATGCAGAGAAATCCGTGCAAGATAGAAATATTGCAAAAGACTTAAAAGAAAGATACACAAACCGACCAAACGATATTCAAGCTTAATGATGCCATGAAAAAGACTAAAAGCGCTTCAATGGAGAGGGAGTCTTGAGAACAATGTCAAAAGAAGAACAAAACCCCGATGCATAATTAGACCAAGTTGGCCTTTGTCGTTCAGCATTGTCATTATAATTCCACAAATCTGCTGCTTCTGGAAGACGATCTGGAGCGCGAATGAATTAAACAGGGAAGCTTCCAAAGTGGGTCTCATTATCACCTCCTGTCTCTAGTATCTGCAGCAGAGTCGGACGAGTCCTCAGAATCCTATTATCTCAATTGTTATGTAGAGCCATATATCTATTGACTATGTATAACGGAGTCTATTGGGGAATGACTCCCTGTTTCACTGTTCCAAAACCTTCACCAAGAATATAACAGAACTACATAATGTTCTTGATATTAGTACCTTGCGATATTAATATTACTGGAATGTTGCCGTCATTTTTAGCGGAAAAGGAACGTCACTCGTATGATTGTTTTAACAGATTTGTTTGTATTTTTTGCCAACATATAAACGTTATTTATTTAACACGTAAGTTAGGAAAACAAACGAGGTCCTTCCTTATTGAGGGGTATTATTCAATTACTTTTCTACAACCTGAGATTATGTGGATCAATTCAGTTCTACTTGAAGTCATATCATACCGTACCTGTATTTTAAGTAATTGTTAACTTTTATTAATAAAGTGTTATCTCCCTATATAAAAGTATGTGGAATTAAAATTCATGAAATACTCTTATTGTTTGGTATTTAACTTTTTTCGTTTTTCAGTTAGATATGCTGAAGAGACCTAATGTCTATTTTGACATTTACATCAAAACTTTTACCGAGATCGAATGACAGTAAGAAGGTATTACATATACGAATTACCATTCTCTCTCTCTCTCTCTCTCTCTCTCTCTCTCTCTCTCTCTCTCTCTCTCTCTCTCTCTCTCAGAATACAAATAGCCTGCTAAAAAGACGACAATAAGAATCAATTCCACAATAAGCTGAGCGTGTGAAGTGAATCGGTTTGAACTAAAATACAACAGTCCCTACTAGTTTTTAGTGGATTAAAAAAATAGAATTTTCCTCTTGATTGTTTCTAAATAAACATTTTATCTAGGATTGTAGATATTCATGGTTTTATTACATACACTTAGAATTCTTCCTTTATGCTCTACGTATTAATAAAGTTGAAAGCCACATCGCATTCCTTCAAGAAGAAAAGACTTAAAAATCATAATTCACGGAGACTAATCAAGAGTCTCTTAAAGTAATCATTGTGTGCTTTTTCGACTTCCCTAGTTCCTCGTTGGACGAGTGGGTTGCGTGCTCGCCTACCGATTTGGTAGCCAGGGTTCGCTCCCAGCCTTGCCAATCCGGAATCTGAGGAATTTATTTCTGGTGATTAGAAATTTATTTCTCAATTTAATGTGGGTCGGATCCCACAATAAGCTGTAGGTCCTGTTGATAAGTAGCCAATTGGTTCCTAGCCATGTCAAAATATCTAATCCTTCGAGCTAGCCCTAAGGGAGCTGTTCATCAGCTTAGTGGTTTGGTTAAACTAAGATATACCGTACTTTACTTTTCACCTTCCCTTCTTCCGAGTGAAGTCGGCGATTATCCGTAAAGCTGGTGGATGAGAATTTTTTTTGTGTATGTACTTTTTTGTCTGGGTTCGTGTTTTAACAACAACAATAAGCTTTCTGTTCGCCATGGGAATGTTTGTCGCAGAATGTTGGCTATTGTGAATATTCCACGGCATATAGATTTGTTTAACTTTTTTATTTATTCATTGTATCTCCTTTTTATTTATTTATTTATTTAATTGTTTGCTTATTTCTCTGTTTCATATATGGGCATTCTATTCAAGTGTAAGCATGATTGAGCATTTCACGGCGATCTCGTATTCCCGTGATCATTTATGCTACTTACGAATTAAATGTAGTGTCACTCACCCTGGATGGTTTGAGGGGAGTCGAGCCTCTTACACCAAGCCTTTTACCTTTCAACACCCAAACGCCGAAGGATTGCTGTCGGAATATGGAGTTTAGACCAAAGGCCAAGCACTGGGACCTATGAGGTCATTCAGCACTGGAAAGGAAATTGAGAGTAGGAAGATTTGAAAGGTGTAACAAGAGGAAAACCGCAGTTGCACTATGAACTAATTGTTAGGAGAAGGTGGATAGCAAGATGGAAGAAAAATGATGTGAATGGAGGTGCAGTAAAGGAAATGAGTGAGGTACACGGACAGCTGTCATTCAGGTTCGATTACTAATTTTTCCAATTCATTTTCTAATGTACAGGATGCCAAGGAGACCTGAGATATATTCTCGTTTGAGCTACGATTGCATCTCGTTCTCTCCGTGGCTTTTCTTTACGGCTTAGTTGGTGGATATATAAGACATCTTTTATGGCGTCTATCTAGATGGTGTTTACTTTGTAAACGTACCTGAGTTTACTCGATCCTTCAAAATAGATCAGCCTCCAATGCAATGTAAATGGTTTGCTTGACCATTTCTTTGTTAAAATTTAATTTAACGATCTCCATATTTTAATTTAGTTTTCTGTTTGTGTAACATAAATAAAAGACGATAGGTAAATCGTATCCGTATGATTTCCTTGACTCAAGAGGGTAGAAGCAATCAATGTCCAAGAAGTGTGTCCTTTTATAAGTGCTGTTGCGAAGGGGGATTTCCTCCGGTGTATAAAGATTTCCCTCGTCCTTTTCAGGATGAAATTTGTATTTGCGATTTTATTCGAGATTGTTTAATAATAGTAGTCTTGATAAGAATATTAAGAAAGTATCTTTTATTACCAAAATGAAAGAAACTATTCACGAAAGGTTTTGCAAGTCGATGAAATCACCAGGAAGACCCCCGCATCCTAACATGAAGTATGTGGCAACCTTAATGAAGGCTTACTGGACTGTGAATAGTTGTAACTAGATTGACATCACGTTGTTCTTATTGTTCCGTTACTTAGTATTGCAGATATAATTCTCAGAGTAGTGGATTCTTAATCAGATCCAGCCGTTTTCCGTAGTTACGCGCTTGTTTCTTCATACTACAATATGTGTTTGTGATATACACTAAATCTCTGAGATCATGGTTGGAAGGAATGTGGTTCACGCCTCGTCAAATGCCACCAATCGACCCAACCGCAAATGGCTGCCAGTGGCCGCTTGGGGTCAAGAAAAGGCAGTTCAGTTGAGATGGATAATAGCAAACAATGAAGAGGGAAAGTATATGGCTAAATAGGCGCAGCTTTGTGGAAATCCGCTGAAAATCATAAGTCATTATGTACTTTAATTACTGATGTGAGTTTAAATGTATGAGAGAGAGAGAGAGAGAGAGAGAGAGAGAGAGAGCTGATGCTCTTAAATAACTGATGCATTCAAATACATACTGGTTCACATCAAAGAAATTCCTGTCTTTTCAGCTTAGTCACGCGGTCAATTTATGAGGTCAGTTATCCACTTGATTATACAAATTTGAGAAAATACGACATAGTTTAATACCTAAAAATATGGGTGTGTATGAGAGAGAGAGAGAGAGAGAGAGACCGTCATTAGCTTTGATTTAATTATTCCCACGTGTACTTTTTTTGCTTTCCTGTGTCCCACAAAATCTTGGTCATATGAAATTTTCTGAAGAATGGCATCATACCATTACTCATTATAGCACAGAATGAATAATGGACTCCCTGGGATTTAACATTTCGTTCACCATTAGAAGCCCAGATGAAACGAAGCATTTATAAAAGAATCTTGACGACAACTGAGAACAGAAATTGCTCTGCGCCGTTAAGTGGCTCTGGCTGTAGGGTTCCGAATTTCATTTAGATTTTTTTCGAGGGTTTCTGTTAATTCTATTATCGTAAATAATTGGATTCGTTTCACGTCATCACGTAAATGATAAAGTGTGTTAATTGAGGATGACTGTTGCGTATATAATTAGAATAATCAGATATTTTTATGCTTATTTAGAAGTTCCTCGCTGGCCGAGTGGGTTTCGAGCTCGACTACCAATCCGGTGGTCCGAAGTTCGATTCTCGGCTCGGCCAACGTGGAATCAGAGGAATTTATTTCGGGTGATAGAAATTCATTCCTCGATATAATGTGGTTCGGATCCCACAATAAGCTGTAGGTCCCGATGCTAGGTAACCAATTGGTTCCCAGCTACGTAAAAATATCTAATCCTTCGGGCTAGCCCTAGGAGAGCTGTTAATCAGCTCAGTGGTCTGATAAAACTAAGATATAGTTAACTTATGCTTATTTAGAGATTTGGATGCGATTTCCTTGGGTGCGAATCGCTAAGTTGGTGTATAGCTCCCATTTTCGAAAATGGTGACGAAATGTTATTGTGTTTTTGTTGACTTGACTGCTTCGATTTTAGGGACCGAGATTTGGATTTCGGAATTTATTTGTTTACTTGATGACCTTTCCTTGTGCATCGTTGATTCTACGTTGATGACTTGGTTTTGCATATATGATCTGCGATGCCCTGTAAGATGAAGAAGTAAATAAACAAAAGGCAAAAGTTACCTACCGTGGAAGTTGAAGTAAGAAAATAAGCGAGTGACTAGAAATTCCAGAGAGAGAGAGAGAGAGAGAGAGAGTCTTGAAATTCCTAAATTCAAACCTGCATGTCGAGGAGAAGAGGTTAGGTAATACTGTCTCGCTTCAGAAAAGTTGGTGAAACGGAATCAATAGTTTCATTAATTCCGATTGAAGGACTGACAAAATAAACAACAGAGGAGACAAAGCTTCCACTGAAAAAGTCGAGAAGTCAGCTTGTTAGAACAACAAAAGTCATCAAAGAAATGTTATGAGCAAATATTGCAGAACACGATCAGATGAATAAATTTGTTTACAATTGTAATGTCTCATTTGTGCAAGTGTGCATGCATTATAAAGTTCTCTCTCTCTCTCTCTCTCTCTCTCTCTCTCTCTCTCTCTCTCTCTCTCTCTCTCTCTCTCTAAAAGTTAATGTATATTGGTTCTAGGACACTTGGTTTATGTGAAGGTATTTTACAAGATCTGCTTTTTGGGGACAACCTAGTTATTTCTCTATATTTTGATCTTATCTACTATGCCTGTAGATAACGCTGCTCTTAGATATGTGTATACACGCGCGCACACGCACATATACATATATATTATATATTATATATTATATAAGTTTGCTGGCATGAACGAGGCTCCAAACATGAATGAAATAGAAAGCATTTCCTTGTATAAATATGTTCAATTTGCCTTCACTCAAAAGTAATTTGGTTCCATAACAATATCATCATTATTAGTAATAGTATTATTATTACTTCAGAATAGCTAACCACATTACAATGTAAGATATATTATGATGTCGGAATGTGATACATTTTGGTAGTCTTTCCTTCTAATTCGACATATCTTCAAACAATGCCGGTGCCTTTGAACGTGTCGTTGACGTTGGCGTAATGAGACAATTGATTCGTGTTTCCTTAGTTTCCTTTTCCTTTACCGTTAGCAAGAGCGGAAATTATTTGAAGTTTCTCTTTGATACCAAAAGTTTCCCAGAGCCTTTGTGATCCTTTGGTAATTTTGAGGTCTTCGTCATTCTTGGTCTTTCTGTCTCAAAGGCGAAGGTTGGGGACGGTACGCCGTCTCCCTCTCAATATCCTCCACGGCCATAATCACGTTAATCAAGGCTCGTTCTTCCGCCTTCAGATCTTGTAAGACTGAAGTCGTTGGGAAACTGACACGGTTGACACCTTGCATAATCGGTCTGTGTGCAGTAAGCTCTAACAACCTTCAGCCGCGGTCGAGGTTTTGGTGCACAAATACCGCCATTTAAGATTTGCTGGAGAACACGAGAGGAAAGCAGACTACTAATGGATGATCAGCCTTTTCGTAATGTTCCGCCTAATTAGTCATGGAGTCGTCGGTGACGCTTCGGGTTGCTTGGCTTCTTGATGAATTTATAACCAGTGTTCTCGAACCTTCAGTTGGGGGTCCCTTTAGCCGGATGGTGCCGTCGGTGCAATTCACGGGGTGCACTGTAGGCATGACTAAAGGTTCTTTGAAGCGTCCCTTCGGCCCCTAGCTGCAACTTCTTTTCTTCCTTTCACTGTACCTCCATTCATAACATCTTTCCTCGATCTTGATATCCACGCTCCCTTAATAGTTATTTCAAAGTGTGACAGAGACCTTTTCCTCCTGTTACACCCATGAAATCTACCTAAACTCAATTTCCTTTCCATTGGTGAATGACCTCATTGGTCCCATTGCTTGGCCTTTGGCCTAAACTCTATAACCCACTCATTCTGTTCGGCCGTGGCTTTTGCGCTATAGGTTCTGTAGCACATCCTCAATACTAAAGGTTTCCACAGGTTCTTCAACTTGACCGAAGCGATCAAGCGCGAACACCTTGACCTTTCATGGGATCTCATGTTGTTCCCTTGTTTCAGAGTACAAACAAACATATTTTGTTTTTGTTTATCATAATCTCAATTCGATATGAAGCTCGCTCCGTCAAAATATTATTCTTACGCTTATCCAGACTTTGACCTTGAACAACTTAAACCATTCCGAAGATGGAGTTCTGAAATTTACAGCGGTGGGTGATCATGTTGGCGAAACAAGGACTGCCGAGGAGCCATCTGTGTCAGGAAGGCTCCCACTGTAATAGCCACCAAATATAAAACAGGAAACCTCCTTGGAAAACCAACTCCAATGATTATATTAATATATGTTACTTGCAATTGGTACCTTTTTATCAATTTGTATTATCCGCGTGTCAGTTTTATTTAAGGTATTCTGTGTGTGTTCTAGTATAATGATAATTTTTCTGCAGTCATGTACACATACGCGCATACAAATTATATATATATATATATATATATATATAAATATAATATATATATCTATATATATATATATATATATATTATATATATGTGTGTGTGTGTGTGTGTGTGTGTGTGTGTGTGTGTGTGTGAAATTCCACTTACTCTTAGCCTTATTTATTCTGAATGACCACCAATTTTTCACGTAGTATTTCAGAGCAATAATTTAAGTTAGACATATTTACGAGGAAAACTTGGTATTTCCATTTAATCTTTTGGGGTAACTAATAACTACACCTGAGAGGAATCCTTGAGATATGATAAGGAAGGGGACTGTTTGGTGCAGCCGTATTTAGCTGGCATTGATGGACTTTCACATGCAATATTTAGGACGTTATTCCCAATGCAAATTGAAATATTCGCACTTTTGAGATATGTGATTCATTTGGGAAATGGTCTTAATATTCAGAGCATTTATGGTGATCTTTGCTAAGGATGTTTTGTGAACACTCGCGTTCGGTTGGACTCTTCAGGATATTGTCACAGAACGGGAACTTTTAGCCTGTTCGTATCTAGAACTTTCGAGTTTCGAAATTGACTGTAGTATGAGTATCCAAGACACTCGAATTGTATAGGATCGTCTACAAACATTTATATCTAATTGAATTTTTGAATTAGATGACTAACAGATATTTAAAATATAACTACTTTCCATGAGTAGATTACGGCACCAAAGGAAGGTTGTGTGTATCTTGGATTTGACATCTTATATATATATGTAATAATTACATTATAATATACAGATAAATTCCATATCTGTAAATAAACCCACGACCTAAGGGGTCATTGGCGAATTAGGAGCGCCCTACGTGACCATAAAACAAGACAACAAGATGTGAAAACTGGACCACGCTGTGCAATGCTTGCAGTAGCCTGGTTGGCGTTTGCATGTCTAATCATTTATGTATTTTGTCAACTGATCACAACACCTTCCATGGGAAGCAGTTGACCTGTTAACCCGCAGCGGAAACTCACGACTTCCGAGCCGGCAGGGTACGTATTCATTTTGTTCTAATTATAATCAATCGCTGAGATAGCTAGTGTTCCGCTATCGACGCGATGCCCCTGTATTAGTAGTTCTCTTCTAGTTACTCAACGGAGCGGTCATCCGACCAAACCATCTCTCTACTCCAGTGATGGAGCTAAGAAATAAAGTTGTTAAAAGTTATACTTCCTCCGTTTGAGTCATCTCCCTTATTCCAAAGAAGAACCAACTCTACTAGATATCACGCAGATGAGAAGGGAAAGCAGAACCACAATGCTTACGAACAACAGTCGTAAGAAAAGACATACAATCTGTCGCTGTCTCACACCATTATACTAAGTGGACAAGCGGGAGATAATATCTGGTGGCAGCCTAAATCTACAATTACAAAAGAACCATATACGTCTGCCGAAGAAATGTATCATCGAATACCAGCTATAAATCAATAATAAACGGAGAAAACGGGATCTTCAATCAACATGCAATTGTAAACATCCTATGAATACGAAGAAATGTCCTTCATCGAGACGAATTCGAGCATCAACATCGACGTTTAGTGAACGACTTTCATCACATATCTCCAAGAATCAAGCTGGACGTGAAGCAGCATCGGACCATCAACGGGAAGAGAAGCAACCATCATACAAACAACGCGCGATCACAAGCCAGGACGAAGAGATTAGGTCAAGAGGAAGCAACGCGAGAGAGAGAGAGAGAGGCTGTGACGTCATTACGACATCGACGGTCTTCCTGCGACGCGAGAGAGAGAGAGAGAGGCTGTGACGTCATCGGAACGTCATCATTCTTCCCGCATATATACCAAAGCTAAGTACATCCTTTATCCATTCAGGTTTTTTCAGTGAAGTGTTTTACATCACGAGTCGATCGTCCAGTATTCCTGGGGTGAGTTATCCGCAATCTTATTCTTAATTCATTACAGGAATCAATCTTTAACTACGAGTTCTCGCCCGTAGATTCTTTTTTTTCTCGTTGTTGCTAATCGCTTTTCTTCCAGGAGTTCTCCGGAAAATATCTTTATCACATTATCTGTATTAATATTATCATTTTGGGGGATTTTCCTATTATTTGCAACACATTTTTATTTTACATTGCATATGCATTTACGCAGTGGTTGTGTGTACTCTTATAGATACTTTGATAGGATCGCAAGGAATCGTAGTGATAAGAAAAAAGTAAAAGTTAACATGGCAACTACTGTGGCTGGTTCTTCCGCACCGGGTAACCCTAATCCTGTGGTCACTCTCGTCAGTGCGAGGTCAGCAATAATCCCTTTTCAAGGTCGGGTCAATGGGTTCCTGCCTCAAAACGTTGAGTCATGGGTCTCATCTGTAGACGCTCATTTAAATGCAAAATGCATCACAGACCGATCTGTACAATTACAGGAAGCCAAAAGCTTCATAGACTTTGCTAAAGGAGGCGCAAGTGCATATCTTAGAGGAGTCTCTTTCCAAGAGGCGGTTACATGGGACGATTTCAAAGTTAGGTTACGTGCTGTATATGGCGGTGAAGAGACTTTAGACGTAGTGCTGGCTTTAAGGAACATCCTTAACCAAGCCTCTATGACTCAGCTTAATGTTGTAGAACGGGCGGCAGTAATTAGCCGACCGGCTAAATGAATATCAAGTTAATTTTAAGTAACCTCCGCGTGGGTTACAAGATCCAATATCGCCGTGGAAGATTTCATACGGTTGATATACCTGACGTGTATGACAGTCATGTTGCCTGAAGCTTTAGTGCGGTGTTTTGACAAAAAGCTACAGCCCAACAGTACGGAACTAGATGTGTATAAACAGATAAAAAACACATGTCTAAATGTACTGACCTTGATCCCTTGCTTACCCAAGTTTTTGCAAAAAATGAGAATAAGCCACAACAAGTAAACGTGGTCAATAATAATCAAGCTGCAGGGATGATTTGTTATAATTGTAAAAGACTAGGTCACATGATTTCAGACTGTCGGACGCGTTTTTGTTCAATTCATAACAGTTCCACTCATTCATATAATGGTGCTTCTCGCGGAATCAACAGCAGAATCCTAGAAACACGCAAAACAGTTGCCAATGAAAACAAAAAGAAGAATCCTCAGTACTTTAAAAAGAAAAAAGAAGCGGCGAACAGCTAATGCTGTTCAACATCACAAACAAACAAATGTGCTTCAAGTAACTCTGTTCCTGAGCCATCTAGCTAGAACTCGCAAGGTCAAGCGAATTTTCCGAGTGTGCAAAACAAAGCAAATACCACGTAGTCAGCTCCAAGGGGGGAGAGGACGATGTTGGGTCATTCATATCAGCATCTTTTGTATCAAATAATCAATTTAATCATTTACCAGATCATTGTGAGGCAATCGATTTTCCTATGAAACACACAGCCGAATCAAAAAATCAGTGCAGGTTCCCGTAGATTTGCAACAAAATTTCACAGCAACTTATAGTCAAGACTGAGTTACGCCCACCAGTACACGCAGCAAATTTAGAACACAAGCCATTTACGTTATTTTTTTATTCTGGTAGTCCACGTAATATCATGGATTTGCGGACTCACCATTTATTGTTTTCAAACTTCCCTATAGAGAAGTCCGGAGTAAGACTCTCGGGTATAGGAAATAATGAATTAAATGTGGTAGGAGTAACTCATGTTCAGTACAAGGTCGGTAAAGCGCACGTTTTCCGATGCCTTTATCGTTGTACAAAACTTTATATGTATCCCCCGCTGTAATTATAGGATACCCGTCTATGGGCACTCAAAACATTCCTTACCTTAGCCCCTGCAAAACACGGCGTGTATATCAAAGGAAAATTTCTATAAGTCTTCTAACACCTTAAAATCAGTTTTAGACAACAAGGAGACAACAAATAGAATAGTAACGTACGTTGAAGAACCAATCACTTGTCTCATGAATCAAGAAATAATCCATGCGACCCAACAGAATTCTCGCTCACCCGTAATATCAGCTTGCACACAATCTCTCGAGCCAAACATAACTTCGAACATATTAGTGCGTGTAAAGAAAACTTTGCCAGGATCTGAAATGCTAATCCTTTCCAACACTCTGAAAACTCATGGATTATCCGTCACACAAGCCATTTATACAGTCGGCTCACAACAACAATGTACATTGAAGTCTGTATTCATTTGAATACCACTTTAGTAATTCACAAAAATCAACATATCTTGGATGTGGAAGTTTATAAACATCGCATTCTTACCGTCGCTGAGATCAATCACGCTCAATCAGTTGCGGACGAATCCCTTTTGCAATCTATAAAAAATAAAATCAATAAAGACATTCAAGAAGAAGAAATTCAGCAGAAATTTCTTGATCTTTTAACTAAATATCATAATGTTTTCTCCACTACGGATGGATCCTTAGGAAAAACGGATGTCATAGAACACCAAATAAGGTTAAAAGACAAGCAGAAAGTTATCTATGTACCTTCGTACAGACTCCCTATGAAATTCCAGAATGAGATAAATGTTGAAGTAGGTGAAATGCTAAAGGAAGGAGTCATTAGGAAATCAAACAGCCCTTATAATTTTTTCGTTAATAGTTGTACCGAAAAAAGATCGAACTTGGCGTATCTGCGTAGACTCCCCCGTTCGCTTAAATGAGGAACGATCCCTGACCAATTCCCAGTGCCATGTACTGACGATATTCTATCTTTACTAGGCCAGGGGACATTATGAATTTTTGTGTATGCCTTTTGGTTTACGTTGTGCTCCCATAACATTTACTAGAATATGATAACATAGTGTTTGGAGACTTGTTAGGTGGGATATCCTACATGCCTATATGGACGACCTTGTAATCTTTTCTAATACCTTAGAAGAACATTCTACGTAAATTAGAGCTAGTGCTACAAAGACTAAGACAGCATAACCTAAGGGTAAAGATAAGTAAGTGTGAATTTTCAAAACAGAACTAGTCTATTTAGCGGTTTCGACGGTTGTATAGTCAAGGTCTTAAAGTAGTCCACGATAAGGTATTGGCTATCCGTAACTTTCCGATACCTACTAACGTCAAGGGAATACAGCAATTTCTGGGATGTAGTGGCTATTATAGGCGTTTCATACGCAATTACTCCATCATAGCCGCTCCCCTCCCTAATCGATCTTACGAAGAAGGGCGTAGATTTCATATGGTCTGAGAAACATCAACAGGCGTTCAATACCTTGAAAGATGAACTGTGTAGTTCCCCTATCTTAAAATTTCCTGACTCAGTAAGGAATTCTTTATTGTAACAGACGCCTCAGACCTAGGAGTAGGTGGGGTATTGCTTCAGCAATATGACAAACAGTTTTTACCCATATAGCTTTTTATTCACGTAAACTGAGACCTTCCGAAAGTTAAATATGCAATAATAGACAAGGAAGGGCTCGCTATTGTTAATTCACTAGTGCATTTTAAGTTCATAATATACAGTTTATCCGTCAAGGTTCTCACTGATCATAAGCCCCTAACCGGACTTCTTTAAATGGCGTTTCAGTCACAGCCCCCAAACGAACTCGGTGGCCAATATGATCATCCAAGACTTGGCGCGAGGATCGGGTATTTACCTGGGAAAGCAAATATCATTGCTGACGCATTATCACGCAACCCCGCGTCATCTTGTACGGAGCCATTAACTGAATTAATAGATATATCAACATCCATGCCTATTGTTAAAACTATATCTGAACAGGAGATCTGGGCTGGAGTGCTGAACTAATACGAGCGGAACAAAGAAAAGATCAGCAATTCGAAAAAAATCATAAACGCTTTAAACGGAAATCCTAAGGAAAAAGAATATATAAAGTATAAGCAGCAGAATTATATAATCAAGGATAATATCCTGTGAGATCCGTGACGAGGAAAACCCGCAACACACCACAGGTGAATAACGACCAGGTAGTGGTACCGATCTCACTTATACCCACTGTCTTAAATTGGTTGCATGCAAATCCATTGCATGGCCACCCGGGTTTCTCCATCATGTCACAGAAAGCCAAAAAAACAAATCCTTATTTTATTGGCATACGATGCTTACAGATGTAAAAAGCACATAGCTAATTGTCGCACTTGTCAAGAACACAAAGGGCACACAAAGACACCTGTCAGCCTAGGGGCTTATCCCGTACACAATCAACCCTTTGAGAGAGTACACTTAGTTTTATTCACAAAGGGTTTCTTTGACGAGTCAGACAGAGGTTAATCAAGCACCATCCTAGTTAATCATAGATGCCTTGACTCGATATACCGAACTGATAGCGCTTAAAACAACAACTGCGGTCGAGTGTGCTAGGAAGTTTTACGAGTGCTACATTTGTAAACATGGAATTCCACACATGATAATATCTGACTCGGGTGGAGAGTTCAATAATCATTTCCTTAACTCATTGTGTGAATTCCTTTGCATAAAGAAAATCAATACCATGATCTACCACCCAGAGTCTAACGGGCTAGTGGAAAGAGCAAATCGTAAGGTTTTAAACATATTAAGGGTTACAAGAGGGGGGATGGACCCCAACTGGGATATTGCCATACCTGCGGTACTAAGCACTCTTAATCACTCATATCATGTATCTATTAAAATGTCGCCGCACGAGGCACTGTACGGCACCCAGTTAGAACGCCTTTCCATGTATTAACGCCTACAACCAATTTATCAAATCCTCTAAAGATGTTATGGATGCAAGCATAAGTCGTTATAATATACTTCGTAATAATCTAGAAGAATCACAAATCATAATGAAAAGAAATCATGATAAAATAGCTAAGCCAACTAAAACATATGCCGTGGGCGATAAGGTATACATACAAAGTATACGTACGCAAGGACTCAATTACAAACTGACACCTAAGTTTGAGGGCCGGTTTAACATTTTAGAAATATTAACGGCCAATAGATTTAGAGTTCAAAACGTCTCCAACCCACTGATACGAGAATCGTTCCATTGGCGCACATCAGAAATTAAAAGAGGGGTAGAAGGAAAGTGAGGGAAACTTTTGTATAGTATGAAACTTTTATATACTTATATATATATATATATATATATATATATATATATATATATATATATATATATATATATATATAATATTTGTATGTAAACATTTTTCTTTAACATGAGTTATTACATATATTTTACTCATTGCAGGTTTCCAAAATGAATCTGTTATTGTTAGGAGTGATATTGTTCGTTCAGACATCTTTGTCGTGCGGGAAGAGCGCTAAAACAAACAAATTAGATTTTACTCATGGCACTGTTGTAGAAAGAACAGATGATGTTTTCATTACCGCAAGCAATATAGAAGTAGATATGTAGGCGATCTTTCTCCCTGAGGATGACGTCATTAACCTAAAGAGTGACCTGTTGAGGTTTGCTGTTTCGTTGAATGAAATGCACCAACGTCATTTTCCGGCTAACCCAGAGAGTTCGATAGCACAAACACTAAGCGTCGCGGAAATGTTATCATACGACTTGCAAAATAAAACCGCCGAGGCAGAAGCTCTGGCTCGAGATCTGCTGATGTGGACTGTGCGGCACAATAACCTCGAACGTCGCAACCCGTTTATCTTTGCTGCACATCACCGACTTATGCAGGAGGAGAAAATCTTCGTTTCTACGTGCTGCTAGCCGTGTTTTGCGTTACGGTGATGATTATTATCGCCGTTAACATCTTTGCTTGGCGTAGGTTGAGGCGAACACAGACGGATCTTCAGAGGAACGTTCTGCCACGTCCAGACGACACTCCTATTGCATTAAAAGCATTTACATTCAGAGCCATCTGAAACTGGCCATTTCACCTGACTCAGAGGAAAATTGTCTGGAATTGTGTTGTGTGTGAAAAGTAGTCTGTACGCTGGCAATATGTAGGACAAGAGACTCCAAGCCTTTGCATTTATTTTTTTAAATATATGAACAGTTAAAAGTATCTTTCGGGCACCTAATAAAATATTGAAGCCCTATATATTGAAATGTTGGTGCGTGTACGTACCAGGAATCTATATTTTGTGCACAGTCATGTTATCTTTATATCTTTACAAAGAGTAACAAATATTCTTGAACAGTTATCCATGATCATGTATAAATTATGTATCTCCACAGGGTAACAACTATTCTTAATCGGGTTACCTATTACTATAATCTTCATGTATACATGTTAACCTTTTAATTTTTTGGTACCTAATAATCATTTATTTACATTATACCATATATATCAAACATGGATCTGTATTTTCAATGCATTTTCTTTGTTTATGAATATGTCCATTAGATATGTAATTTTTTTACATATACTTTTATGCACTTAATCACTTGTTTATGGTTATTAATAAATATATATTACGGGCACACTCCTAAAAAACCATGTTTAACGTAATTTTTGTTGTTCAATGCTTGAATGGTAGCTGTCCGAGCCTAATGTAATAATTACATTATAATATACAGATAAATTCCATATCTGTAAATAAACCCACGACCTAAGGGGTCATTGGCGAATTAGGAGCGCCCTACGTGACCATAAAACAAGACAACAAGATGTGAAAACTGGACCACGCTGTGCAATGCTTGCAGTAGCCTGGTTTGCGTTTGCATGTCTAATCATTTATGTATTTTGTCAACTGATCACAACACCTTCCATGGGAAGCAGTTGACCTGTAACCCGCAGCGGAAACTCACGACTTCCGAGCCGGCAGGGTACGCATTCATTTTGTTCTAATTCTAATCAATCGCTGAGATAGCTAGTGTTCCGCTATCGACGCGCATGCCCCTGTATTAGTAGTTCTCTTCTAGTTACTCAACGGACGGTCATCCGACCAAACCATCTCTCTACTCCAGTGATGGAGCTAAGAAATAAAGTTGTTAAAAGTTATACTTCCTCCGTTTGAGTCATCTCCCTTATTCCAAAGAAGAACCAACTCTACTAGATATCACGCAGATGAGAAGGGAAAGCAGAACCACAATGCTTACGAACAACAGTCGTAAGAAAAGACATACAAACTGTCGCTGTCTCACACCATTATACTAAGTGGACAAGCGGGAGATAATATATATATATATAGATATATATATATATATATATATATATATATATATATATATATATATATATATATTTATATATATATACCAACAATGATTACGACGGCCATATGGCTACATATGATACTCTTGATAGTCTTATATGAAAGTATAATTTATGATAGTATTGATAATAAAATAAGTATTGACATCAGCTGTATTATCTCAGGAATATCTGTATAGTTGTGATTAAGTGCAATATTTATGAGCGTTGTTACTTCGATAGACTCGGGGTTTAAGTGCAAATATCTGAGGGTAATTCATTTTTCTCTCTTGAAGGTCAGCAATTATATAGAAATCGTTCTCGTTTTCTTATGATACTTGCGATTGGAATATAGAATTTAGGCTAAAGGCCCAGTGCTGGGACCTTTGATGCCATTCAGCGCTGAGAGGAAAAATTGCCAGTAAGAAGCTTTGAAAGGTGTTGGAGGAAAACCCTTTAATTACACTGTGAAGCAAGTGTTAGAGAGGGTGGGAAAGTCAGACGAAAGAAAGCCAATATGATCAGAAGGACAGCAACAGGAGTGGAAGAGTTTAGAGCTAGTGGCCGAAAGGACGCTGCAAAGAACCTCGTGTAATGCCTACAGTGCGCCATGTGATAGTTTTTTCTCACTTATATTCTCTATCACATTTTTTATATCTTTATAACAGAAGTGGTTTGTTATATAGTAGATTTCAAATATCCGCTGGTATATGTTGCTTTTTAATTAGCTTTCAGTTATCGGATGAAAAACAGATGCAGTTGATCAAGACTATGGTTTTTTCAGTTTTACACCACACACACACACACACACACACACACACACACACACACACATATATATATATATATATATACATACATATATATATATATATATATATATATATATATATATATATATATATATATATATATATATATATATATAATGTATGTATGTATAATCTCAAACAGGAGAGCTGACAGAAATATTCTTGATTAGTCATAAATTACATGTTTATTCCCAACGTTTCATCCATACTTACATAATCAGGGGCTCTAGAATTAAGAAACAAAAAAAAACTTTGGCAACAAAAAATACAGAAAAAGTACACATTGGCTAAAGTTAGAAAATAAAAAAACGACAATCAATTTAAAAAGAGAGATTTTACACAGGTCACCGAGCAGCAGTCAAAATACTGAGAAATTAATTAAAACGAATAGAACATATGAACGTCAAGTAAAAGTATTCATGTATTTAAGATTTATATTTTAAAACACAAAAAATTTCTAACCATATAAAGAAAATAAATAAATACACAAAAATTATTAATGGTATATGGAGCCAACCTGTCAGTACGACACAAATACAAAAAATGAGGTGTTCAAAAGAAGAACAAAACAAAACCATTATTATTACGACAGGTATAAAGGAACAGCCGAAGTCTGAGTGCTCAATTTCGGAATAAGCTGTTTTATCATCAACGACTCGATGATTGATAGTTCCAGTTGGCTTGAATTCGTCCAATTGTGCTGAAATCTCTGCTTTCAGTGGGAGTTTTACCAAATTTCGTGTGACTTCTAATGTCAGAGTGTTCGGGGTTGGAGATTTTTACCCCCGTACAAAAACCTAACCCCCTATGAGAGGATCAATTCTAGGGCGTAGAACTAAAAGGGCCAATGTAAAAAAATGGCCGATTGTAGTTAAGACAGTCGCTAAACTAGAAATTTATCTCTGTTTCACTGCTATAATGGCCAATGTTATACATTAAGCAATCACCCCCAAAAAAACTTTAGTTTGCTGTACTTACCTGAATTTTAAAAAAAGGAAGCAATATTTTAAATGCGAACACTTTTAAAAACGCCACTCCTTAAAGTTGGTGGAGAGGGCGACTTGTCTAGATACTTGTAAAGTACGGAGTAATAGCCTTAAATATGTGTCAGCAATTGTATTTAAACTACTAATTATACTCTGTTTTTTTCCATCTGTCCATCCGCCTGTGGTGTTTTTGTATGGTAACACTGCGTCCCGGGCTTTAAATAGTTACGCTGTGTGTAAGTTTTAGGTAAATAAAAGGATATCTGGGTGTACATTTGCAACTGAAAAGTGTTTTAATAATTTACTGTATGCGAATTACACCGTTAATATTCGAAATAGGATATTATTTTAATCGTTGAATGTAAGCTAATGTAACTATCTAAAGCCCGGGACGCAGTGTTACCATACAAAAACACCACAGGCGGATGGACAGATGAAAAAAAAAACAGAGTATAGTTAAGCTAATAGCCTCGTAGTTCAACTACGAGGATACATGAAATTAACTAGGATTTTTTTCTCAATGCCAACTTCCTCCAAAATCTTGGAATTTGCTAAGATTTGGTCTTCACTGACCTGATTCCTCTAAGGAGGGTGGCTTTTGAGGAAAATACACCAAACCTATTACCTTCACAAAATCTTTAATTAAGAGGGCATCTTACGGCTGGAAAACTTCCAAGTCATTAAGAGTGCACCCTACATCTGGAAAACTTCCATGTCAATTAAGGAGAATGCACCCCTAATCGGTCTGGAAAAACTTCCTAAGTAATTAGGAAGGGTGCACCCGACGTCATGGAAAAACTTCCAAGTAATTAGGAGTTGCCAACCCTAACGTCTGTGGAAAACTTCCCAAGTAATTAGGAGGCGGCCCACCCTAACGCCTGGAAAACTTCCCAAGTTAATTAAGACTTGCACCCTAGCGTCTGGAAAACTTCCACACCCAAGTAATTAGGAGTGGCCCCTATGCCTGGAAAATTCCAAGTAATTAGGAAGTGGACCCTAACTCCTGGAAAACTTCCAAGTATTAGGCTGCACCCACGGCCAGTGAAACCTTCCAATAATTAAGAGTCACCCTACGTCTGGAAACTTCCAAGTAATTAGGAGGTGGCCAACCCTACGTCTGGAAAAAACTTCCAAGTATTAATTAGGAGTGGCCACCCTAGTGGGTCGTCTGTAAAACTTCCAAGTAATTAGGAGGTCAAAAACCTTACGCCTTAAACTTCCAAGTAATTAAGAGTGCAACTCTCCTGACGTCTGGAAAACTTCCAAGTAATTAGGAGTGCACCCTATGCCTGGAAAACTTCCAAGTAATTAGGAGTGCACCCTACGTCTGGAAAACTTCCAAGTAATTAGGAGTGCACCCTACGCCTGGAAAACTTCCAAGTAATTAAGAGTGCACCCTACGTCTGGAAAACTTCCAAGTAATTAGGATTGGCTCCCTACGCCTGGAAAACCAAAACTTCCAAGTAATTAGGAAGTGCACCACCCTTACGATGGAAAACTTCCCAAGTAATTAAGAGTGCACCCGACATCCTAGGAAAACTTCCAAAGTAACTTTGAGGAGTGTATCCTATCGTCCTGGATCGAAAACTTCCCAAGAATAATTAGGAGTGCACCCTACGCCTGGAAAACTTCCAAGTAATTAGGAGTGCACCCTACGCCTGGAAAACTTCCAAGTAATTAGGAGTGTATCCTACGTCTGGAAAACTTCCAAGTAATTAAGAGTGCTCCCTACGCCTGGAAAACTTCCAAGTAATTAGGAGTGTATCCTACGTCTGGAAAACTTCCAAGTAATTAGGAGTGCACCCTACATCTGGAAAAACTTCCAACGGACAATTAGGAGTGTATTCCTACATCTGGAAAACTTCCAAGTAATTAAGAGTGCAACCTACATCTGGAAAACTTCCAAGTAATTAGGAGTGTATCCTACATCTGGAAAACTTCCAAGTAATTAGGAGTGCACCCTACATCTGGAAAACTTCCAAGTAATTAGGAGTGTATCCTACATCTGGAAAACTTCCAAGTCTTGTTAGGAGGTTCATACAGTTTCCTCAACCTCATCGACCTCTGTCTTATGCATATTATCTAACTGGTTTTGAGTAGCCAGGGGAAATTGTCAGTTTGGAGATTATGCATATATAAGAAATGCCTTAATATACTGTAACCATATTGTAAATTTTTTATTTGTATATAAAGTAAGTTAATCCTTTCAAAAAAAAAACTGACTTCTTGGAATGACCATCGACACAGGTAATTTGGTGTTTCTGGGAAGTGGTAGGGCTCTGGATTTACTATGCATTTCAGGGACCGCGAGTCATCGTTTTTCTCAAATATCTTCTGAATTAATTATTTGATTGAAATGGTACTTTAATGCAGTTTACGAGACACCTTCCGGTAATTTTTGGAAAAATAGTGCATTGTCAAATTTTGTTAGTTAAGGCGTTTACTCTTGACTTTTAAAGGCAAAGTCGTATGAATCAGAAGGAGTCATTTACAGATTGGTTTGTTTGTATGGTGTTTTTACGTTGCATGGAACCAGTGGTTATTCAGCAACGGGACCAACAGCTTTACGTGACTTCCGAACCACGTCGAGAGTGAACTTTTATCACCAGAAATACACATCTCTCACTCCTCAATGGAATGGCCGAGAATCGAACCCGCGACCACCGAGGTGAGAAGCAAACACCAAACCAGCCATGCCACTGATGCGCTATTTATAGGTTTGAACGTCCGCAATCCTCCATCCCTTCCCTCTCCCTCACTCCCTTTCTCTCACATTCTTTATCGCTGTTTCTCATTTCTCACCCAGTTTACATATTGTAATTTTCAAAATAGAATAAAATGCCGATAATGGGAGAGTTCATCATGAAAAGGATGAAGAGGTTTGACGTAATGACCGTAATAATGGTTAATTTGCCCCAATGTTTTCGGTTTATAGTATCCCTTCGTAAACTGATGGCGACCGATTTTTCATTGCTGTCATAGTGACCATGTTACTTTTGCCCGCGTCGTTTACAGGAGTGCATTTCAAATACGACTCCTAACCATATACAAAATGGAGAGAGCTCACAATAGATTAAGGGTCAATGCCAATAGGTAAATGAATCTTCAGAACACACTCATGCAAAGAGCACACGCATATTGGTCAATCAATCAACCAATGTATCTATATCTCTATCATGTTATCTATTACTATGTCTGTATTTTACCCTTGGACTATATATATAATATATAATATATATATATATATATATATATATATATATATATTATATATATATATATATATATATCGGGATTTAGGGGAAGTAAGCAGTCCTTGTCTTAGTGAACGGGCGACGACATACGCCTCTTTAGCCTACTCCCATTTATATAATTTAAGAAAATACAATAACACTAATTAAATGATCACAGAATCTACAAAACTAACATATTTATAGCATCCAATATTATTACTGAATGTAATTTAATAGGCAAGAAAGTGGAGGCCTGATACGGGAAGACCAGGAAAGGTGGGATGAAAGAGGGGTAAGGGGGGATGGGGAGGGATGGGAGGGAGGGAGGGAGAGAGGTAGGGAGGGACGGGATGGGGGGTAGAGCAGGATCGAAAGCACAGGTTGGCGATGCTTGGCAACACCTTTTAAGTCAAGAGTAAACTACCTTAACTAACACCATTTGACAATGCACTATATTACCAAAAATTAACGGGAGGTATCTTGTACAGTGTCAAAGTATCATTTCAATCAAATATTAAGTTTGAAAGATATTTGAGAAAAGCGATGACTCGCGGTCCCTGAAATGCATAGTAGTGTAGAACGGTTCGTTAGCTATACGACGTACTATAATGGAGCAAGAAACATGATGGTTTTGCGACTGCTGGCTTTAACTGCAGGCGTAAGCGACGTGGCCGAGGGATATGAGTCATGACTAGAATTGCACCTTTGGCAAAGAACCAAGATGTTCTATTGAAAATTGTTTTTTGCTCGACGACTGCTTTCCTTTCAGAATGAGCCTAAACTCTGAGATGGCCTCAGTCTACTTACTAGTTGTATGGGCAGGCAAGCGATTTTCTGGCCTTCAATCTAAAATGATGTCGAGTAGAAGGACCATACAGCGACATGAACATTGTCGATCCAGGACCTTCTCTATCGTCAGCAAGCAATGTCACTTCTATCGTTCGTAGTTTTCCCGCAGTTCCATTAAGGCACCGTGAACAGCGCTTTTATATCGTAATTACCAATGTTGTTCATGCAAATAATGGTGTTTGCATTAACTGACTGGCAAGAACATATTGAGGTCTTCAGGTGATGTCGTCAGTACCAGCATGCTTTGGAAGCAAGCCTTGAATAGACAGCCCTGTTGTACGAAGTTTGTCCGTGTTTAGTTTCAGTTTAATAAATAATTCAATAGTCTATTTAAATTATTTTTTTTAATGATTCCTTTGTATTTATGTCTGAGATTGCTCTCAGTATATCTGTGTATTTTGTTTCTTGCAAAAGATTTTTGCTACATACACTGAAGGAAAGTTGCTTAATCTGGATAAACCTTTTTTCAGGCTCGGTATCATTTATCAAGAGTATACAGCCAGAGTTTCAAACTTTCATAATTTAGACATTTTTATGAATAGACCCGTGCATTGTCTATGTTCATGTAAAGTTTTAATTTACTATTTCACATAATTTCTAGCATGTTGAAGTATCGTAGTATTGATTCTGGTGTGCCGATCTTTTTTATATTTGATTTTAAATCTTACCTTTGATTTACTGTTTCGTACATTCTCTCTTTATGTCAAAAGCTTATATTATTGCTCTTAGTACATAGACTTTTTTTGTAACATTTTCCATTATTTTTTCGATTTTCAGTTTGAATTATAGTATGCTAAAAGGGTCATACTATTTCAACATAAATGAAGTGCACTTACAGACGAGTAAAAAGGTCTGCAAAAACTAGGCAAATCTTAGACCTTACTTTTTTTCTAAGTAGTAATATGGTCCCATCCTGGCATTTGAATGCAGTTAAGTAGGAACATGGAAGAAGAGTCAAACATAATGAAACACCGAGACGAAAGCTTACAGGTAGCCAACATGTGTTCCTTAGTACAATAATTTTATACGGTCACGACGCCTGTTACTTAAAGAGGAAGAGAACCAGAAACAGTCGATGCAAATTAATCAGTAGTAATACTGTGTTTGTGTGTTTATGGTTATATTTAATATTAATATTAAATAGCGGAATAATAACATCAACGGTTATTTCTATACTGGTAATGTTCACTCAGAGGGTTAGTTTTTACATGAAGGGTCGAAGCTGAGAGACGTTGATAAGTTGAAGTTGGAAAGTAGAGGTGGGAAAGAAAAACTTGTCAACAACAATGGAATATCATGAGGATGAAATTAAAAAGTGTCATCAAACGACGGTCTTTATTTGCAGTCATTATGAAAATGTGGCTTACACCTTTAAAAAATATATTCTAATAACATGTCATGGAGAATATCTCATAATGCGATTGCAGGTACACCAGTGTGTCATTACTTAAACTGATTTCAAAACATCTGAAAATAAAAGAAAAATAGTTCCATCAACTGTTCAAAAAGACCAAGTAAATGAATACAAAAATAAAAGGTAAAAAATAAATTGTCACAGAACAACAAAGTCCTCAGAATGACATCCTGCAGTCGTCCTAAAATTGAAAATGGCAGAAGTCACACACTGGTGCCCTGCAGCAGAAGAAGAAGGCCAATACCCCGGGCACGATGAGGCAAGGGGACAGCAAGACACATAGGAGCCAGGTCAACCAGGTGGGCCTTTCGATGATCTGGCCTTTCTGTTGATACAAAAAGACAATGATTACTTCATCAAATACTAAAAGACAATGATTACTTCATCAAATACTAAAAGACAATGATTACTTCATCAAATACAAAAAGACAATGATTACTTCATCAAATACTGAATGGTGGGGAACTCATTTTTTATTTTCCATGGGCTAACTAACTTAATAATCCCGAAACGTGCGTTTGTGCCGAACACCTTCATTAATAGGACTAATAACATAGCCAAAGAGAAGAAGAAGGAAGGAAGAAGAAGAAGAAGAAGAATAAGAAGAAGAAGAAGAAGAAGAAGAAACTTCGGCTCACCCGACAAACCGGACAAAGTCCAGGAGGAATAGTCGCAATTGATTCCATATCCGGGACGTGTTGATCGGCAGGAACAGCCTGGGCCATCGCGGACTTCTCAGGTGGTGGAAGAGCGGAGATTCCTGCAGGATGAATGTCAGCTCCTGGCGATGTCGGATAAGGAGGTGGAGAGGTGGAGTTGGAGGGAAAAGTCTTATAGCTTGGCGGTTGATCGTCTGGGATGTCTGTAATGCTAATGGCATATTGATCCTGAAAGAACATACATAAATGAACGCCTTTTCTATTTAATATTTCAAATATAATCTTATCTGGGCTAGACACTATTCATGTCGACTTCCCTGTTGTAATTTTTTACATTTTTTTTCCCATACAGATGCGGAAAGGTATTGGTATTAAATAAGGAATCACAAAAATAAAATTTCATGATACAAATAAAACAAATAAAATTAAAGCCAAATAAACTAGAGCGGCAATAACGTGTATGTTGAATTTTAAAGCCACTCACCTCTGTTGCAAGTTGTTCTTTCAGCATCTTTGGTGGGTAGAACCTGAAGAAAAAAAAATCTGAAGTTATTCCCTCAAGTTTTACTTCTGAATAAAAGAACACGTGTATATAATTGTGTGCAAACATGTGTAGAAGATAAAGTAACATAGGGATATTAATGAGCAACATTAGAGCTTCACAAACAGATAATAATATACTGCCATTTAATCCAATTAAAATCTGATGTCAGAATATGATTCACCAATAGAAAATTATCTGTAGCATCCATGAGCTCTGTGTATCAAAGATGTAAGAGGCTACTTGTCATTCATACGACAAACGGTGCACACTGTTGTGTTTCGCCGTTAATAAACTTCGAATGAAATTTAAACCCTCAGTATTATTTATTGCTGAAAGCCAAACGGTCCCAACAGGGGAAGCAGCACAGTACGAAAAAATAAACCAAAAAGAAAGATAAACCACGAACGAGAAACTATCGGTGAAACGATGAAATAAGTAATGAAGAAAAATTAAAATTTGTACCGTAATCCTTTCTTGCCTCAGTTCGATGAAGATTCCCGAGATCCATACCAAGGATCCATACTGGACCTCTAACCCCTTTCACTCTTTGGAGAGCGCCTAGTAGGCCAAACACAATATAACTTTTAAAAGCCTTAAATGACAGCAAACGAACATTTAAAGATGAAGATGAAAACATATCATTAACTTTCTATTTAATTGCAATCGCATACGATTGCAGACGAGAGGAGAGAGAGGAGAAGAGAGTGACGAGAGAGAGAGAGGAGGAGAGAGAGAGAGAGATTATTGTGAGATTCATTTGTCTCATAAAATTTACCTTGGACGCATCGGAATGGAATGGAATGGAATATAGAGTTTAGGCCAAAGGCCAAACACTGGAACCTATGAGGTCATCGGCGATGGAAGGAAATTGAGTGTAGGGAGGTAGTGCTGTCAGTGCACCATCATTGCGGGTGCAACGTAGGTATTACTTAAGGTTCTTTGCAGCGTGCCTTCTGCCCCTAGCTGCTTCCCTTTTACTTTTTCATATTCTCTTTCTTCCATCTTGCTTTCCACCCTCTTTCAACAATTGCTTCATAGTGCAACTGCTTAGAGGTTTTCCTCCTGTTACAACCTATTAATCTTTTACTGTCAGTTTCCGTTTCAGCGCTGAATGGCCTCATAGGCCCTAGTGTTTGGCCTAAAATTCCATATCCTTCAATTCCACCTCGCAGATGAACTATGACACAATTGTTAGGAGAGGGTGGATAGCAAGAAGGAAGATCATGTGAATGGAGGTAGAGTAAAATGGATGGGAGAGATTGCAGCTAGGGTCCGAAGGCACACTGCAAAGAACCTTTGGTAATGCCTACAGTGCACCCCGTGAGGTGCACTGGCGGCACTAACCCCCTACTGGGAGCCTTGGGCGCATCAACTCTAAATGCCTAGACCTACATGAAGCCCCGAGACGCTTTTATTTTTCTTTCTTTCTTTTAAACATCTTTTATGATAAAGCGTGTTTGAACCTGTTAATAGCCATCAGCTTTAGTTTATTTATGAAAAATACAAACTTGATTATTATCCCCTGTCTTGGTCTCTTCACCTTAAATAACCACACCCATTGCACCCTCACTTCACCTCCTCCTATTTTCATACAGAAAAGAGGAAACGGTCAGGGGATGAACCAATGGCCAGTGCCCATACGCTTAATCCCAAACGTAAAGTAGAAAATACCGACAGTGAAAACCTTTTATTAAAACACTCCGTATAAAGAGAAGGTTTTGCATGAAATCTCGAAGGCTCTAGCGCGAGTGCATGATTAATCAAAACTGGCTTTTAGGCCTATAAGCCTCTACGATTTACATGCACTCACCGCATTTCAACTTTCATTAAGAAAAAAATCAATATACATGATTATCTAGATGAAATTCGTTAACACTGCTTAGATAACGTCTTCTGACTTAGTATCTGAATACCTACAGATGAATAATACAGAGGCAATGATATTCATATATGTGCGAGCAAAGCATTGATATTCGTTCGCTCGGCTCCCTCCCAGCAAACATGGTAGAGGGTTTTTTCAGTGGTTGTCTCACAAACGGAATTTGGGTAACTTTTAATTAAATATGTCTCTACTTACCGTCAAAATGGTACTTATATAAAATGGAACACAAATAAACAATACTGAACCAATTTCAAGTGGTTTGTGCAAAGAGGTGGCTGTCCAGGTGCGTCTGCCAAAGGAAGAGGCGAAGCACTGGCAAAAATCTCTCAAACCTCGCGGTAGAACAACGTCCGTTTAGTTGCCATTCGACTTTAACTTCGTTAGTTCTTGCTTTTATGAAATCTTTAGATACCAGGTGAAGAAAATTATAAAACTATAGATTAATTAAGGTTTTAACACACTAGACATTCAAAGCATTATTATTTTCGGATGAAAAATCGAAATGTATTTACTTACGAAAACAGAAAATAACAAATTCCCAACAAAATTACCAATGTCGAGATGTCGGGTTGACGTTTTACTCTTATAGTGAAAATTAATAGAATTTTAATCCTTTTGCAAACTACGAGGCTAAATTTCAAATAATCAGTATGCATTATTTGGCTATAGCACTGAATTTAACTACAACCATAACTTACTTATCCTCTGAAAGATAAGATGCTTAACAAACACGATGTTACAAGTTTTAGTTATAGGCCTATAAATAATATGTAGTATAGATCTGGATTAAGTTAGATAGAACCATAGATATGGATAGGAAAACCGGGGTAAATCAAATTGCATGAGAGTGATTAGCTAGGTTTAGATATAACTAATATATAATATATATATATGTATATATATATATATATATATATATATATATATGTGTGTGTGTGTGTGTGTGTGTGTGTGTGTGTGTGTTCTAAACGAAACTACATTTACAGATCATCAGGTAAAAACCTATCTGCCAAACGTACACCAGGATTAACAATACTGAGAAATAAATACATTTATCTGAAATTTCATAGACCTAAAAAAAAATGGTAATGAAACGAACTAGTCAAACAAAGCGAAAATGAAAATAGCATAGTATACTAGGATTTTTCTTCTATAAACTGCATTACATTGCTTTCTGGAAGGCATTTTTACATTTAAGAGGTTTAATGCTTATCTCTTCCCATATTAACATCGCCAGTTATAATTAAGATTCGCTATTGGCAAAGAGGAATGAGGCTAAAGCGCGTATTTGTAAATAGTCAACATGTAGAGAGTACGAACCTAATTTCTCGAGGAAATAGATTGTAATTTTCAACGAAAACATGCGAATCAGTCATCGTTAACGGTTCTATCAAAACCAAAACTCCAGTCAGATGTGCAAGGCTCGATTTTCTAACTTCAAAGACATTGTCACAAATAATGAAATGTAGAAATATGGCTACTGTAAAAACTGATATGATTTTTACTATTTCCTTCCCTTGCTAAGGCATCACTGAAATCAAATCATTACACATAAAAAGGTAATTTCATAATGTAGGCTACACTGGAAAATGCAATTAATTTTCCGCTGGTTACTTAAGATATAGTGATCATATTCACTATATTCTGTGTCAACTCGTCTGTCCTCGAAAAATTAACATTCACTGGCATTTGGTCATTGCAACACTTGTGGGATGTACTACTTCCCCGCAGACAGAGGATGAGAGAAAAATGGTGGAGGAAGGACACGAGAGAGAACAACAAACGAATGCTTATGAGAGAGAGAGAGAGAGAGAGAGAGAGAGAGAGAGAGAAGATTCAAATGAATGCAGAGAGGAAAATAACACCGAATGAGAGGGAATGAATGAAATATCGGCGACCCAGATCTCTTGAAGCATCGTATTATAGGCCTAGGCCAAGACGACTTTTTTTATCTGTTGAATAATAATTGACGAAATTCAGTACTTTTCATATAGAAATTGTAATATTAAAT
>NC_087211.1:25970468-25975468 GCF_015104395.2 Macrobrachium nipponense | reverse complement strand
AATAAAAGACGAATACTTATGTAACAGCCGGAAAGTTTATAAGATCCGCCGGAACCGATGTATGAAAGGGCACTGTTTATTGGTATCCGGTTCTTCTCATAGGTTAACAAAGTTAATACAGTGGCGAATTAAAATAACGATTAATACATCATATGTGAATTGTAGAAAGACCCCTGATTTATGCAAAGAAATAACAGGGATCGCAACCAATACCATACAGTATCTACCACAAGAAAAGAATACCTCTTGGTGCGTCCTGACATCCATCCCATGGCTTTCAATAAGGAAATACTGAGGACGAAATTAGAATACAGGAGGCGTAAAGAGGTCTTCGTATGATAATAAAGTCTAAACAAAATGAAACATTGTTCAGTGGTAATGTTAACTGAATAATTGGTAAAAAGTATCATAACACTAAATACCATTTTGAATGAAACAAGATGCATTTGTTAGCGGGGGAAAATTCACTCAAGACCTCAGAACAACTCTGTATGCATCCCATCAAAAAATGCATATTTCGTGAAATAAATGCAACAATTTGGACATGCACAGAACTTCAATAAGGAATAAAAAGATCGACGATTGAAAAATAAAAATTGTTATTTACATTGATATAGAATCACCAATTCATACATAAATAGGTTTCTTGGCACATAGTTTGGTAGAGGGAAAAATGCTTATAGAAATAGATTTGAAATACATTTCCTCCCTTTGCAACGGCACTCCAGGAAATTGGTTCTCCCACGCGAAGAAAAACTTTCCCTCACCAGACAGACGGAATATCGAGAAATCTCGCTTTGAAAAGAAACGATTAAAACTTTACTCTAGATAAATATATGGCAAACAAAAGTTTATTGTGCTTACTTTTCAATGACTAAATTATAAAAGAAACTAGTAAAAAATGTGCCGAAGTTTCTTCGGTGCAATAGAGTTTTCTGCACAGTGTATAGTTCTATATGAGACTCAGCCACGGCCCATGATACACTCAGCCGCGGCCCATGAAACATTCAGCCACGACCCGGTGGTGACCTTGTAGGGAAAAGAAAGGAGGCCGTGTATTTACCTGTGGTTGAAGGAAGTTTCTGACGGATAATCAGCAACGAGGGGGGCGGAGTCAATGGGTTATTTACCCAAAAGTCTATTTCACTCTAAATCCATTGCTATATTCTTTATCTCTGAACATATTTTCTTCCTCTTATATTCAAATTGCTGGAATACTATTTAAGACCGATGGAAAATTGCCATTATTTTATTAGCGTTATTTTCCAATAATTGAAGTTAATTTTTATATTTTCACCTAATAATATTAAGATATTATGAATATTGTAAATGACTGGATTTTTTCCCTCATTACAAAGGCAAACTTGGGAAAGTTCATTGAACTTTCATATACGTTAAAAAATGTGTATTCTGTTTGAACGATTGTTGACATCTTGCCGTTTGCGCCATTCGCCTGCGTCACTATGAACAGAAACCAAATTTCGTTGAAAAGTGAGAATACCACAATATATTTTAATAAATAATACATATATCAGTTTTATGGATAATTTCTGTAATATTTTCTAATTTGCACTGATATATATATATATATATATATATATATATATATATATATATATATATATATATATATATATATATATATATAATATATATATATATATAAATATATATATATATATATATATATATATATATATATATATATGTATATATAATATATATATAGATATATATATATATATATATATATATATATATATATATATATATATATATATATATGTTTTATGTATATATATATATATATATAGATATATATATATATAGATATATATATATATATATATATATATATATATATATATATATATATATATATATGATTCATGTGATTTTCTTTATATCTTAAGTTCCACTGCCAGCCTGTTCGGCCTACGGATGTACCGAGACAACAGATTATACACAGATAAGTGAACTCATAAAAAATCTCATATCTTTCCATTATGCTGGAAATATTTATCTGCTGAGATTTTTTTTAAACTAGAATAACATCTTATATAACATTAATTTCAATAAATACCTCAATGGTCGGGCTCTTTATTGTATTATTTTGTATTTATGCAGATAGTTATAATAGCAGTTCGTGTTGCACGGCCTTCGCCGCAGGATGGCAACTTTCATGCCAGACAACGAGTGCAACACATATGCAATATGCTTACAATATTTTGTATATTGAAAAGAATAAAATTCAAATAGCCTTAACATGAATATCAAGTACCTCAGTGATCAGTCTCTATTTTTTATTTTAAATAAATGCTTAAAAACCAGTTCATTTTTCATGGCCTCAGCGGCAGGATGACAACGCTCAAGCTGGACTGCAATAGATGCAATATGCTCACATATTTCACTCCTAAATTAAGTCTCTCCACTTGCCACTGGATAAATTCTATTTTCAACTTTCAAAATGTTTTCTAATATCAAAATATTATTAAATAGATAATGAATAACAAGTTTTTTCACTCATAAGTTATTAATAACTTGCTGAACATGAAGTTTTCATCAGTATATCATAGCAGCTGACTCATAAGCATTTAGTATCAAACTGCTACTGTTTTCTCAGATTGTTAGAAAGAGTGAAATGAGGCAAAAGTTAAAATGAAAGCCTGGTTTTTGTTGTTGATTATATTACTAAAACGTAGTCTTCAAATAACAATTTGCTAATAGCTTTGGAAAATAGTCAGGAACACTCAACTCGGTTCATCTGTTGATGAACGGTATTCGGATATTTATGATATTATAAACCTTTTCAAATCACTATTTTTCTTCTTTCAGGGGCTAGCTCATTTACTCATTAATTTACAAAACAATGGGATACGGAGACCAATCCCGTTACAATTAATATTTTGAGTGGATAGCAGGGTTGGATAAGCCCCGCCCACTTCCTTCTATTCTTGCTTCACATCTACAACACGGTAGAGTCCTTTGCGCGGTCTCTGTATCCTTCGTCCTAGGTGGTGGCCTGTGTTGTTGGCATCTATAGTGGTACCAGACGAACGATCATAGCTTACTATAACCTTAAATAAAATTCAAACTACTGAGGCTAGAGGGTTGCAATTTATGTTTGATGATTGAAGGGCGGATGATCAACGGACCATTTTGAAGCCCTCTAGCCTCAGTAGTTTTTAAGATCTAGGGACGGGCAGAAAAGTCACAGCAAAGACGAACCAAAAGGCGCCATTACTGGTGCTGCCAGGAGAATGTTCCGTCGCAGAGTCGTCCGATATAAAGCGAGGAACAGAACAGAGGAAGAAAATTATTTAAACGTTTTTTTGAAAGAGGTGAAACGAAGCTTGATGCTGACAAGGGGAATAATGATATACAAACATAGAACTCCTGCGAAAGCAGCTGAACTGGAATTCTTTTATGGATTAAACTGGAGAGGAGGGACTGTTAGAGGAAAAAACATAGGTTGAGGGAATGACCCTCCTAATCAACCCTTTCTGCAAATGCGCCTTGACCAACTGGAAGATAATGGAAGAACAAATATCCAAATCGTTGAAACATGAAGAGAAGAAATTAACTGAAGAAATGAATGTCCAAATGGTTGGATGATAAGAAGGAATGAGTTGCAGGAAATAAACGGCTTTAAATGAAAAGATTTGTGTCTTTAGCAGCTGAAATTTTCTTTAATACTGAGTTGCGCCTCATAAAAAAATGAAAAAAATATTTATATTGATGGCAAATGTTTATAGTAACTCCTTCCCTACAAATACCCAACCAATAAGATTTATGTAGCGTTCCGAATACGTCCTTGTCACTAACGGAATATTGCTAGTGAACACGATAGTCAATCGTTTAAATATTTAAAAATTACTTAAAATAATCTGTGAACCTTAAAATAGACCTTAATGAGGGAAAATATCGTCACCATTTAATTGATCGATACACCGGAGTAAAACTGTGACCATTGTACTATAAATAACAGTTGGATTATCTGGGATTTCAAGATCATCCTGGATATATGCGTGACCCCTGTGATCTTATATTTGAAGAGTTGGAAAATGTCGAATGTTGAAGAAGCATTCAATTCCTTGTGCTTACCGAGTGTCACATTGGTAAGATGCGGGCATTCATTATTTCTACCTTGATTTTTAGTTAAAACAAAGAGAATTCGTGTGAGACGTTCAGAAACCCATTCCGTAGCCATTCGTTGGATTTCCAGGATGACCAGGAACGTAAAAATATCGCCTGGAAACGCATTAAAATGTCGCCTGGAAACTCTCAAATTTCGCCTGGAAAGGGACTACAATTTCTCCTGGAAACACACTCAATTTTCACCTGGAAACGGACTACAATTTCGCCTGGAAACGCACTAAATTTTCACCTGGAAACGGACTACAATTTCGCCTGGAAACGCACTCAATTTTCACCTGGATACGGATTACAATTTCGCCTGGAAACGCACTCACTTTTTGCCAGGAAACGCTCTCAATTTTCACCTTGAAAAGGACAACAATTTCGCCTGGAAAAACGCTCAAATTTCGCCTGGAAAGGGACTACAATTTCGCCTGGAAACTCACTCAAATTTCGCTTGGAAAAGCACTCAAATTTCGCTTGGAAACGCACTCAAATTTTGCTTAGAAATGCAATCAAATTTCGCCTGGAAACGCACTCAAATTTCCCCTGGAAATGCAAAAAAATGTCCCCTGGAAATGCACTCAAATTTCCCCTGGAAACGCACTAAAATTTCCCTGGAAACGCACTAAATTTTCCCCTGGAAACAAACACTAAAATTTCGCCTGGAAATGCAATACAATTTCCCTTGGAAACACACTAAAATTTCCCCTGGAAACGCACTAAAATTTCCCCTGGAAACGCACTAAAATTTTCCCTGGAAACGCACTAAAATTTCCCCTGGAAACGCACTAAAATTTCCCCTGGAAACGCACAAAAATTTCGCCTGGAAACGCACTAAAATTTTCCCTGGAAACGCACTA
>NC_087211.1:25957968-25965468 GCF_015104395.2 Macrobrachium nipponense | reverse complement strand
TTCGTCTGTGATGAAGCACGAACACTGAATCTGATCCCCGTAGGGGGGTGGGGGGGGGGGGGGGGGGGGGGGGGGGGGGGGTGGGGGGGGGGGGGGGGGGGGGATGCCGATGGGGTAGTGCCGTCAGTGCACCTCATTCGGTGCAATGTAGCATTACTTAAGGTTCCTTACAGCGTCCTTCGGCCCCTAGCTGCAAGTACTTTAATTCCTTTTACTATGCCTCCGTTCATATTCTCTTTCTTCCATCTTACTGTCCACCCCTCCCCTAATAATTGTTTCATAGTGCAACTGCTTCGTTTCCCTCCTGTTACGCCTTTCAAACCTTTTACTGACAATTTCCGTCTCAGCGCTGAATGGTCTTATTTGACCCAGAGTTTCACCTAATGCCAAAAGTCTATATAAATCAAATCAAATCGCTGAATCTGATCTCCTGCAACTCCTCTACATTCTTAGCTGTTCTCATGAGAAGAGTCACTAACTCGTCCTGTTCTTGGTTCTCAAGTAACGGTGTTAGTCTAACCCTATTTTCGCTGTAGCTTTCGATCCCATTCGCTCGCTCGCTAGAATGGGAAGGTAACTCGAACGAAGTTTCCTTTCGGATGAATCATTTTGTTTTCTCTCACTGTGAACATAGTGAACTTGGACATATTAGAAAAAAAGAACATTCAGCTTATCAGGTAGAGATAATAATATCGAGATTAAATGCTTCAACGATTTTCAAAGAAATCTGTAAGATACCTTTTCTCCAGTTACATAACCTAATATCTTACATCAACTTTACAAAAGGATGCTGAGAGAGAGAGAGAGAGAGAGAGAGAGAGAGAGAGAGAGAGAGAGAGAGAGAGAGAGAGGGTGTGTGATAACATTTCGATATTCTATGACATAAAAGCCAGCAAGCAATACCCTACATAGCTTTGACTTTGAACAAAAGGAAGCTGTGGGTGACAAAGTTTCGGCTTCATAAACCCCGAATCAGCATTAGACGCATAATAGACTTTTCCACCCAATTCCTTCCTCTTCTGAAGAATTTTCTTCGGTAATCCAACCATTTTATTTATATCCAAAATTAAGAGAATATCCTCCCCTCGTAGCAGCTCTTGAAGAGATCAGGCCAACTTAAGTATGGGACTGCAGGGTTGCCGTTTTGAGGAATTTCGTCTATTAGTGTGGCTTTCTGGTGACATCTGGCAATTCCTCTGCGGCTTTTCCGACCACAGGCCACGGCACTGAAGAAAAAAATTCTTCACTTTGCCTTTTTATGTATTATTATGAAAATAAAGATATAAAACATATCCTGCTTATTTATACCAATGAATTTTATGGAAATCCTTTTTTATTTTTCTTCGTCAAAATACTATATATTAAGCTAGTGACGTGTAGGTTTCTAACATCTCGGAAAATAATTCTACATCGGAAAATACGCATTCTAACCATTAAATCATAAACAAAGTAAAAAAATCAGATGAACTGCCTATGGTAACACTGCTAAAAGCCAATGTTGTGAAGAAAAAACGGCATCACTGTATGGTAGCTTCCGTGCTCCTTGAGCGGATAAATAATCGTTTCCTCAGACCTTGAGGTTCAGAGATCCTCAAGGCGGCTGCTGCTCTGCAGGGCAGGTTTAATTTCTCGTCTCTTGAAGCGGTGAATTTTCTTTTAGTACTTTACATTGTGTCACTTGGGATTAACAGGAATTAGGTCAACTGCCTTTAGCATTGTTACATATCTGATAAGTAGCTGTCATTATTATTATTTGTTAGTTTGTGTTTTTTTGTGTGGTGTGTCCCCCTGAAGTCCTGGAAACATTTAATATATATATATATATATATATATATATATATATATATATATATATATATATATATATATAGTATATATACGTATATATATATATATATATATATATATATATATATTGTGTGTGTGTTGTATATATTTATAGATATATATATATATATATATATATATATATATATATATATATATATATACATAGATAGGTATATATATGCGCGCGCACACACACACACACACACACACACACATATATATATATATATATATATATATATATATATATATATATATATATATATATATATATATATATATATATATTCTTATAATGTAAGTTTGGAATGCAGTTATAATTGTGGTAATATGATTAATTCACATCAGAACTTGTGTATCATGTTATGAAATGTTTGTTTTGGTGTGTTCAGATTCCCAAATTTAAAGTAACATGTGCTAAGTAATCCCACTTTTCATTTTGAAGTACAGTAACACAGAGAGAGTGAATGCTCATAAGCCTTTTGAAGAGGGTTGTTTTCACACTTTGAGAATGTCTTAGCTAAGCTGATTTTTTTATCGATGTAAACACGTGCGTAATTTTTTATCATCGCGGTCGGGCCTGTAACGGAACACAAGGGAGCCTTATTCATAGCCATATGTGAACCCAGTCAAAGAGGTCCTGTACTAGCTATCCCTATAGGGATGATGTAATATGTTTTCGTCTTGAACTAGATACTAATCGCCCATACGTTTATGGGGTTAGAGAACCTTATTCATTCGCTTTAGAGACTCAGCGGCGTGCATTAGAGAGTTTAACATTGCTCTCTCTCTCTCTCTCTCTCTCTCGCTCGCTCGGTGGCGAGGCTGTTTCAGTAACTTAACGTAACGAACTGGTCACTCATTTTTATATAATTCTTAGTAATATATGTGTTGTTTGTGGAATCTGAACATAGTATTATATCTATTGGTTTTGTGAAGGCGCCCCAAAAGTATGAAAGTGTGTAACAGGCCTTAAAGCGGCAGCTGCGTATAAGGTATTTTTACAAATGTTTTGAAGTGCACTTCGAGGTTTTATCATTTCTAAACATTTATCTTTTGCTTTGTTCTTTTGAAATATCCCATTTTTAAATGCTTAATGTTTGTACTGTCAATGCTTTAACTGTTTTCGTATTATGCATTGTTTTTCTGCATTGTCATTATTTTGTTTAATTAGTTTGAATAATATTCTATTGTGTAAATTTTGAATCTTACACTTGTGAATTAACTTGCATTTAATTAAATTTAATTTCAAATTTAATTATTGCTTTATGATTTAATTTAATTAATTCTCTTGATAAACTTTGATTTAATTTTGCTTAATAATTAACTCAAGAATTAATTAAACTTTTGTTTTCTAGTAATAACAATTTCCCTGAGATTGTGAATTTCATTTATAAATTTTGAATTTAGAAATAAATTTTTGTATTTAAAATCTATATGAGCATTTCATTCCACCAGTGTATAACAATTAAGTACTATGCTTTATTTGTTTGTCTAGGTAGAAATATAGAGTGATAATTGTGACGTTTCCCACAAATAAAACAGAATCAGGGAAATACTTAGATTTTAAATTAGTGAAAGAGTGATGCCCTTTAATTAAGATTACCTCACAGCTATAAGATCACTCTTACCTTTAGAGTATTCAGTCGTTTAGTATTTGTGATGAAGGGTCAGGTGTCTGGCTGTAGTGAGGTAAGTAATAACCAGGTGCCCTAAGTACAAAGGGTGTCCCAGACCCAGGAACAAAAGGGTCTCTTGTACTAGCAAGTACAAATGGTAAGTGTAGCAACCAGATACTTGGCAATTTGGGTTAACAAATATTAATGGTGTCCAGACACAGATCTTTGACTACTTCATGCACCAAGTATTAATGGTATCCAGACCCAGATACTCTGCCCACTTCATCACAAGTATTAATGGTGCCCAGAGACCCGGGATATTTGGCACTTTATGTACCAAGTATCAATGATCCCCAGAAACCAGGGAGGAAAACAAATCACATTATCACTCTAGCTTATACTGGTGGTGTTAGGAATATATTTTGTTAGAAGAGTGACCATATATTTGTTTTTGCATTTTATCGTAAGAATTGTATTTGAGAAAAATGGCTCCATTCGATACTCAGGAATTTTTAGCAGCCCCTTCCATCCAAGTGTTGTCTGAAACTACTCTGACTAAGGCACAATGGAGTGCTCTAGCAGTAGCATGTCGTTGTCATGTGTCTAGTAGCATGATAAAAGCACAAATCAAATGCATTGCCATGCAAGCATTGATAGACTCTGGTAAAATAACTGATGATGATGAGTTAGAACTGGCTCAAGAGTTGTTGAATGTAGCACAGGCTGATCTTAAAAATAAGCAAGTAGAAAAGAAAGAGAAAAGTGATGCAGTTAGTTAAAGAACTCAGACGCATAAAAGCGAAGAAGTTTGATTAAGCTGAAAATACAGGCTGAAAGAGAGAGAATACAAGCTGAAAAAGACAAAATAGACAGGGAAAAACAAGAAAGAAGAGAAAGAGAAGAAGAAAAAGCAGCAGAAGATGAAAGGCAAAGGATAAAAGAGGAAAGAAAAATTGCAAGACATGAAAGGGAGATGGAATTGATAAGAGCTAGATCCACATTACCTGCAACACCGTCTAACCCTAAGCATGGTAATCAAGACCCTGCATTTGATGTAGTAAGAGTGCAGAAGTTAATCCCTAAGTTTACTGAAGAGGCTCCAGATGAGTTCTTTGATCACTTTGAGAAAGTGGCTTCAGGTATGGGATGGCCAGAAGATAAATGGTCAGTTTTGTTACAAAGTGTCTTGATTGGTAAAGGGAGAAGTGCTTATTTAGCCTTAACAGCTGATCAGTGTAAAGACTATAAGGTGCTCAAACATAATGTGCTACAAGTATACCAGTTAACCCCAGATTATTACGATGAAAGATTCAGAAATTTAAGAAAGGATGAAAAAGTAACTTTCTTGGATTATGCTTATAAAGTGAGAAGGTGTTTTAAAAGATGGTTGGAGGCAGCTAAAGTTACAACTTTTGAAGAGTTAGAAGAGTTAGTTGTTTTAGAGCAATATTTTAAAGGTATTCCTGAACATATAAGAGCCTATTTGAGAGAGAGAGAGGTTAAAAAACTTGACAAAGCTGCTACACTGAGTGAAGACTACAATATAATTAGTAGCAGGCGTAATTACAATGTCAAGTACCAGAGTCAACCACGCCCAGGTTTTAAGTCTCATCCAGATTTCAGGAACAATTTTATAAATGGGAAACCTACAAGTAATAATACTCCTCAGCAAGCTAATGTGAAATCCTCATCTAATTTTGCAAGACAGTTGCAAAAGCCTAATGTTGTCTGCTTCAAGTATGGAAGAGCAGGACACTTCAGTCAGGAGTGTTATTGGAATTATCAGCAGTCCAAGCCTGTTGGTCAAATAGTAAGAGGTGACTATGTCAAACAGACTGTTAAGAACAATGTGGGGAGGAATCCGACTACAGGGAAGACTGAAACCAAACAAGCTGAGTGTTTAGCAACCAGTGGAAATATAACTTCAAGCAGTGAGTGGCTGAGCAGTTTGGAGGCCTTTAAGCCATATATCTATGAGGGTACACTGGCAACTCAAGAAGAGAGTGTGCAAGTACCAGTCAAGATTTTACGTGATACGGGGAGCAACCATAGTGTGGTGTTACGTGGTGCTCATCCAATGTTGGAGAAGAATCTCACTGGAGATTCAGTTATTTTGAAGGGTATAGGAGGAGAGGAAGTAACTCCTATATGCCGCTTACACCTGTCCTGTGAATTGGTGACAGGGAGTGTTGATTTTGCTGTAAAGGACTCACTGGCTGTAGAAGGTGTACATGTTCTGTTGGGAAATGAAGTTGGTAGTGTTCCATTTGTTCCTTGTCCTGTAGTGACAGACAAACCGTTGAGGATTAGTCCTACGGTAGAGTTGGAGAAGAATAACCCCCACCTGTTTCCCTAGTTGTGTAACTACCAGAAGTATGAGGAGAATTACGACTGTTGGTGAAGAAACTGAGGATTTGCACGTCCAATATGGATCAAGTGAAGGATCTTTGAACTTAGAACAATTGTTCCAGGGGAGTGATGCCTCCCGTGGAGCTGACCGAGAAAGAATTTCCCAAGAAAATGAAGAATCTGTTGTTCCTGAAGAGACTCCGAGTAGTCAAGGTGTTCCTGAAGATAGTAGTGAAACTACAGTAGCTGAGGTAGCAGATATTGATAGTTCAACTATTGAAGTTGGACAGATAACAAGAGAGAAGCTAATGGACTTGCAGAAGAGGGATGCATCGTTAGCTGATTTGTTCTTCAGAGTTGTTGATCAGGAAGAGATGCAACAAACTCCTACCTGTTATTATCTGAAGGAAGGTTTGCTGATGAGGAAGTATAAACCTTCAGATATACCCGGAAATGCTGAATGGGGCGAGTATCATCAGATTTTGATTCCATGGCCATTGAGAAAGCAAGTGGTAGCAGTAGCTCATGAATCTGGACTAATGGAATCAGGAAGACTGTGGAGAAGATCATGAGATATTTTTTCTGGCCTGGACTTCATAAAGATGTTAGCAGGCTCTGTCGAGAGTGTCATACCTGCCAGATCGCTGGAAAACCTACTGAAACCATTCAGAAAGCCCCCCTACAACCTATAGAAGTTAGAGGAGAACCCTTTAACAAGGTGATTATAGATATGGTTGGAGCGCTTCCGAAGACGAAGAAAGAAAATGAATATCTGTTGACATTAATGTGTCCTATTACCAGATATCCTGAGGCGATCCCTGTTAGAAACATATCTGCCAAACTTTGAGAAACTATTGGAGTTTTTCTCAAAGTTTGGTGTACCAGAAATTGTACAAAGTGATAAAGGAACGAACTTTACTTCCAAGTTATTCCATGATGTGATGAACTTATTAGGGGTAAAACAACAGTTATCAACTGGTTATCATCCAGTAACTCAAGGTGCCTTGGAAAGGTTCCACCAGACTTTGAAAAGTATGCTGACAAAGTATTGTTCTGAGTCAGATGGGATGTTGGTTTACCCTTAATGTTATTTGAAGTTAGGAATGCTTATCAAGAAAGCATGGGATGTTCACCTAATGAGATGATTTTTTGGAAGAGAAGTGAGAGGACCTTTGAAGATTCTTGCAGAAAATTGGGTAGAAAATCAAGAGGAAATCAAAGGAGAGTATGTGAAGAACTTAAGGAAAAGGTTGGAAGAGATTAGAAAATTCTCTTTAGAAAATCTGAAAATGAGTCAAGAGAAAATGAAAAGGAACTATGACAGGAAGACTAAGCTAAGAAATTTTAGTGTTGGTCAACAAGTGTGAGTGTTCTGCCAGTCAAGAGATTTCCCCTTACCAATAAATTTCAAGGTCCCTACAGGATAATTAAGAAGTTAAGTGATAGAACTTATGTGATTGAAACACCAGAAAGAAGAAAACGACAGAGGAAGATACATGTGAACCTTTTGAAACCTTTCTTCTCAGAAACTAGAGCTGAAACTGTGTCAATAATACAGACAACCTCATCTACAGAAGACGATGACGGCTATGAATTGGGAGCTGAAAGCAAGATGAATAATTCTTCAATTTTGGTTTTGGAAAATTTGGAGGATAAACTGAAACATCTTAATGTTGAACAAGGTGAGGAATTGAGTGAAGTG
>NC_087211.1:25865468-25955468 GCF_015104395.2 Macrobrachium nipponense | reverse complement strand
CTGCTGAGCTCTCACTGATGATCTGATCAGTGACTCTTCGTCAGTCGTATTTATACGGTGACCTGGGGGCGGGGCCTACGGGGGGCTGAGCATGAACGTCACAGACTCCCGAGATGACCAGAACGTCTTAGGAGAATCTCGACGAAGTATTGCATCATATTTCGCTGCATTTTCTAATGATGTGACGGCGCGTGTCGCTTTCCACAACTCTCCTGCCGATTCTAGAACCATTATGAGAATAGGCGCCTCCAACACACGCACGAAAGCCTCCGTGCTGCAGGACTTCTCAAAGAAGATGAGTTTTCCTTTCCTTTATCTTATCATTCATTGCTATGAATTCACTTACCATGAATTACTATATATATATATACTATATATATATATATATAATATATATATATATATATATATATATATATATATATATATTTATATATATATATATATATACATACACATATATATATATATATATAGTATATATATATATATATATATATATACTAAAGTTGAAGGCGGTTGCTTGAAACCAGATAAGCATCATCGAGGGTGGAGAGATACCAAAATCCTTTAAAGTTATTTATTTTGCTGACGTTTCAGGACCATGTCCCCCTCCCATTTTCGAAGCTAAAAAATTAAAAGAATAACAGAATTAAAATGAGACTCAGATTAAAACATGATAAAAAGTTATTTCTTAACAAAATGCAAATTAGGTACAAGAGAAGGAAACAGTGATTACCAAGTAGTGCTGAAGGCAAAAGCTGAGTAGAGAGGTACAGAGGAGTTGACGTGGACTGAGTATTTAGTTGGGGAACCAGTTGTTTGATAAAAAGAGATTCGAGTATTGCCAATTGGTGTTCGTTTGGATCTTTGCCTATGATTTTGAAATCCTTGTAATTTATATTGTATTTGCATTTTTTCCCATGATCTCTAATACAGGAAAATTCGGGGTTTGATAGTTTGACACCCGTACGATAGCTAACGCCACAATGGGAATCTAATCTTACCTTTAACAACCTCTGGGTGGAGCCCACGTACTTCCCCAGGTCACATCTGGGGCAATTAAACAAATATATGACTCTCGAGGTCATCAAAGGAAGCAGACTCTCTTTATATTTAAACAAGGACTTGATGGTCATTTGGTTACATGGGATCAATTTTAAGTTGACTGCCGGTAGGTATTTGCTTACAATAAATCTCAGTTCTTGATAAAAGTGGCTATCATAGATTAGGGGGACACTAGCGTACAGATGTAGTTTTGGTACCGTTGGCAGTTCAAACTTTGGGTGGAAGATATTATTTAGAAATGTTCGCAATTGTTTTGTGAAAGAGTTCTGATGGAAAACAGTTATTTACAAAGTATTGATGGAGAAACGTAATTTCTTCATGAAACGTATTCCACCCGGATGTTAAAGTAAACGCTCAGTGGAAGAGAGTAGACAGGGAATTTAACTTGAAATTAAAAAAGCAGTGGCTATAAAAGGTAGAACCCAGACCAGTAAACGTTCTCTTTCTAAAAACAGTGGTATTAAAATGTTCGTCGAGTCTAAAAACCAACACGTCAAGGAAGGGCAGTTTATTTTCATTTTCATATTCAATTGTGAACTTAATATTTGGATGCATTTCATTGGCAAGTTCGAGGAATTCGTCTGCCCGATCTTTATTTCTAAATAATAGGAATGTGTCGTCAACATACCTGCTATAAAATAGAGGGTGACAAGCCAGAGGGCAGCCGTCCAGCAACTGCTCCTCCAGGGAGCACATGAAAATATTAGCAAAAGTGGGGCCTAAAGGAGATCCCATGGCCATTCCATCGACTTGTACGTATGCTTTTCCATTAAAAATGAAGGCAGTGTCCAGCACCGCCAACTGAAGTAACTTTTTAAAATCCGTGATATTATAATGATTAAAAAGAACATATGGGTTTGGAAAAAATTCCATTTAAAATAATTTCAATTGTTTCTTCCTCTGGGATATTAGTAAAAAGTGACTCGACATCCAGACTAGTCATAAAAAGGTCCGAGTCTTGTGGTAAGATCCTTTCTTTAAAGTTTTCTGAGTTTTTAATGCTATACTCATTAGTAGTTAAAGGAGCTAAAGTGGGACAAGAAATTTGGCCAATTTATAATTAGGGGTATCATATGAGGTGAGTATGGGTCTCATTGGGATACCTTCCTTGTGAATCTTAGGTAACCCATACATTACTCCGAACGAAGCACCTGTACTGTATAGCAATTCGTAAGTGTCGGTACTGATAATATTATGGTCTTTTTTCCCCCATGTATACAGGAACATTTTTTTATTTTTTTATTTTTTTTTATTCTGTCCTCTAGCTGCTTCCTCGTGCTGATCCAGCTCGTGACAAAGGCTTGCTATATGCCGCTCATAATGGTTCAACCAGTTTTTAAGATGTTCGTTGTAATAATTTTCGATTTCCCGCAATTGATTTATCATTTCATTTTATCTTCTTTCTAACTTCAATTCAAAGTAGAACTTGCAACCTATTAGTACCAACAGTGCTACCAAGAGCAACGCTGCCAATATAAATAGATAACCGCAGAAAGTATGAATTTCAACACCAGTGTTCAAGTTAAAATGTTCAACAATTCTACAAAATAATATGAAATTAGCCGTTTTTCATGTCCACACATAAATGTAAAAAAAAAAAGAAGAAGTAAGCGTCCATTGAAAATGATGCACAAATATCAGTAAAGAAAAAGCGGATAGAAGTATAAGAAAATACACAATTAAAATGACAAGTGATTGAAAATCATATTTGTATATTATTAAATCTTCAAAAACACCGTAGCATTGGTAATGTAGTTCAAATACGTTAAATTGACGTGACAGAGCATCGACACTCTCTCTCTCTCTCTCTCTCTCTCTCTCTCTCTCTCTCTCTCCTCTCTCTCTCTCTCTCTCGTTCTCTCTCTCTGCTCTCCTCTCTCCCCTCACACACACAAGAGCATAACATATGCTGTGCCAGGTCTAGGTCATTTGGTGTCCAAAAAAAAAAAACAAAAAAAAAAAAAAATCATGTACCCATTTATTATTTGCTTTAAATGCAACACTGCAACACAACAACCTGTAGAAAAAATACAAGCTTTGCAATAATTATATTAATAATATAAGTAACACCTCTAGGTGCAGTGAAAATCCTCTGGAAAAAAAGGTGCAAAATCCCAAAAATCAATGTAAAACATTGCAATCAAAAGTAAAAATCAAACATAGAAGTTCCAGAACAAGGAAGTTTTGTACTTTCCTATTTGGTTACAGTATTCAGTAACAAAACTCTTGAGAACAATGAACGCTGTGCGCAAACAAGGCGAACTTGAATGGTTAACAGCTAACATCTCCTCTGGACTTCCTAGCAGCAGAGGTACCGAAGGTTTCGCCAAATGAAATTTGTATCGACACTTCCTGATTAATACATTGAACGCCAGTCCATTAAGGCGCTCCTGAGACATTGTAAACCACAAATAAGCTTTAATCAGCTCGAGTTTCGAGAAACCTCTCTCGGCAGTTGCCAGGGACTGGAGTTTGTTTGTATGGTGTTTTTACGTTGCATGGAACCAGTGGTTATTCAGCAACGGGACCAACGGCTTTACGTGACTTCCGAACCACGTCGAGAGTGAACTTCTATCACCAGAAATACACATCTCTCACCCCTCAGTGGAATGGGTCTCTGGAGCGGTGGGCGACAGCGATTCTCAGTCCTAACCGCATATTGTGACTTACTTCCTTTTGATTTTTTATTTTTTTAATCTGTAATTTGGCGCCCTAGGCAGCCGCCTGTGTGACCTATGCGCAGAGTCGACCCTGTATGTATGTATGTGTGCGAGTCTCTTCTTTTCCCATCCCACCCCACAGTATCTCAATAGTGGGAAAACACAGAGGTCCTTGGTTTGCTCTTGATATTTTCAGTCCACCTGATATCAAGTGGGAACGTACAATCTTGCGGCTGCAAATTTTTACGCGTAGTCAAGTAAAAACCACACCAATATTTGATAGGCATTTACATTTTTTATTGACAGTAGAATATGATAAGTACATTTGACTACGGAACTATTTGCCGTGCGAAGGAATAAGACTTGGAATAGGAAAAAGTTTGCACCATTTCAGATCATTCCAAGTGACATTATTTAAAGTGACATTCTATTTCGCAAGGTCTCGAGTGGGTTTGCAAAAGTACCCATGTGAATGACCGTTAAAATTATGCACTTTTTGACATAATTAATCATTTGGAAGAAAATGTGGACCAACGGACTGGATGCTGTTCTCTAGATTAAGTGAAGAAGGCGCCATACGGAATGCCAATTGGAGGTAAAGTTTTGTCTGAAGACAACGACTCAGATACGATCGAACGAACTTTCCAATAATGAAAAGTTTTATGAATAAAAACAGCTTCATCCACAGAATTACATAGTGATGCATCGAATGCCTCCCCATAAAGATGGGTTACTCTTCTCTCGAAGTGCAGCAGTCAATTATGTCATCGCATTAGAGCTGCAGTGAAATGAAATGAACGTAAAAGTACGTTTCATCTGGGGAGTCTGACCGAAAACAAACTTGAAAAGAAAACAGCTTTTTGTACAAGATTATTTGTCATGGTGAGGACAGAAAATACCATGATTTACGGAATCGGTTCTTTTTAAAATCACTCGTTTTCTATACTTAAAGATATAAGATTTATAGCATTTTCATGAGTTCATGAGAGAGAGAGAGAGAGAGAGAGAGAGAGAAACTTTTGTGTTGAAAGCTTGTATACTATATTACCTAAGAATGTTCAATTAACTCAAGGAGTCACATAAATATAAAAGAAAAGGAAAAAACCGCTTTAGCCATCAGGGGGAGTGTGGCCTTGACATTCCTATTTTCTGTTGCTCAACGATTCTCATAACAGAATAAAATCTCGTAAACGTAAAATGGGAAGAGAAAATCTGCTGTCAAGAAATTTCCTGGTGTCAAAATATTTTCATCTTGCTTCATACTTCAGAGAGAGCGTGATTTCATTTCCAGTTATTCACGCGGTCTTTTCTGCCTTCATCTTCACTACTTTTTTTTTATCAGTTACGGAAATCAACATGTGGATACAACTGCATTATTTCCGGTACCGGGAAATATGATTAAATATACACCACAGTCTCGGTGCTTTTATGATTTTTACTTCATTTATTTATCTATTTATTATATTAATGTCTACTGCACAATGATTGCCATTGCAGAAATGAAGACAATTCAAACTCTCTACCACCGATCTCTGCAACTTTCCGTGCTTTTGTTTGCCTCGATCCCCTTATAATCTCCCTAAGCTCGAGTAATGAATGAATCCATTGGAGAGACAAATCCACAGATATTTATGCATAACTGCGGATTTGTTTCTCCATTTCAAGATTAGTGCTTACTTTGAGTATATTTTTTATTTATTTATTTATTTATTGTTTACATCCACATCTACACACATGGAGAGGACAACTTTAATATACAAAACTGCAGATTTGTCTCTCCATTTTAAGACTCGTGCTACTATGAATATTTTTCAATGGCTCCATTGCCAGGCACCCTACCCCTCCCCCCTCACAAAAATTACTGTAAGGAAATGTAATAGTGCTGTTTAAACAAAATAGCCACACACTTTTGAACAGCACCGAATTGTTTTAGGTAGTTTCTGCGTTGGGAATCATTTTCGATGCGCCATGTGCAACAGATTTTTACATTCCGAAGCTGGCGCTGTAATACTGATTTATTTTGGAACACTTGGTTCCTGTTTAACAAAATAGCCATAGTTATTCGTCCAATTAAGGATTCAAACCATTCCTTTGCTCCAAATACATATTCATTTGCAGATGCAGTTGTAAACATTTCCTACGGAACATGCATGAAATTCTGCTAGAGAGAGAGAGAGAGAGAGAGAGAGAGAGAGAGAGAGGAGGGGGAGTGATGGGGGGGGGGGGGGAGCACAACAATGCCTGGATTGCTGGACCCTTTGTCCTCTGAATACATGAATGAATTATTTTAAGCAATTTCGCAAGATTGTAATACTGGCACTTGTAATGGTTAACTCGTTTATAGCAAAGAATGTTGTAGTTAATTTTTCTCTTCACACCGTGAAGATGAAATATTTCCGTTTCTGAATTTAAAGCTTTGAACTAACAGTAGTTTTATAACCATGGGAATTCTGCTTTTTAAATCGTTCAGCCTGAATATGTTGGAAAACAATCATTGTCCCCAAAAGTTCTTCCGAAAGTTTGCTGATTGTGACGTCGTCGTGCGATGAATAATTAGATGCAGGAAGCGTAGAATCTTTGCTGAGAGTCAGGCTTTCAAACCGGATTCGAGGACCATTGATGGCAGAGAGATTCATGCTAAAGAGAAAGAGAAATCTTTGTCCATGAAAAAAAAAAGTACAACTAGCAAAGCGTAGGTGGTAATTACTTGTCATTGTACAGATTACTTCCATGAATATCTTTTACACACATGCATGATGTAAATACAAATAGCGGTCACAATTTATGTGAAAGCTCTTGTGTGCTTGTAGGAGGAACTGATTTAAAATCATAATATTATTATAAGAAAACTAATGTGTCTTTAATATTGTAATTATACAACATAAATCAGGTATGTGCGAGTAAGAATCAGCAGTTCATCGTTAATTTCCACAAAATCTAATCATTTTTCCCCCTTTTCATATCAGAGCATATTAAAGTATAATTCATAAAAAGTATCGGCCATAAGATTTTAATTTCCATTGAATTTTGCATTCATCGTTCTCTTTTCGTCTGTCGTCTGCGATCGTTATTAAGATTCCTACTATGAGATTCAGGGTCTCTGTAACACGGTTTTTTGGACTTTGCTCCTTATCAAAGCATCGGATGTAGCTGAAAGTTGACATATGTATATTTTACAACCACACACAAATTTTGTCAGCATTGTCAATAACCTAAACCCGATAGTTTTAATTTTTATAGAGTAAAAATGATCTAGCCGACACCATGGCCAATGATTACGAGCCAAGAGTCGAAAAACATTCATTACGTAAGCAAGGTAAACAAACACCTTTTGACTAAATGTTGCCCCGCCCATCCACCAGACAGAAACTCCATCGGCTCTGAAACCCAAAGACTTTATGAATGGCGGAACGATACATAGATGTGGGTGGGGTATCAGTGCTAGCGTAGTAATACTACTGTAGCAGTAGTGCCGCAACAGTATAGCAGTAATATACCTGAATTAAACGTTTAGACAAACTGCTGGGATTCTTGAGGATCATCTAGCACTTCTTACAACTACTCGAGAAATTAGTTTTTATGGCCAGAAGTTAAATTTTCTAATCCAACAATGCCCATGGTAGCCTTCAGTGTTATCCTGAATTATAACGAGGCGAAAGTGGGTGGAGCCTCATGAAGTCCCCATTCTGACGATAATTATTGGTGAAGGTTTAAAGCCAATATACGGTACCGGCTATTTTTTTTCAGTAAATAGGTAGATAGCCAATGAATAAAAAATTCCTTGACATTGGATATAGCAGTATCAAATCAAGCTCGTTCTACTATGTTTTTGGTAATTACCAACTATTCCCTACATCTTGTCAATCTGATTGTGACCTATAAAGTAGACTGTAATTTCTTGGAAACTTATTTTGGGACTTTTTTTTACTAATAATAGAAGTGTTTTTGTATTTATTAACATATTTTGTTGGTTTGTTCATTACGATAATTATCAGTGGAGAGGTTCCAGAGTTCATAAAGGTGTACTGCTTTGCTTGTATTTAAATTTGTATGTCATTGTTGCCAGAGGTTTAGCCTTCGTTACGTATAGCCAATCATCCATCGAGAAAGAGGGAAGAAATGATGTCATAAGTTACGTAACGAGTGCGTTCGAAACCTTTTCTCTGAGTAAGTTGGCCCGTCTTCAAAAAAAGGTCACTTTTACATAATAAGTACCAAATTTATTCAACCTACGTAGTGCAGAATACACTCAGAATTTATGTGTTGATATAATATGTATTCTGAATAAGCGTTATATTAATGAAATGCATAGATAAAAAGTTATTGCGAAAAAACCGTGTTACAGAGGCCCTGAATCTCATAGTAGTAAACCAAATTATATAAGTTAAAAACTGTTGTCGAGTTAAAGAGGTGGATTTTCAAACGTCTAAAATAACAGCGGAAACTGAACCCTGGAACTTCTCAACAACAGTTTAGGGCAACTATTCGGAATTATAATCTATACATAACTTGACATCTTGTGAGACGACACAATTATGAAAAGAATGAAAGATGAGCAGAGGAAGCTTAGAATCTTAAAAAAAATGGAAGGACTGTATAGTGCACTTGATAGATGAGCAATTAAAACATGATGAATGATGGAATGGGTTCTGGCTACTACACTGGAAATCACGTTCTCTCAAAATGAAGTGTGTTAAGGATAAATCATTTTTCACTGAAAAAGATCATACCATTCAGAATTTCCTAAGCAGTCCATTACGATTACCATGAAGAGATGATTCATGTGATATCTCTAACGATGGCTCCCTGGAGAAAGGAGTTTTCGTCGGACGCCTTTGACATGAGGATAGCAGTTAGGAACTTGAGGACAGTCAGTGGAGATTATTCCTGATAGACTGTCTTCACTAAAGTTTCTCTTGTTATTTGTGTGTGTTTTTCTTGTTGTATATACATATATCGAACCCAAAAATTAAATTATTGGATCTGTTCTCCCAACTATGCCAAATTACCAAATGGCAGTACATCCGCTCTGCCTCTAAAGAGTAAAGAAGCGCCTCAGTGGCTGGTCGGTATGGTGTTGGCGTGCCACCTCGGTGGCCGCTAGTTCGGTTCTCGGTCATTCCATTGAGGAGTGAGAAATTTGTATTTCTGGTGAGAGAAGTTCAATCTCGACGTGGTTCGGAAGTCACGTAAAGCCGTTGGTCCCGTTGCTGAATAACCACTGGTTCCATGCAATGTAAAAACGTCATTCAAACAAACAAACAAACAAACATTCTAAAGAGTAAAGGAAAACCTACAGCCTTGTTCGGAAAACCAGGCGTACAAGATGTAACTGCTTTTCTGTGCTTGATAGCGAGACAAAAAACAATAGGTTATATGATGAACTGATAAGTTCGGAAGGTATTTCATCCATTTGAATCCCGATTCATCTTCCGTTTCTGGTTAACATCCATTACAATCATTCTGTTCATCAGTATATATGTTCATGTCTTTTGATTGAACGTAACACCTTATGAAATGTTAACCCATCTTTTTTCGGTTTCATTACGGTTGGCAAAGTATACTTTCATTACCCTTACTGCTATCAAGGACTTTCTACTTTCTCTCTGGTTTATACCTTTCTCATAAATACGTTTCTCAAATAAATACGTTTCTCTCCTGGTCCGTCTCTCTCTATAAGTAGAAGTCTAGAAGTCCTTTCCGTTTTTGGACGTCGTCTTCATATGCGGCTTTAATAAGACCCTGATTTGCCGAGCTGTTTCCTTTAGGTTATCATATCATCGACAATACAGGACTTCGAGGATGACATTTAACCATCAAAATTTCATTCTTCGAGATCAGTTTCATTTATCGCTGCAATAGTAATGTAGGATCGTCTAGTTAAGCTTTGTTTAAATTCAGGAATCCTCAGCATTTTCACCACCTCTCCTACCGTAGTTTTCTTCCGAGTTGGCTTCTTCTTCTCCTTGTACTCGTGCCAATATTCGATTCGGATTTTGTACTCCAAGTGTAAATTATTGTACATCACATCCCAATTTGCATTTCCTTTTACATTTTGTATTAAACTCAGCAAAGGAAACTAGTGGCACCTGGCATCTGCATCGTGAGTACAAATGGAAAAAATTTATTATCCTTTGCAATTTGAATATCGTTTCCATGTACATGTTAACTCTTCATATCTAATTATAACATGACTTCATGGACTGGGAGAATCTTGTAAGCCACAAACTCTCATTCATTGTGAGTTACTTTTGCAAAATTGTGCTGCATAAAGCCATACTGAAAGTCTCAGGAAGTGAGCCACGGATACACAGAAAACAGCTCAACAAGTAACTTCAATTTGCTTTTTATGGGTCAGATGTTGGGGAGTGGGGGGTTGTTCTACCAAGTCTATGTGGTCCGATAAATGATTAGTATTTACTGAAGTCGTTGGCAAACAGACTCTTTATTAGAAAGGAAGGGTACACATGACTTTTGTTACGTATTAGGTTCGTACCATTATCCTCTGCTCAACAATTTGTGGATTTTTTAAGTAGTATCTAATAGGTTGTTATGGTTGCAATAATCTATGGAGACCAAGTTTATTGTTTTTTGCGCAAGAAGATAATTAAAAAAAAATAATCCATAACAAAAACAATATTTATGTCAAGTGCATTAACACTACAAGAGGGTGAGGTATATTTGAACGGTGATTGTAATTAAAATTACTATGCCATATGTCATATGCCATAGGCATTAAGATACCGATCAAAATCAATTAAGATACCGAACACTTTATGTCATATTCAGTTTGACATAAAGTGATCGGTATCTTAATTGATTCCCCCCCCCCCCCCCCTTCCGTTCTATTGTCAAACGAAGCTTCCATCTCTCGAGACCTAATTCAGGTAATTTGTCTTTGAACTTGATCATAGTCTCTCTCTCTCTCTCTCTCTCTCTCTCTCTCTCTCTCTCTCTCTCTTTGAAAAAAGGACATCTCAAGATGGCCCAAAATGTTTTTCTTAAGAAAAATCTGAGTTCATTATCAGCTTCAAAGGAAGCCTTCTAACACCGATGATTGATTTGGGACGAGGAGAGAACTGTTGCTCACATTCCGGGAGGGAAGGAGAGAGAGAAAACCCGGAGATGCGATCAGCCTAAAGGTATCAGATGCTTAATCAAATATGCAGAGCAAAACTCCGAAGTAGAATGAAACAGTGACAGATCTTAGACTCTCCGTTTAAAAATCCATCAACTAGAGTAATGGGCGCCATAACTTCAATAATGCATCATCGTAAAAAGTAAATAGCAGGACCGATAAGCTGAATCTCATTCCAAAAGCAGCAGGAATGTCATCAAAAGTTTGACTTTTCATTTCAGCCACGGTCTGGGTGACTTTGAAGTCCTTCAGAAAAATCACGAAAAAGGAAAAATGAAATCGAGTGACCTCCTGAAATTCTTTAATCAAATCAGAAAAACGCCAGATAACAGCAGAGTACTTTCAAGGCTCTCTCTCTCTCTCTCTCTCTCTCTCTCTCTCTCTCTCTCTCTCTCTCTCTCTCTCTCCAAAATATAGTTCCTTTGTTGATTTTCTTCATTGAAGCTATGTCCAAATATAAGGAGAAAGAAAATCATTAATTTTCTATTTAAGACATCTGGGATGGCTTACATAGATGCCATCCGTAGTGAGAGAGAGAGAGAGAGAGAGGAGGGGGGGGGGGGTGGGAGGAGGTTAAGTTTTATTAAATACTGTTCATGTGTGCTGCCTGAGATGTCCTGAGCAGCGTATCAGGTATCAGAATGAAGAAGGGCATGTCGGGCCAGCAACTTCATCCCACAGAAAGGAGATGACGGAAGAGTAACACCGTCGGTGTCGACCCTTTCAAGAGAGCTCGCGAGAGGAAACTGCCACACAACTGTAGCCTTTTGGCTAAAGTGATTCAATACGCTGCTAAAATTCCTCTAGAAATATATATGAACAAAACATATTGCAGCTGTGTCTTTAATATTGAAGTATTTTTCACCTGACTAAATCTTCAGCAACACAGTTAATAATCAAGAGGTCAAACGAGCAAAGAGCTTCATCAGTCACTAATATTCTTCTCCAGGATGAAAATTTCCAAAGTTGAGGGTGATTTTTTTTTATACTGAATACACAGAAAATAGAAGGAAAACTTATTCCTTTTTTATAAAAAATACATAAAACATAGGCACTGAGTTAATTTTATTGTCTTCTGCATTTAAGATAGATTTCGAAAGGAATTTTTTTTTAGTTTTTAGGCAAAACTTCAACCAAAGTTAACTCTACGAACAGAAAAAAATTGCACGCATCTGTGCATCCTCAAAGCAAGTTCTGAAATGCGACCGAGGAGAAAAAGAAGACCTTGCTTTATCAGAAGGCAAAAAACGAAGCCCCCCACTGGGAAATGAACCTAATGGGACAAATGTGTTCCCAGATTATGGAACAAAGCCTTTGCACGGTTCCCTCTGAACGAAGGTTTGCGGGAGCAAATAGGCCGCGATTTGCTTCTTAGAAAGATTTCTTCACAAAATTCCAGGTCATTCCTGAAACCTTAATCAAATATTTCCTTCTGTAATGTATTATAGCGAAGTAAAATTTCTCGTCCACATTCTAAATGACTACACCTACGTAGTGATAGGAAATATACAATTGTTACATAACCATCGTTCTTTCTCAGATCGCTCCTTTCTCTTTAAAACCTAATCAGGGATGGATAACATTGAAAGGTGAAATAGACTGGCTACTTGAAGACTACGTTGATACCAGGGAATAACTGAAATCACTTTCGTTCCACGTTCATTATATTTCCCCAACCGTCCATTCTCTGTCCCGACACGTAGTACCCGACTAATATTGTCGGGACTGAACGGCCCAATTATAGTAACCTGCCCCCTGAATATTAATCGAACAACTCTTTAAAGGCGGATTACCCTCAAGCAGACAAGAGATTAAACGGTTTAAAACTGCAAATTTCAACCACTTTCATGTCATACGTCAAAGGTTTTGTGTTTTAGTATGGCTTTCTTCAACTTGCTTTAAATATTTTAGTGGAAAAGAAGATTAAAAAAAAAGACGGTTGTAAATCAAATGGTACAGATAAATGAACTACTTTTAGCTCTTCTCTCTCTCTCTCTCTCTCTCTCTCTCTCTCTCTCTCTCTCTCTCTCTCTCTCTCTCTCTCTCTCAACAAAACTTGATGATAACATTTCCTATCTCAATTAAGTCAAAATTCATTTTGATTCGTTTATATTCAGCAGGTACCATTAAATATACATAATACTTGCAGCAATATATCACTTAAACATTCTGATTATTTAAAAAAAATTCAATGGTTAATCATTTTTGATATGTTGGGGCATTCGGGATTTCCCAGAGTGTATATTTTGGCTTGCCATCTTCGCGTCACCTCCGAGGTGCTCTTGGAGGAAGAGGCGCAATAGTAGTTTCACATCAACCGTGCATTTGAGGTCTAGGCCAGTCCATTACGACGCTCCTGATTGGCCGTTTTCCACCGCTTCTGAGGGATACCTCTTTCAAAAGCATCCCTCAGGAGAAGTGGAACATACATCCTGCCTATGTGAACGCTCGAGAGAGACTGAGAGTTTCTATCCCTGTGATTGGCTTATCAACGGCCAATCAGGAGCGTCGTAAGGGAATGGCCTAGACATCAAATGCACGGTTGATGTGAATCTACTATAGATGTAGTACTAAACGTGGCGGAGGCTCAGCGGAACCGCCCAGGGGAATTGAAGTATTATATACACTCATTTCTATAGTGTTTGGTCAACAGATTATATTAATAAGAGATATCTTTGATTCCCTAAGGGCTAAGTGACGCTTAGATAACAAGCCACAGTAGCACCGATCTCTTTATATGTTCTTTCAAATTGTGTACAGAACTGGATATAGGTTCATATAATAATCAATCTATCAATATATATATGAAATAATTATAAAGATATAATAAATCCAGATATAATCAAGAACTCTCGGTTTCCAAACTAATAATGATTACGAGTTTCCAGAACGATGAAAGACACTGAACTACCTGGAGCAGGCCAAAGCGAGTGCAATAGCTGGGAATGATTAATAGCTAATGTCACAATAGTTTGCTATAAAAAAAACATACACTAAGTACATAATTAAGAAGCGTTTCTAACCAGTTAACTACAGGGAATCTTAATTCTATGAAAAATAAAGATTGAGAGACTACAAAAAGCCAGAGTGATTAGAAGTTAACTACAGGGAATCTTAATTCTATGAAAAATAAAGATTGAGAGACTACAAAAAGCCAGAGTGATTAGAAATAGTTCTCGTTTTGTGACCATATAAAAGCCAGTGTGTGTTTTGAAATACACAGACAAATCCAGATGTTACGAATAAATAGATACACATATGACAAAGTTTAGTGTCGGCATTAGAAATGTACAGACCAAATCCTAATAAATAAATAGGAAAAACCCGTATAGCAAGATTTGCAGTTAAATATAAAAATCCAAGTGCTAATTTTTTTTATTGTTAGATTTGTAAATACAAAGAGTTGCACTTTAGTGAACAGAATTCAAATGAAAAACCTCTGAAGCTGTATTTTGCCATTTCTCTCAATGCGGACATTATTTGGATTGGGCACGTTTCTTCCAGATGTGGGCAGCTGAGAATTATTGTTCCCAAATGAATCCTTGCAATTGAATTACTAAAAAGCTGCCCAGATGATGCTCCTCGTGGTCATATTATTACAGTTTTCCTCGAATTTGACATTCGAATAAATATGAAAACTATCCTGGACCCAAGCTGACATAATGCGCTCAAATAAATAAATTCCTTGATAAAGGCAAAAATAATACGCATTGCAAGACAATTTAATTATCTGAGACATCATTCAAATATATAAGTATCAACTTTTTAAAATAATTATTTCCCATAAATTAAGCATCAGTCTACTTCATAATAATCAAACATTTCCATGAATGTTGTTGTACCTACTTGTCAAAGCCTCTTTCAGGTAACAAAAGTGTCAAATATAATGCAGGAAGAGTGCGATAGATCTTTATATAACGGGTAGCGACGCCTGATATGAGCGCATGATCCTTCAGGTCATTTGCATGATGAGATAATCCGCTGCTATCATCACAGAAATTGAGCTGTCCTTCCCCTAAGCCCGTCTCACTTCTCGTGATGTCGGACTCGTCATATCACAAGGCCCAAATCCATAATTAGGATTCGGTTTTAACTTTGCGAGTCAGGGACGATTTAAATTGATGTTGGGGATGATTGTTTAGAAGCCCATGAACCGAAATCATTTATTTGTTGTCGAGAATTTATTATTTTTATGGTGCAGTTTTCGCATAGTGAGTTTAACAGTTCCCGCCGGTTTATTTCGTGTGTGTGTGTGTGTGCATTTTTATTTATTTATTTATTTATTTATTCATTTATATATATTTATTTATTTAGAGTAACGTGAACAAAACATTCTTTTTGTATATTCCTGCATTTGCACCATTGTCATTTAACAATGTAATTTTATTCAACTTTATTTCTGTCTTTTACATTTAAGTATTCTGTTTTGCGAAAGACTGGCTCTTTGGCCTTTTTAACTTTCTTAGCTAGATTGATTCCATGCAAGAGATTTTCTCTACAAATGAAAACGCAGATAGCAAACAAAGACAGAAGATAGTAAAAAGCTAAGTTGGTGTATTCAGCCATGACAAAATTAATGATATAAAGACAGTTTAAACGTAAATAATTAAAGGACAGGTGATTCTGCCTGTGCACATTTAATTAACAAAGAATAAGTCTGACAATAGTATTTTTTATAAGAAAACTTGAAATGCCTCTCTCTCTCTCTCTCTCTCTCTCTCTCTCTCTCTCTCCTCGAGTAGGTTCCTTCACGTGTGAAGGGGTAAGGGATCCTGCCTTCACTCGTGTGAAGGCCGGATCCTGACGGAACGCCTACAAACTTTTGGAAATAACTGGTGTGGACATTTCCACTTTCGTCTAATTTAACTACTAAAGTGAGTCTGAGAATGGATCGTGGGTTAGGAAGGGTTTGCATTTGAAGCTAATAGTGGGAGTTGTGGTGGTTGAGTCACCACCTCATATGGTTTGGACCTGAGAGTTAGTAATGGAATTTTCCCATTGCTATCTTGAGGGCGGAACCATCTCCAGGGATTGGCCCATCAGAATCCAGCGGGGGGGCTGGTTTTTTGGGTATGTGACTCCCGGCTTTTGTCCGGAAGTCCACTAATACTTTGGGGTGGGGAGTTGATTCCCATTAGTGGGATCAGAACTTCCAGCAGGCGGATTGGCTTATACCTGGGCCACCGCAAACGTTATTGGTGCTATCCTGAAAGGATAGGGTATGGGGTGGACCATTGGGAGTCAACTCTCACTAGTGCCATTGGTAGAAAATGTGAATACCTAAGTGACACACGATACTTTCTTGATATAACCAAGTAGTAATACTTGTATGAATGTACAACTGTGTGCATGAGTATATGTATGTATATGTATGTATGTAAACACACATATATGTGAGTGTATACAAGAGCATACGTGTGCGAGTGTGGATGAATGAGTTTTTTTTTATGTAAACCAAATATGGATTCGGACTACGTACTTACGTCCCCTGGTAAACTGGACTCACTAGCACCGTTGACGACTTCTAGCTCAAACAAAGACCACTCTTAAACCCCCCATGTCAATAATAGTAGAATGAAGCATTTGAAAGTTATACATATGGAAAATATTCCACTTCAATGTAACTATGAGGATATCTCGACCTCTGAATATCTTCGGTAGTATAGCCAAGATTCGTATGAACTTTCATGACACAGAAGGAAAATGGGAAACTTGGATAACATTTGATAAACATGAAGATGCTTTTAAAGCAACCTGTAGTTTTGATAATTTGAAAGTATGCAACTCATTAGTTAAAGGAGCCTTGACCGATAAAGCCCCAAGAAACCTAGACATTTATAAACTTGCGGAATGGAATCCAATCAATTCCAATAGTAGTACCATTGGAAAAATAAGAGTCCCCCAACCTCCTAAATGGCTGGTAGTAAAAGCCAAGGAGGAGAATTTCAGCTATTATAAGTTTAGTAGGTACTTTCAGCAAAAAGTAGGTGGTATAAAGATTGGTGATATTACTAGATTTGATAAGAGCTCTGTGCTAATTCATGCAAAACCTAAAATTCAAGTCACAGATGCTAATAATGATGAAAGTTGAAAACAATGATATAATAGAGAAAATTAGTCCTCACCTAAATTTTAGCTATGGAAGAGGTGTTGTTTTTGATAAAGACTTATACGAGTTTACCGAAAAAGAAATTTTAGGTATGTGTCCACCAACTGTATGGAAAGTTAAAACAAATGGCAATATGATGAATTTTACTTTTGAAGACAGAAATGTACCATCTCATATAGTAATAGAAAATGAAAGACTGCGAGTTAGACCTTTTCATCCAAAACAATTACAGTGTTTTAATTGTTTTAATTTTGGACATCCTTCAAAAGCTTGTAAAAATAATAAGATGTGTGCTAATTGCTCTGCCCTAGAACTTGGCCCATGCTCAGATACACCTAAAAGTATTAATATTATTATTGTCAGCTAGACCACAAATCAGTTGATAAAATATGTGAAGAATTTAAACTTGAAATAGCAGCAGTTAATAAAGCATATACAGAACACATCATATTGGACATGCAAAACGACTCTTGGGAAGAGCCAAGAGTTATTCTAAAGCTCTTACTACCACAAGAGCTCCACTTCATTCTGTTACTCCTTCCTCATCCACAATGAAGGATGCCTCTGCCCCTGTGGTCCAACATTCCACCACTAGGGCTCCACTCCAATCTGCTGAGCCTTCCTCATCCTCAATGAAGGATGCTTCGACTCCTTTGGCCCGACATACTGGGCCAAGTGCTCAGCATAGTAAGGTTAGAGCACAAACGACTAAGACAGATATTGAAAACATTACATGTAATAAACATGATATCTCCCTCAAACCTCCCTCTGCTGCTCCTTTTGTTTTATCTCAGGCGGAATCTCTGCCTGATTAAATGGAATTAGAGGAAAAAATAAAAAATGAAGAGAGTAAGAACACCCTCATCCTCTCCTCCATCAACTCCAACAAAAGATAAAACCAAATTCAACGAGCAACCTGGCGAAGGAAAACACTCGTTATCCAAAGCTTACAAGCAAAGCTTCCCATCCACTAAGCATTCAAAAATGACCTTGAATAGAGGACTACCCTCCAAAACATAGACCCCTTCTCTTCAATTTTACAATGGAATTGTCAGGGACTTAGTGCAAAATATGAGAAACTTCAAGTCTTACTCTATGAATGCTCCCCTATTGCTGTATGTTTACAAGAAACAATGCTTGATGTCCACACACCTTGCCCAAGAGATTACAATCATATAGAGCACAATATAATTTGGAAGTGGGAAGACATGGAGGTTGCCTTATATATGTTCACAGGGATCTTCCTCATTTTCCAGTCCCACTAAATACACCTTTACAGGCTGTTGCAGTCCAAATTCACTTAAGACAAAAATACACACTCTGTTCCCTTCATCTTCCACCAAACAATCCCATCACTCGAGAGGAGCTAATTGGTTTACTTCATCAGCTTCCGCGACCATTTCTTCTCATGGGAGACTTAAATGCCAGACATCCTTTATGGGGAGATGTGACATCAAATCAAAAAGGGAATATTATAGTTTCCATAATAGAAAATGAAGATTTAGGACTTTTAAATACTGGAGAACCCACTCATTATCATATCCAGACAGGTACAGTCTCATGCTTAGACCTTATAATATCTAGTTCCAATTGCACGATGGATTTCAGATGGAAGACAAATGATGACTGGCAAAGCAGTGACCATGCTCCCATAATAATAAATTCCAATGATGACCCACCAGTTCAAAGATCTCCACGGTGGAATGTTGAAAAATCAGTTTGGAACAAATTTAAAGAGATAAGCGAAATAGAAAGTGATGCAAATGACTTCCCAACAGCAGATGATGTAATCGATTTATTAAATGGGACATTCCATAAAGCAGGCATACATTCTATAGCAAAAACTACAGGTCTTTTTAGGCGACGCCCAGTCCCGTGGTGGTCTGAAGAGCTCACACTGTTACATCAAGTCACAAGAACAAAAAAGATTGCCGGGAAATTTACTCCCAATCCTTCCCCGGTACATAGTACATAAAGTTAATAACGGCCTCTTCGCCAACGCAAAAGACGTAAGTGATAAACTTTCTCCTTGTCTGATTCCAGTCCTCACAGAGGTATCACTAATAAGGACATTCATTGAGTTAAGTAATCCATTATGAAACAGATTAGTTTAAAAAAAAATCGCAACTTGAACACTTATAAGTATGTACCCCATAATAGACCAGGCACAGTATAGAATTCCGTGGGAAAGTGGTATGTTGCTTCTAGAAGGTTTAAGAACATGAAAGACTTGGAAAAGTAGTTATTATAAAATAACGAAGCATTTCGAAAGATTACACAGTCCTACAGGAAATGCAGGGAAGGGTGGCCACACATTATGCAACCTTTTGTGAATATTTCATCTGAGGTATTTAACGCTTGTGAAGTGTCTTGAGAAATGGGAAGCAGCAAAACTGCCTTAAAAATATGATTACAAACATCATCACGATGCACATCCAAAGGAGTATAAAGCAATAAACAGTATTGCTAAAAAAAATTGTTTATCAGTCACAAAATGAAACTACAGAGATCAAGCACGATATGGATAAAATTAATTTTGCTAATCTACGCTTAAGACTTGAGGAAGGAGTTGGTGGTGAGGGTAAACGAAAGGAGTTAGATAAGAGGACAAGAGGGGAATGCAGGAAAGAGATCAATAGAAATTTGATGAGATAAGAGATGGTAGAAGAGAAGGAGACTAGGCACAAGGAAAATAGGAGAGAAAGGAATAGAACAGAAAGCAGAGGAGGAATGTGCACAACTAAAGAAAATATCTGATGTCATATGCGTGACGTCATTATGACACGCTTCTAGTGTGAAGGGTTTATGCATATGTCTCAGTTATCAGGTGTACACTGCATAGTCATGAAGGTTGCAAAAACTGGTATGAACACTTAATATATTCACGAGATCATATTCCTCTCTCTCCTTTTAGAGTGATATGCTTTCTCAAAGTACGGGATAATCGCCTTCTACGTAAGTCAATAAAATTTTCGACTGTAGAAGTCATTACACAAAAATAACCTTTAAATAATTCTTAAAATGGTCAATCGTGAAATATTTAGCCAACACTTCACATTTCCACCAAAATGAGATGAATTTTTTGTCTTATATAGTTGCTTATTTATAACCAATACAATAAAATATAAGTGACCTATTGTATAAACCAAGGTAAAGTAACATTTATGGTCATTTTAAATACATCTTCACACAAATGCCATAACTTACGTCTAACCTTAACCAAAAACTGTGATATTCATGATAAATGCATAAAGTCATGGGTTCGCTGAGTTGTCAGTCAGTCGTGTTAGTGCTGTTTGTGGAAGACTAATGGCAGCACAGGCGTTGAATAATGTTGGTAAATTTATTGTTGGTGTCGTCGTTTGTGCATATGTAGTGTTGGCGATTGCTTGGCTGTTAGGCATAGCTAGAATGGTGAATTTGTTTGAAGTTACGTACAGTCTTCTTCAGGTACCGATGCAGTGTTGGTTATACAGAATAACAATGTATATAATAAGGTACAGAAGTATATCCTAACAGAACAAAGATTTCAGAAACAAGAGACTATGTACTCAAAATTATCAATATGAGAGTTCCTTAGTTTAAACATTTTAAAAACTTCACTCTCAATACAGAGCAGTAATCTTTAATAAAACTACTATATCAAATATGAAGGGGATCTAAAGTTTGTGAAGAAAGAGCCAATCTCTGAATGAATATAAAATGTTATATTTACTATAAGCTACCACTGAAGGGATATCTAATTGGCAGGAATGCTTAATTAAAAATAGAAATAACAGAACTAAATTTACTGCTAAATCTTTGAGAACCTCGACTCGATTCAATGAATGCAAACCTGAAAGTACAAGTAATTTGAAAAATTTTGCCCGAGGTTCTTTCATATGTTGGAAAGTGAGGAAATGTGTACCCATGTTTTGCTTTTGTACATTGTATACAATCAAAACTGTAATTATATATTGCTCAATACTGCTAAATGCTACCAATATATTTGTCAATAATGAATTGCTAAATATTAAATACGGTAAATGTTACTGATATCAAATAATTGTAAAACTTAAATTGCTAAGTACTAAATATTGTCAAATGTTGCTGAAATATAGATAAATATTAGATTCATATACATGTACTGATAATAAGTACAGTTTTCCTTCTCTCTGGAACTTACATTAATCCACTTTTAAGCTGACGTGCCTTCCTTCTGGTAACTCCATGAAATGATCTACTACAAGTTCTTTGATAAATTTCTCTTCGACCAAAATCATTATTCGACAGGACTGCCCTGAGCGCACAGGACAGTTGAGTCAGTTCATTGGGTGCAAACTATAATTGGGTCACGACGAGGCCTAGAGGCAAAGCTTGAATGAGCTGCAAGCCACTACTTAGATGTCTTGAAGAATGAGTTGAATCGGCCTGGTCTTGAAATACAGTTGAATCATCTTGTCAACGAAGACCGATCTGCAACAATATAAACTCTTAGCATTGTTTCAATTACCAGATCAGTGTTAAGTCAGGGGTTCTCTATTTTACTGACTGCAGACCTTCGACCTGAATCTTAAATCGATTCGGAAATCACAATGGGGAAATATATAGGGACTTTGTAATTATAAATGGTATCGAATATAAAGATAACGGTGATTAACATATTAAAAGCTTAACTTTCTATGTACTACACATTTTAAATCCTCGTTTAAACTAATGATGAACAAACCCCAGTCTAAGAGCCCATGTTTTCAGGGGTTAATTTCCAAGTACTAATATGTTTATTTTTTTATTAGTTATTTTATTTCATAAAGTCTGATTTAAAAACTTCGACCAAAGTTCCAGATATATTGCCATACTTCAAAACTAGACATAATTATCTATAGTGCATCAACATTTGGATTGCTAAGAAAATTGTATTCCTAGAGTGGACCAAACTCTGAACAAAAAGTAGAGGGTCCCACAAGACATAAATGTGTTTTAGAAAAAAATATATCAAATCATTGTTTTTGTCAAACTTCATTGAACAACTACAACCTCCACTTGAAAGTTGCTCAAGTACCAGAAATCGTAGCACGCCCCAGATTTTCCCCATGTGGAGTGCAGATTGTGAGGAAATTTAGTAGTACCTTTCGGGTTTAGCTATGTCCTGGATCATTTTATGCATCATATTTAAAAGGATCTTAACTCATTCTTAATCAATCTACCTTAGGAGCCATTAATTTTTTTTACCTCTCCCCTCCCCTCACTTGTCACGCCTCTAACTAATGTTAAGGCCCTCCTTAGAAAATTATGTAACATCAGCTAGTACCCAGCCCCCTGAAATATTATGTTTCCCTTTTTTTATGCAATAACATTGAAGCCACCCAGAAGACCTGAAGGGAGTCGTGGTCAATCTCGCCAGCAGTAACGGACTGGCAAAACCTGTTATGATTGTAACATACGATGGAGGTACGGATGAAAATCCTCAATACCAGAAAACTATCAGTTTCAATAGATTTATTTCTGTAATTTCAATCTGGACAGCTTCTTTGTTGCAACCAGTGCTCCAGGCATAAGTGCCTACAACAGGGTAAACACACGAATGGCACCACTGAGCCATGACCTAGCAGGTGTAGTACTTCCACATGATCATTTTGGCACACATTTGGACTCTCGGGGAAATTCCGTAGACAGCAACTTTGAATAATAAATTTTCACCATGCTGGAAACGTTTTTGAAGAGGTTTGGTCACATACGGTTATCGATTGCTATCTAGTAGTGACTGAATGGAACATCAACCATGCTGATCATCAGACTCCTCTCATTGACAAGAGCCAGCAGTAAGAGATTCAGTAGTATATGCTTCAGGTTATTAAAAGCAAAGACACATCTTGCTGCTCACCACCAAGGAGCTCATATTTCTCCCTTGTAAAGGACCACTTCCTTCCTCCACTAATGCCACTTGTACAAACAGATGATGGCTTAGTAGCTGATATTCCAAAGCAACAGTTTGCTCCACTTTGTCACTATTCAACTGGAAAATGCAGCTTTGCCAGCCCACACACTATGCAATTTCTGCAGAGGCATAAAGTATGAATGGATGGATGCTCGTCACTCCAGGAAGAACTCCGTAAAAGAACTTGTCAAAAGTGTGGACACTACACAGCATCCGTGGTCTCGTTGACCAAGCACCGGCAATTCTGCATAAAGGAAGGAGGAGAGGCACTTTGCAAGATCCGCCCAGTATGCCTTGCAGCACGCCTCCAGAGAGCTAATGTGTGCCATCGGACCTTGATACGACCAAACCTGGAATGGCACGACGAGGAGCTTGTGGATACAACTGGTTTACAGGAACCCTCAAGATCAACAATGGTAAGGAGGCACACCTATACTTCCAATTGTAGGGAATGTTTTGTGAATGTTAGTGTTTATTGAATATTTAGTGTGCAAGTATTCAGTGAATGTTTAGTGTCTATTGAATGTTTGTGTTTAGTGTATGTTTAGTAAGTACTCGGTGAATGTTTAGTGAGTGTTTAGTGAATGTTAGTGTTAAGTAAATGTTTAGTGTGTGTAAGTGCTTATTGAGGAATGAATGATGAGTGGATGTTCACTCACTGTTTAGTGTGTAATGAGCGTTTAGGGGTTTAATGAGAATTTATAAAGGGTTCAGCGAGTATTTAGTGTTTAATGAGTGTTTAGTTTATAGTGAGTGCTTAGTGAATGTTTAGTGCATAGTCAGTGCATAGTGAATATTTAGTGATTGTTTAGTGTTTGATGAATGTTTAGGATTAAGTGGGTGAGTGAGTATTTATTGAGTGTTTGGTATTTATGAGTGTTTAGTGAGCATTTAGTGTATAGTAAGTGCCTAGTGAGTGTTGAGTTTCAGTGAGTGTTTAGTGTTATTGAGTGTGGGTGTATGTTAAATGTGAGTGTTTAGTGAGTATGAGTGTATAGTAAGTGTGTGTTTAGTGCGTGTGAGCGTAGTGTGTTTAGTGAGTAAGTGTAGTGTGAATGTTAGTGTTTAGTGAGTGTACATAACTGTTTAGCTGGTGCTTAGTGACTGTATGCTAAGAAAGTCCTGTAATTTACAGGAACCATTTTATGCTAGACACAGCTTAGATCCAAGAGTAAATGCTTAGGTCTTGCCCACAATGATTGGAGTGCTCAGGTCAACCTGTTAAAGTGGGTCAAGTAATAATAGTAATAACAATAATAATACCAGCAACAATAATAATATGAACAATAGTAAAAATAATATTAATAGCAATAATATAATAATGATATTTAAAAAAAAAAGATAAAAATAATAATAGTAATAAAGTATAGTAATATGAGCTGGAGCGAAACCTTTCAATATGGCCGCTCGAGGTCACATGCTTGATAAGGAGATCGCCACTCCAGTGGTTGACGCTCTATGGGTGAACCTCATTTACAAAACAAGAGATTGCAGAAAAGCAGAACAATTCTGACTTCATTCATATTTTGCTGTCCTTTTATAATTTTTAGGTTCCTGTTTTTTTATCGTTTTAGGGAGATGTGTATTATGATTTTATTTCAGGGGATAATATAAAGTTTCCTTTTGATAATCAGCACAATGTATTTTAGTTTGGTAAAACAACCATTGCAACATAAATGAAGATGAAAAGAACCACAGATTAATCAACTTTTGGAAATTATCTTGTTATTGTTATTTGATTGACTTAAAACACAAATTGTTCTCACGCAGCATGTGGGTCGCGAGACCTGGGGTCAGGCACCACGATTCCGTCCTCACACTGCTATGTATACCCTTTGCCCCGGTAATAAATTCCCACACGTCTTATGTAATATAGGACCCCCACTGGTTAGTTGTTATGCCATGCACTGTTTATAGCAGTCCCACGGCATTATCACTCGCCCTTTATTTGCTGTTCCTTGGTTATCGTTAACAGTTAGAAGTGTTTATCATTGTGAATAGTGAAAAAGATCATGACTCGTCCCAAGAAGAAAAGACCGCCTCCTTCTGGCTTCTTCACGGATTAAGTTCGGCCTCCATCGTCGATGAAGAGATCTGACAGTGAGCAGGCAACACCTCAACAACCCACCTCCCCACCTCCTACTTCATCTCTCCCCATTCCTCCTCCTCTTTGGTCCTCCCCCTCTTTCTCCTCCTCCTCCTTGTTGTGAAAACAGTATGCAAACCTTTCACTTTGATTTTTCCGATTGGAACATACAACGACAAAGTGCACAACTGTTCCGAAAAACATCATGCGTGGTTCAAACATTGCAGTGCTAGATTATCTCGTATTGCACACTTGAAACTGTTCAGAAAAACATCATGCGTGGTTCAAACATTGCAGTGCTAGATTATCTCGTATTGCACACTTGAAAGGAAGAGAAGATCCATCCAGACCAGCTCTTATATCTGCACCGACACCCAAACCACCGACAATTCCAAAACAGCAAGTTGCAACTACTGAACAAACATTGGAAGCAGCGCCAGTTTTGTGTCATGAGAAGGAGACCTAGTCAACACCTTAAACACCTACCCAAACTACTCCCACCTCTGAACCTCAAACTACTCGCCTTCCCCCTCAACCTGCTACCACCTCCATACCTCAAACCTCCTCCCTTCTCTCTCAAGCCTGGATGTATCGAGATCCACCAAAGGAGACAGCAATGATATTTATTTGAGATGAATCTTTCTTACTGTTAAAGTTAGCTATATCTCCCCGCCAATTAGGCGAGTCAGCATTCAAACAAAAAATCGAATGGCTGCTCGGATGACTGTCTAGTTTACCTGTTTTCCACCAGGTGTGTTTCGAATGTTTTAGCTCTCGTCAGAATTCTCCTTCCCACTATTGCGGACAGGCAATTGTTGGTATTCTATGAAGTTTGGCTGTTTTACATCTGTTTACGGTATTGTAATTTCATTTTCCTATGATACCTTCCACAGGAAGCTAAACCAATAACATCAGGCTATGTAGGAATGATTTTGGTGTAACCAGGATGTTGAAATTGGAAGTTGATCAACATTCAGTTTGTACTTGCAAGGGTACTGAGTGTGATCTTGGAACTACTAGATGTGAAGAATGTAGGGGATTGTTCCAAGAAATTTATGCCTGAATATGTCAGATATAGGAAAGATGGGAAACTAATAGGTTGTGAAAGTAATTAGTTAGGTTAGGACTTAAACCTGTCAGGCTATCCTTTCTCAGACTAGGCATTTTGGTAGCGCTAGTATAGACTTCCTTTGTAGCTCCGCCTTCTGCTCCCCATTCGGTTCAGGAAAAGCGTAACGAGAAGTTAGAATATTAAACCTGGTTTTAGTTCTAATACAAGATAAACTGAGTTCGTGACAGGAATGTTCTGAATCCCTCCATAGTGTGCGCTCTTTTTCACGTTCTTTCTCAGAAGTAAGGTGTTGGTGCCCTCATCTGTACATAGCCCGAGCCTACGACTGCCCTGCGACAGTTGGTAATGTCCACTGCCAGGGAACCGGGACGATGGGATTCTGTACCCTCCAATACCTACTTCGCCCTTTTCATGGTCTGAATTTCATTTAAACCATTCGCCAAAGGACTGTTAAAGCTATCACCTAAGGACGGTTAAAGCGTTCGCATAAGACCGTTTCGGTAATGCTCGCTCCGTAGGCACATTCTGCCATCTTCAACACCTAGTTTGAGGTGTTAGCATGCATAGGATTAATAATATATAATATATATAGATATGGACAATTTTATCGAGATTATAATGTATCTGTAGTGAGTTTTACACATTTAGATATGTCGACTCAGTCGACTGTTTATCTCTCTCATGTTTTGGTTATTCTAAATTCTCATCTCTTAGTATATTCCTCTTTCTTCGTAATGCTTGTGTTTGTCCTTTGCCTGCTTTCTCTTCGGCTATTGGCAAATCTCTTACTACTGCCTCGATTAATGTTTCTCTTTCAAGTCTACACTGTCTGTAGTGTCTAAAGTTCCCTCCAAGTTAGATATTCTAGCTTCAGAGCTTTCTAACGAAGTTTCATATAGGAATGCTTTCAAGTATGTACGTTCACTTTCGGACAAGACGGGAGAGCCATTGTAACTCCACTCCCACCACCTCCCACTTCTGGTGCCTCGTTTTCTTTCCCTCAGTCGACTCGTGCGATCGTTGTTGACTCGTGTGGACGCGGTTGACTTGTGCAGATTTGGCCGAGTCCTGAGTCGCTTAGAACTGTCTTCCTCTCATTGAGTTGTGGTGGATACAGCACTCAGCTGCTGTCATCTCTTATCGACAAGTGTCATTTTGTGTTGCCAAGGGTTGCGGAGAAAGAGCAATCTTTTAAGCTCTTTTGTTTACCTCCTATCGGCAGCTGTCTCCTCCTGTCGCCCGCTGGCAGAGGAAGAGTATGAATGGAGTTAGAGGAACTCATTCTGGTTGGTCGGCGTTTGTTGCAACCTTATGCTTTGCTGTGTCCTCCTTTTGTTGAGGAAAGAGGCCACATAGGGAATATGTCTTGCTTGTCTTAGCGTATTTCGGAACCCTCTAAATGTTGGAGAAGAGAACCAACGCTTTCTCCCATTAGAAAGCATTTCATAATTTTACTTGTCCTCGGACGCACAAATCTCCCTTTAGGTCTTCTTTGGCATGTTTTCTTGTGTCTTTTAAAGTTGCAGAGAGCCAAAGACTGCCTCTTGCAGTGCAACTCTTATTGGTTCTTTAACCGTCTTTAGTAGGAGGTTCACTTTCTTTCTCTTTTCTGTGGGGAAATGAACTCGAGACTGACAGACATGCTGATGGAGTTTCAGTCTACCTTGTTGAGTTATTACCTTTTACTTAGCTATGTTGTCTCGTCTCTGCGACTGCTTAGAGAGGTGGAGGCGCCAACCCAGCGAGTTTGTGAAACCAGCTTTAGGGTTTGTCTCCAGCAGGAATTTTTAGCGAGGAAGACAAGTAACTAATTTCTGATGCTGCAGAGCAATGTCCTCATGCTTATACTCACCCGGTTTGGAAGAAGTGAGAACACTTTCACTTCCTGTCTGATTATGCAGCTTGGTTTAAGGCGATAAGGGATTATCTATTGGTAGTCTTGTTTTATACCTTTCGGAGATAAGTGCAGACCCAGGTTCTGGGATACGTACAGTTGCAACCTCCTAACATGCATGGGGAGACTTGTGACCAGTATGTTACATGGTGGAGACGGTGAAGGTCAGTTGTGATTCTTTTTTGGTTGTCCTCCACTGGTTTAATCTCCCTCATAGCTTCCTTTGTCTTCAGCAGAAATCTCTCATAAGTCTCTTTTTAGTAGGAGATTGTATATAGAGGGAATGATGGTCCAAGGGTAATTCTTTAGGAGAGCTCCATAAGTAATTGGAGATATTCTTGGATGTTTGGAGACTGAATAACAGGAAGTGTCTGCCCACATACTTTTTGGTTTTCTAGCATGGTTTTAGTGCCTTTCCAAAGAACAGTCAGACTTGTGGTACACATGCAGAATGTATTCCACTTACTAGTACATCCACAGTCATGCAAGTTCCTTCAAGGTGTTTTTACAAGAAGATATTGCTGTTCTGTGCACTTTGGTTAGTGTGCAGCCCTCTATAAGTTATGTCAGGGACTTGTTGCCCATTGGTGGATGGTGTCTACTTTAGAAGCAAGACACTTCTACTGAATCAATGATTCAAGTTGGCCAACTCTTGTCAACAGTATTCCAAAAGCCAAGGACTTGTTGCTTCTTCTAACCCAATTTCTATTAATTATATTGTTAATTCTCTATATCCCCATTCTTATCTAGTGATGTGGGGGATGGTACTTAATTATGCATGCTTGTCGGTCAAAGATGAATAGGCACGTGCTGCTTGAAGAATTTTAGGTCTGAAGGAAACTTCCTATATGGTTAGGGCTTTTCCTTATTAGGCAACATGGCCTCACTGGGGATTTTTTCAGATAATCATGCTCAGTTGTGTACAGTTTCTGCATAAGAATTACGACTTACAAATAACAATTCATTAAATTTGTAAGTAATCCAGAACCATCTTTGGCTCCAGGACTGTAGGAGGGACTCTGTAACCAAGGATTGTCCATTTTGTTCTTAAACCTAAGTCCAATTTTTGGTCTTCTCCTTCTGCCATGCAACACAAAGAGTTTAACTAGTGTCATTACACTTTCATGCAACATGGAATGGTCAACAGTACACCTGGTAAAACTTTTTAGATGCCAGGGCAGTGGAAAGACATCAGGATGCTCAGCAAGTTTATTCCCGGTCAGAAACAAAGTCTTTGTTGGAAGTTTGCTGCTTTGAGGTAAGTGAAACAACATATTGGTTTTATCCTTCATTCTGTGGAAAGACAGTGTTATGGCAATTGGGGATTCAGGAAGAACAAACTGCCTACAAGGGCCTTACATCCATAAGTTTGGCACTTAATGTGGTATTTAAGGAGCACTCATTCAGACTTACTAGCATGTAGATGAACAGGGACATCAGAATGATTACTACTTCATTGATGGCCCTCAGGCTTGAGCAGTGGACGTTTCCTTAAATTTGGCCTAATTCAGACTCATACGCCGGCCCCTCGTATCTAATCTGAATACTATTGAGTAATTTAAAGTTCAAGAATTGCTTAATGTCTCTCTCGTAGTAGTCATCTTGCTTGGTGAGACGTTCCTGTGCGAAGTCAGATTAATCAACAGATATCACAAGTTTAACATACGTCTAGAATTTGAGAAATATCTAGAAGTGTTCGTGAACTATCGGTGATAAGATTAGTGTGAAAATAGTAGGATAAAGCGTCTTCTAAGTTAGTTTATCAAGAGAAATACTGTAAATCAGAACAAGATGGCAGTAAGTTCCAACTGCGGGAAAAAATGGCGAGATTTAGCTTGCTTGGCAAATTCGCAATACGATGAGGTAGCAGGAAGGGAACTGGCATTTCTGATCTATGAGATCAGCAACAGTCCTAACCAAAAAGATACAAAAGCATTCATAGATATATTAGAAGGATACAATCCTTCAAACTGGAACAAATCAACTGAAAACATCTTGAAAATAATTGAAGAAGTTCCAAATAAAATCCAAGTGGTCAAGAGACTCAAAGAAAATATACATAAAACAACATATTCAGACAAAGAAATGAATAAGGTGAACCTTGTGAATATCCTAATTGGAGCAATAGGAAAAAGAATGCCCAAAAGCATGTAAACTGTGTAAGGTGTGGTATAGCATAGTTAATCCACAAAACCTAATCAGAAAATGTGCTGCATGCAACATTCCGACCCATCCACAGTGTGCTGAGGTAATGCAAGATATGAGAAAAGACACAAGAATTTTTTGCTCAACATGTCTACCATGGATAGACTGTTATTAAATCAAGATTGAATGTACAAATAGTTGAGGATGAAGAAGAAGAAGAAGAGGAAGAGGAAGAAGAAGAAGAAGAAGAGGAAAACGTAAGAGAAGTAAACAAAACAGAAATGACAGAAAAAGATAAGGAAAACAAAGAACAAGATAAAAGTATGGATGCAGAGATGCTCATTGATACTACATACGAGGCTATAAAGCAGCATACCTACGAAGAAATAAATTACGATATGACAACACAAAAGAAAATGCCGAAGAGGCTCTACCCAGATCTACACAATGACGGGAAAGAGGAAAAAATATACAAAAAAGACAAAGTCTGCAACCTTTTGAAAAGAGGGAATTGCAGATTTGGAGAAAAATGTTACTACAAAACATACCTAAGGTATGTCACAACTATGAAATATATGGTAAATGTGCATACCTAGATGGCTATGAGGATGATTGCAGAGATCTACATCCAAAAATATGCAAAAACCTAAAAGAAGGAAAAGGATGTAAGTTCGACAAAAAATGTAAATATATGCACCCTGTAGCCATGAAAAATAATCAAATAAATACCCAATCAAGTAATAAAATCCAAAATAAGAAAGAAACAAATAGAGAGAGGAATGAAGAATATCAGGTAAAAGAAAAAAGCAAGCCATCAATGAGATATGCAGAGGTGTCGGCAAAAAATTTCAATGCCATCAGCTCCAAGATTCTACTCGAGATAATAACTTGTTTATTATGCAAGAGGATATTGCAGATATGGAGAAAATTGCAGATTCAGACACAAAATGAATAATTATGATGAAGGAAGAACAAATATTATGGAAAAGTTGGATTTTTTAATGTCAGAATTTCTGGAAATGAAAAAAAGAAGAACATACCAGGACAGGAAAGAGACGTGGGAAAATCCTTATTATTACCAATATTAAATGAAGGAGAAAACACGCAAACCATCATAGTGATGAATGCGCAGGGTTTAGTTACGAGTAACTCAAAAAGAAAAATAAGAGTACTTAGAAGAACTAACCCAAATTGAAAAGAAAATAGATATAATGAATATAAGTGAAACCTGGTATTCCCAAGAGACTGGGAATGATGATCAAATAAAAGGGTTCCAAACTTATAGATCAGATAGAAAAAATAGGAATCAAGGGGGAACAGCAATATATGGGAAAGACAAAAAACAAGGAAAAATATATGAGAAATATAGTAACTCAGAATGTGAACTAATAACGGTAGAATTTGAATCTGAAAAATTAATGAACATAGTAATATATAGACCTCCTAATACTAAAGAGTTTGACTTAATAATAGAAAAATTGGATGATATATGTAGAAATCACAAGGACTGGATTATTCTCCTATCTGGAGACTTCAACTTTCCTTTCGTAGACTGGAAAGAACGAATAGGAGATTGTGGATGTACTTATACATATAAAAAAAGAGAGTAATAGTAGTGCAGAAGATAAGAGGCAATTCGAAAAGCTATTAGATATGCTACTAGAATACAACATTCAACAAATAAATCACCTGCCAACAAGAAAGGAAAATACTTTAGACCTAGTATTTGTGAACGAGATGATTATGTTAAAGAAATAATAGTTTATAATGCGAGTATTTCAGACCATAATGTCATAGAATTAACAGTCCATTCCAAAGCAAGTGAAAACAGAGATAAGCAAGAAATGAAAAAGTGGGAAAGATATGGAAAATACAACTTCTACAGTAAAAAATATAAAATGGTCAGAAATAAATGAAGAATTAAACAAAGATTGGGATAACATTTTCGTAAGTGATGACATAAAGGTAAATACGGAGATATTATATAAAATATTAGAGAAAATAGTGGATAAATATATACCGAAGAAGAAAAGTAAACATCAGTCATGCATACCAAGAGACAGAAGGATCTTGTTCCAGAAAATCAGAAAGTGGAAAAAAGGTCTTGCAAAAGAAAAAAATGCATGGAAAGTTATAGAACTAAAAAGTAAGATAGAAAATGCAGAACAAAAGATTATACAATCAAAAGAAAATGAAAAACGGGACTTGGAAGAAAAAACCCTATTATATCAAGCAAAATCCCAACTATTATACTCATATGCGAAGAAGATGAATAAAAGAAGAATAGAAAAGAGGCCCTCTAAGAATTGAAGGGAGATTAACGAATGAAAAAAAAGGTAAAATGCAACATATTGGCAGAACGATATAAGAGAGAATTCACCCCTAGAATAGATAATGAAGATAATGATACAGAAGTAAGGGATGAAAATAGTGAATATTTAGCTGACATAGATATTAATGAAGCTGATATTGTGCAGGCTATTAATGAAATTAAAAATGGAGCTGCTGCAGGGCCTGATGGAGTGGCTGCTATTTTGTTAAAGAAAGCAGTTCATTCTATCGCAAAGCCACTTGCAATATTATTAAGACAAAGTGTAGATACAGGCAAGATTTATGATGAGCACAAATTAGCATATATTACCCCTACTTTCAAAAGTGGATCAAGACTAGAGGCAAGTAATTATAGGCCTGTGAGTCTAACATCACATATTATGAAAGTGTATGAAAGGGTAATGAAGAAAAATATTATGAAACATTTAATAAAAAATAATTTGTTTAATAAAGGACAACATGGTTTCATACCCGGAAAAAGTACACAAACCCAACTGTTAGTCCACCGTGAGAACATATTCAAAAATATGAAAAGCGGAAATGAAACAGATGTGGTTTATCTAGACTTTGCAAAAGCTTTTGTTTTGACAAAGTAGACCATAATATATTAGCGAAGAAAATTAGAAAACACAATATCGTTTATAAAGTAGGAAGATGGTTAAAAGAATTTTTACACAACAGAAAACAGATAGTTATTGCAAACGACGAGAAATCGGATGAAGCCAAGGTAATATCCGGTGTGCCGCAAGGTACGGTGTTAGCTGCAATACTGTTTGTTATTATGATTGAAGACATAGACAGTAATGTTAAGGATTCGGTAGTGAGTAGTTTCGCAGATGACACAAGAATAAGTAGAGAAATTACTTGTGATGAAGATAGGAACGCTCTACAAAGAGACCTTAACAAAGTATATGATTGGGCAGAGGTAAATAGGATGGTATTTAACTCTGATAAATTTGAATCAATAAATTATGGAGACAGAGAAGAAAGCTATATGCATAAGCGGACCTAATAATGAGACAATCACAAATAAGGAAGCAGTTAAAGACCTTGGTGTGATGATGAATAGGAACATGTTATGCAATGATCAAATAGCAATTCTGTTGGCAAAATGTAAAGCAAAAATGGGAATGTTGTTACGGCACTTCAAAACAAGAAAAGCTGAACACATGATTATGCTTTATAAAACATATGTTCGTAGTCCACTTGAATATTGCAATATGATATGGTACCCACACTATCAAAAGGATATTGCACAAATAGAGAGTGTACAAAGGTCCTTTACAGCTAGAATAGAAGAAGTTAAAGACCTTGACTACTGGGAAAGACTACAATCCTTAAAATTATATAGTCTAGAAAGGAGAAGAGAACGCTACATGATAATTCAGGCATGGAAACAGATAGAAGGAATAGCAGAAAACATCATGGAACTAAAAATATCAGAAAGCAGAGGTAGATTAATAGTGCCCAAAAAGGACATTAATCCACTATGCACCAGCATCGATAATGCAGCGTCTATTCAATGCGTTGCCAGCTCATCTGAGGAATATATCAGGAGTGAGCGTAGATGTGTTTAAGAATAAGCTCGACAAATATCTAAACTGCATCCCAGAACATCCAAGTTTGGAAGATGCAAAATATACCAGAAGATGTACTAGCAACTCTCTGGTAGACATTAGAGGTGCCTCACACTGAGGGACCTGGGGCAACCCGAACAAGATGTAAGGTCTGTAAGGTAAGGTTTAGAGCCCTTGTAGCCTCAGGGCAAAAGATTTTCAGAATTTCCAATACTCTCGGTAGATGACTCATTCTTCTCTTGATATGAAATCAACTCTGCTACACAATTCCATATACTTCCATTAACTTAGGCATCTCCTTAACTGCTTGGAGATGTTAGAATGTCCCCTCCCAATAATAAGATTTTCAAGTTATCATAGGATCTGTCCTTAATTTAAAACTGCTGTGGCCTGAGGTCAGAAACAGTGGTCTGTGTATTGCTGAGGGTGCCATTCTAGAGGAATTCTTAGCACCTGGAATCTTGTAGACGTCAATGTTTTCTGTTTAGAGATAAGATTTTTCACTGTATACTTCTAAAGTTGTTGTTCCATACGTACTTTCCTCGGTATTGCATCAAGTACTTTTAGATCTTGCTGAGGACGAGCACTGTAAGGTGTTGAGATTGAAGCCCCTTCATCTCTATATCAGTCTCTCTCTGGAGTTTAGATGAGAGTCTAAACTTTATCCGAATTTACTGTAAAACCTTTTATTTAGCCCTAGCAGGAGTTAAGTAAATTTATTGTCAGTACCCTTCTTTAAGCTGGTGTAAAGGGAATGCTATTTTAGCTTTCTACCTTAGAGCTGAGGGTGATGTTAAGGCTATGCTTTACAGTACCTTGTAAGAATTCCGATGTGGGTATTTAAAATTTAATCAGATATGTTAAACCTAGAACATTTTTATCATCCTTTTAGAAACCTTGAACAGGATTAACCTTTGACTTGTCAAAGGTTAATCCTGGAAGAGGCAAAGTTAACCTTTGGTTATGTGGTTTTAAGAATCATCGATGTTGTCAAAGGTTAAGCCTGGAAGAGGCAAAAATCAACCTTTTGTTTTGTGGTTTTAGAAAACCTAGCTGTCTTTGCCAATGGTTAAGCTTGTAGGTAAAGTTAACTTTTTGTTTTGTGGTTTTAGAAAATGTATTTGTGAAGGTTAAGCCTGGAAAAGGCAAAGTTAATCTTTTGTGTTGTGATTTTTAGAAACTTATAGCATCTTTACCAATGGTTTTAAACTTGAAGGCAAAGCTGACGTTTTTTTTGTGGTTTTAGAAAACCTGGAATGTGTTTGTGAAGGTTAAGACTGGAACAGGCAAAGTTAACCTTTTGTGTTCTGATTTTCTAGAAACTAAAAAGTCTGTCAAGAAACACGAGGTCCTCTGTGACGTATTTAATAGGCTAGTTCATGAGAACTAGCTCCATAGCTTCTACCTTTATAGAAGGTAAACATTCATAATATTAGCAGCAGTTGTAACTTCATTTAGTGTTAAGTCAATTGGTCGCTCCAGAATAGGATTGATGTGGCACAGGAGAAGTGCATTCGGTTTTTACCCGCTCACTACCTTAAGTATACAGAATTGTGTTTGAAAACAGTAAACCCCTTAATCCACTTCTAGTAGTTGGTAGTCTTTTCCCGAACCGAAAAAAAGAGCAATTCTGTATGCTCTTTTGTTTAAATCCCGGGTTTTAATATTTTGGGGAGCGTGAAGGTAAATTTGTATGGGAGCATACTTTATATCGTAAAGGTATTTATTTTAAGTGACTCATTTAAGTGACTCGTTTTATAGGGCTTTTGGACCCAGGCACAGTGGTCCCTCACACCGTTTGTGTTTCATTCTGGCTGAATCGGAGCAGTTTTCTCCGCAAGGCTGCTCTATGTTGCATATGTATGAGAGCCTTTCTCCCTGAATGAAATCCAACTTCTGGTGGTAGTAAAATCCACCAAGGATTCCAGATCAGGTGAGAATGAAAGAAACCTTTAGCTCGAACGGCTAATAATATAAGTTTTCTTAATAAGATTTATTATTTGTATACGTACCTACTTTTAAAGTAGACCCACCCAGTTTCCCCACAACTTAGTGGGCTGTCAAGGAGAACAGGTAAACTAGACAGTCATCCGGGCAGCCATTCGATTTTTTGTTCTTTTCTTTTTGAATGCCGACTCTCCTAATTGGCGGGGAGATATGGCTAACTTAAACAGTAGGGTAAGTATCATGAAAGTTTATCATGAAAGTTAATCATCAAAGTAGAATTCTACAGAATCCTTGAGAAAACCATCGTACACTCGAACAAGAGAACGACCAAAGACGATTGGAGTGTCATTTACGGCACGCTGGGGAAACGGACAAGGAATACAGCATTTCCCTCTCCGACGATCTCCTAGGAAAGCGGAACAATTCCGATAATCGTTGGTCAATTTGATTGGCAATTATCCTGTTTCTCTAACTAAAACCTTTCCTTTTCTCCCTCCCCTTCGACCGTCTCACGTCTAACGACCGAAATTTCGACTATCGCTCTAACTACCACGTTGACTCAAATATTTTCGTTTTTCGTTCATCGTTCTCTACGACTAACATTCGATGGGTTTTTATTTTCCTCGAGTAAATGAAGTATGGTATTTCAACTCCATAGATTTCTTCTTCTTCTTCGTCGTCGTCTTCTTCTTCTTCTTCTTCTTCTTCTTCTACTATAATTATATAGATTTTCCTAACTGGCTATCTCTGACTCGCCAGTAGTCGCTGCTATCGATCTTTTTCAAAGAGGTTTGTAACCTCACCTGTTCACCCTTCTTTTCACACCATATCACTGGCACGTTCATATGATCATAATAAAATTTCACGTTCATATCCTTAATATCACTTAAACATCGTAAATGACTTACGGGCTGCTCTATGAGCAAGAGCCCGTGCTGGTATAGGGCCAACTTAATCAAAAACAACAATAACAAGTAATAAATCAGTTAGTACCCAGTTCTGTAAAGACAGCGGTTTGGCTTCGCTATTAACGGACTCGCTACTGCCGCTTTACCTTCAGAAGGTCTTTAGCGGAACCACACGACGACAAAGTCTAGACCTCTGAAAGTTCCTTCCTCGGAGAGCGCCCACGCCACTAACGGACTAATTACGGCTTACCTTCTTCAGGTACGTTCTGACGTCTCGAACGGTTTGGCCCTGCCATTTACGTTTCACGTCAACGGAATCGGACAAAAAACCATTAACGGACTAAATATGGCGCGTATTGCCCAGGTAATAAATCAGTTAGTAACCAGTTCTGTCTTCTTTGACCTCGCAGTCTTATATAACGACATTACTTGAACGGTAGTTAAGATCGCATAACTAATTTATCCTACGACAACTTAAGCACCGTAAACCGGCTTAAACCGCATAACGTTAATATTAATTTAGAATTGCCTCTGCAATCGAAGTTCATATTATATTTGATATTACTTAACAAAGCAATACATATTTAAACGATATGTTTATTTATTATAAGGCTTGACAAATGCATATTTATACATCCTAACCACCCATTATTACTATTTAATAATTACATATGGACATACAGGTCTAATTTAGACAGTTCAGTCTATTTATTTACATAAAAAAGGAATCACTTATTATTTAATAACACATGATTTTACTTAACGTTAATATTGATCGTATTATTCAATCTAATATTTGGGAATAAATTCCTGACACAAAACTGGATAAAACTGTAAAGCGTAAGTCAACGAAAAGCAATGCCCATTACGTCCAAATTAAAAGTACAGTGAAATTCAAGTACCCGACAGCTGCTCCACCACAGAAGTGTTTCATTCAGATTTATGGCCATCTGGTAATGTTCCCTTTTGGTTACGGAAAAATCACACACTGCTAGTTTGCTGCATGGACATTCAGACACACTGGTTTGCTGTGACGAGTTATATTGTCGCTTATACTTTTTTGCTGGAGATAAAGCCCAAGAGTATTCAAATAAATATACTAGGGGGAAAGTCCTAAAATTCTGGTAAAATTAATCTACTTCAAAGCTGCATATTGATGTTCTTAAGTGCGTTAGAACTTAATTTTTCAGTGTAAGCCATTGATTTATACCCACTCAACTTCTATGCCATGTCTAACAATTTAAGTTGGTCATTTCAGGACTTTTATGGAGTTTCGCGTCCAACGTTTACATTACCTCGTCAAGTTTTCAGTATTTACTGTTCAATAAACTCGCAATACTATTTGATAGTCAGTTCTCAAGTAACATATATTTAATATAACTTTCATCTTCCATTTTAGTTTTCCATTACACTATTACTACCAACCTTGCAGTGTTCACTCGTAGGCAAACACTGCAACTACTTAGTAATAAAAAGTTTCACTATCACGTAAGTGCTACTTACTACTCTAGATTATTTTTTTGAGAACTGCAAATGGCTACGTAATTAAATATTGCTGAACTGAAAAGGTTCCACTCATTACTGAATACAGCTAAAACATAGTCGGTTTAGCCCTTAGTACAATTGTGGTTTAAATAATCAGAATTTTTTACGTCAATAAAATTCTCATTTATGATCTTAGCCACTTTACTTTCTTATAGGATTATTGCTCTGACTTGCTATTGAAAGTGAAGACGTTAGTAACAATTTCAGATTTTTAAACAAAAGGTCGATTGGAAAAACTCAAGTTTTAGGTTTCCTTACAAATTCCTTTCAAGAACGAAGATATGCAGTCTTTATAAACCACTCTGGCTCAATCAAAGACTGTTTCGATAGAGAGTTTGTGCCACAGAGACAGTTCTGCTCATGACCGGCGAAAAATCTGTAAAGGATAAGTACAAAATAAATTCTTCATTGGCATTAACTCAGTTCATTGAGCATTAAAATATGTTCTCATAGCCTCACCACACGTAGGCTAGTGTTGAAAGATAAACCATTTTCACCAGAATACAAAACGCTGCTTCTACGCTTCCCTTCCATTTACTGGGCTATCCCTTTTTTTCGAGGCATGTACTATTTGTTTTGCTTCGTCTTGTACTGACAGCTTATCATTGTTTTCATCCGTTATTTTTAATTCAATAACAGCGTTTCATATGCTGTTATTTAAGAACCATCACTCTTACTTTGTCTTCTTGATCGTCCTTTTTGTCTGTTACATGTTTTATTTGGGTTATAATTTAACGTTTACATTCATGTCAGTTTCTCGAAATCTTTAAGATACCTTTAAAGTTTTAGCACCAGACCTGATTCTTAAACAGTTAATTAGCAATGAACTGTCCGACTTAAAGCAGACTTGTCGTTGAGGATTCAGTATTTGACATACTATTGTTTGTTTACCAATTAAAAAATTGCTAGAAGCAATCCCTTTCAGAATAACTTTGTGTCACACTAGATTATGATATACATCACTGGATCTGTGTTCCGTGAATTCATTATTGACATTTTGCCATTATCAAATATTCAAAACCGAAATGAAGAGAATACCAAGAATCTGGTCAGCAAAATCTTGAAAGAACGTTGACAACTTGGTGGATATATCTTAAAATTAAGATCATTAGTTTTTTCAGCTTCTGATCTTTAATTAAACTCCTAAGATTTTCAGCAGTATATTCTAATTCAAACTCACACGTTTTCTTTCTGCACTGAAAGCAGAAATATACATCCGCATACAAAAAGGTAATACCAGATGAAGTAAACTTACAAATACATAATAAAAATATTTTGAAGCTTTCTTTTTCTTTTAACCTATGTTGAACATGGCCTTCGTATATTCAAGCTCATCAGTAAAACTCCACAAATTAGCCCCGAAACTACTAAACCCAAAACGGGACATTCAGCTTACGACCTGTCTTGGTTGGTTGTAGCAGCCAAATACGCAATTAAGAGTCCAACCTCAGAACGGAGGATTAGCCAATTAACCATAATAGTCAACAGAACAAATAAGAAAAAACCATAAGCAATGCGTAACTATCGATGGCAGAGGCGGTTTATTGATTAACCCATAGTCAATCAATCTAAGTCAATATCATGTGGTCTATTCTGCAGACCGTAGCAATTACTGCTAAAAATTTAATTTAAAAATTTTGGGAAGTAATATTCACAAACCTGTTGAAGGGAGATGTCATGGATTGTGGTAACTACATTGGAATTAAACTAAGAGAGCATGGATTGAAAGTTTTAGAGAGAGTACTGGGTGAGATATTGTAAAGATCGGGAAACAGCGGTATGGATTCATAAAAGGAAGAGGGATGGTGGATGCCATCTTAGTAAGACACTACAGGAAAAGAGGCCAGAGAGAAACCAGGAGCTCTATTGTGCATTCATAGACCTGGAGAAAGCATACGATAGAATCCCAAGAGAAGTGATGTTTTGGTGTTTAAGGAAAAGGAAAGTCCCAGAAAAGTTGGTTAGGCTGGTCGAGATGGTATATAAAAGAAAGCGCATAAAAGTGAAAACAGCAGTTGGGGAAACAAAAAACTTTTGAAGTTAGTGTTGGATTACGCCAGGGTTCAGTATGAAGCCCATTTTTGTTTGTGCTGGTCATGGATGTGTTGAGTGAAGTGATCAGGAATGAAGAGCTGTCGGAATTGTACGCTGATGATCTACTGCTAAAAATGAGGTCAGAGGACCTACAGAGAAGGGTTGGAGAGTGGCAGGAATCTATAGAGAGGGGTGGATTAAAGGTTAATGTAAATAAAAGAGATTTTGCTGAGCAGTAGGGAAGATTGAGAATAGTAATACAAGAAAGACAATGGCCGATTATAGAATAGGGACAAGTTTAAATACTTGGGATCTACTTTAAGCCAAGAGGGAGGTTGTGAGGCTGAAGTTGACAGTAGGATAAAAGCTGTGTGGGGGAAGTGTTAATGTATGGAGCAGAAACATGGGCTCTAAGAAGAAAAAAGGAAGTAAAGCTTGAGAGAACAAAGATGAGTATGCTGAGGTGGATTATGGGAATATCGCTGCTTGAGAGATTGGAAAATGATGAAGTAAGAAGGGCAGGCTTAGTAAAGATTACAGAGGTAAGTGTGTCACGATTGAGATGGTATGTATGGGCATGTGTTGAGGATGGATGACGAGGAGGGAGCGAAGAGGGCTTGGGAGGAACCTGTTGAGGAAGATCAAGAGAGAGACAGAGAATTAAATGGCGAGATGAAGTGAATGAAGATATGGAGAGAAGTTTGGTGGAGGATGATGCCTTTGATAGAAGGCAGTGGAGAAGGCGCATCAGGCAACCGACACCTAGTGTAGGGATAACGGTGGGAAAGATGATGATGATTCACAAACCTATTGATGGTCGTGAAACTAATAAGCAGCCTCTACAGTCCACTGAAGGAACCTTCAATCTACTCAACTGATTGGTGGAACACTGCAGTATGCTAGAAACTTCGCCGGAAGTAATCTTTCTTGTAATGTATATTGTTAGGGAATCTAAACACTGATCGAGGCTGTACATTAAGACTTAAATTATTTAATGTTACTAAAACAATTATAATACCAAATTTCGAAAAGCTGCAACTTAAACTTTCCAGGATCCAGCTTAAACACAAATAACCCCATTCAAGCAACCAAAATCCTTAGGTCTTCCATTAATTAAAAATAGAAAATCCGAAGAAATTAAAATGCAGCGTATACCTCAAAAGCTCAATGCATTGTGATAAAAGAATAACATCGCTTTTACACATCTTTGTTGACGAACAAACCATGTTACCCAAATTATACATTATATTCAATGCCGGCAGATAAAGCCTAATAGGGATGCATTCGTAGCTGTAAGAAACTGGGATAATGCTTTTTACAAAGAACCATAACATTAGCAAAGTCATTAGCAATCGCAAAGATAGTCTCTCCAAGCCCCACACACACAAAAATGGATATGAAATTTCTAGAGTGCATTGAGAGTAGTTACAAAAACCCAGGAGGTTATTATATGGACAATAAAAACTTCCCCAAGAGCTCTAAAGATCTCAACCTCAATATTTGAAGAACAGGAACAGCAGCGAAAAGTTAAACAAAAACTGAATTTTCTAAGTACCACATGAGGACCGATAGGAGAATTCCCATAAAACAAACTATGACTTCCCATGACAGTAAATTGGTAGGGCTCTAACATTGTCCCAGGATGTAAATTTCGTTACCAACAACTAACATAATTGTCCAGACATTACACATTCAAACAACAACCTAAATAAACCAGTGCAAGAGTAAGAACAGTCATTGCTTTCTCGAATAAAAACTAACGTCTGCATGACAGACTATTTGTATTACAAAAGGGCCATTCTAAAACTTACAGCTGAATTAATACTTTTCTGAGCGACTACCATTGGCGCTATTTCCGAGTGACTAGCTTTGGAACTTTCTTCCTATTAATATCGTCCGAATCTACTCTGCCACACTTTTATTAATTTAGCAATGCATTCAGAAATCAGTATAATCTGGGTAAAATATTTCAAGTCACTTTCAGAAATGTAACTTGAGTTAGCCCTTAAATATTCTAGGAAAACGATAAAATCAACCACCCTCTAATTATTTTGTTGCTCTCAAATTAACCAAATACAGCGTGGTATTCACTCTTAAGTTTATATCTAATAGCTTTCCAAGTCCTCCACAAAAATGAGAGGGAGACACACTACTGGGCATTACCTACAAAAACAGCATTATCGAAAATTCATCATTAGCAAATGCAAACCATCTAATTCAGCACCATCATAGGGATATGGAATTTATCAAGACTTACGTCACGAAATTTGCTTCCCAAGGCTCAAGAGTGAAGCTAGATTTTTTATTGACTAATGCATAGAATATGTAGATTTAACTTACTCCCAAGCCTCCTCAGGTTTATGTGGGGAAATCAAGCGCTAGCAATTCGGTTATTCAGTCAATCTGTACTAAAATGTTTCAGTATCCAACATCAAGCAAGAAACTTTACCGCTGCAAGTTGTAGCAAGTATCTCACCCTGTTTTGCTTGCCGAAAACACCACTAAAACTACCTGACTGCAGTTGCTTTGTTTTAAGGGAAGGCTCATTATAATAATTATAATCCTTCAGGTCACAATAAAAAAGGCTTGAAAGGCGTAACAGTTGCACTACGAAACAATTGTTAGAAGAGGGTAGAATGTAAGATGGAAGAAAAAGTGAACGGAGGCACAGTAGAAGGAATGAAAAAGGTTGTAGCTAGGGGCCGAAGGGACGCTGCGAAGAACCTTAATAATGCCTATATACAGTGCATTGCAAGAGGTGCACTGATGGCAATACTACCCTACTGGACAGTACCGGAGAGAAATTGAGAAATTTAAGAGAAAATTAGAAATTCACTGTATGTTTTACTCTCATTTCCGAGGAGCTGGTACTAAACACGGTACCACGCGCAGCTTCTGCCAAATTTAGTTACTAACTGCCCCTCTGGGATTAAGTGAAAAGGCTCATTAATAATTCTCGGTAGATTTTTCGGAATAGCCCGCCTGTATTGCATTATATGCATTTTTTTCTATATTGTTTAGCCAAAGATTATATTGGACGAGCTCTTCGTACGGCCGTCTCTTACACTTATCCTGAAAATAAATCTACAACGAACCACTTGTTTAACCTGCCATCTAAATGGAACCGTAGGCGAGAAAGAAAACTTTAAATCTTTATCTGAAGCCATAAAACAGCTAAATATTTGTGTAAATGGCTGTTGAAAGATCAAATATCCTTTAAGAGTTTCAATAATGTTACCGTACTTTAATATATGCAGTACCAATTCACAATTGACAGCACTTTCATAATCGCTTTATAATCACGCCTAGCAGACATATAGGAAGCTGGGATTTGAGAGGATGACTGTGTCAATCCATTCAATATATTAGGCAACATAACATGGCAATGTTGACCGTATAAGACCCAAGCAATCTGTGAAATGCGAATATTACAAAAAGTGTGGATGACTCGAATTGCTACGAACAATTCTTAAACGTTTGAAAGCAGTTTACATTTTGGTAATTTTCAAATAATTATGGTCTTTCAATTTCATTAGAGTATAGCTACTAATACCTTACATAAGAAGGTTTTATGCTGATCCACACAGCTAACAGAATGAATGCTTATGATCCTTCAATGCAGGCTACATAAGTCTGTTTCCGGTCCATACATAACACTATACTCTGTTTTTTTCCATCTGTCCATCCGCCTGTGGTGTTTTTGTATGGTAACACTGCGTCCCGGGCTTTAGACGGTTACATTTAGCTTACAGTCAACGATTGTAATAATATCCTATTTCGAATATTAACGGTGTAATTCGCATACAGTAAATTATTAAAACACTTTTCAGTTGCAAATGTACACCCAGATATCCTTTTATTTACCTAAAACTTACACATAGCGTAACTACTAAAGCCCGGGACGCAGTGTTACCATACAAAAACACCACAGGCGGATGGACAGATGAAAAAAAACAGAGTATAGTCTTATCACTGTGCTATAGATCTTGACTTGACAAACGCCGTAGCCCAACCTGAGCTTATAAACACTTCCCTAATGGGAAGGAACTATAATGCCTTGCTTTCCCCCACTGAAAGTCAGCTTATTCTTGACCCTAACAGTTTCAAGATGTAATCTGCCATCATCTTCTTCCAGCTTTAACCCATTTTTATATGGGGTCGCCGTTAGGAATGAGTCGTCTCCATCGATTTCTGTCCTGTGCATCATTCTCGTCAAATCTTCCCCTACACAATCACGCTTTTTTTTTTTTTTTTTTTTTTTTTTTTTTTTTTTTTTTTTTTTTCTTCTTCCCTTCCTCCTTCTACCCCGAACTTCCATTTCCATCGTATGTCTTCCAACATGATGTAATCTGCCATATACATAGGAAAATTTTCCAATGTCGCAAACACCACTGTTGCACTGTTATAAGTATGAGTACAAATCATCCACCTGCGGTTCTGTTTTCATATCAGTTTTTACATATATTTTTAATGCACGTTAATAACATTTAAATGCTCACTCCATATGTAATAATGGTGTGTTTGCATTAAAGAAAAATAAAGCAGCCTTAGCTGATGTTTCCCTGTGTCACACAAGCTTTTCCTATGAAGACTACAAAATTTCTGCAAGTGATCTCTGAATAAATAATTTAGTTCTTAGCTAAATTCGAACAACCTCTTAACACCAAGTGCTAGTACTATAACATTCTACCTAGGGGCTTATAAACCAGTACTATTCGCCACCATTAACTGAACCCTCCAGAAATTAACACCAGCCAGTGTAAACAAAGCACTGATGCTAAGTTCACAAGAATTCATAAATTTCATATTCATGCTTTCATAAGGCTTCAAAATATGTTTCCCACGAAGTCACTATATATATTGGCAAATTATGGCCTAAAGCAGATTAGTTAAAACGCCGTGTTAGCAGAGTTCAAAGAAATTAAAATTTAGATTGCACACTGGATTAAGCAGACAATGGCTCAATTTCTGCAGATACAGTACGTAACGATTAAGAAGGAATTTTAGATAAAACTACCATTCCTTGCCTTAAGAAAGTTCCGAAAAAATATTAATTATAAGCTACAGTTTGGAAAACTAAGAATCTTCATTACAGAGCAACCTTCCCCTTGAATCCAGCAATAACCAGTGTCACTAGCTAGTTTACAGGAACTGGTTTTTATTTGCCATACCAAAATTTCCTAGACTTTTAAACGGCAAAGAAACAACTCGACACATCTTCACTAACCACACGAATCGAGTTCATACCCTTGACATTGCCAAAAGCAGGTCTCCTCCTGCCACAGCTACCAATGTACCTGTCTTTGGTAAGGCCTTATCTTACGCATGTTCGAAATAAGAATTTCACCGCAATACTCAGAGCATTCAAGGCCAAAAATAAAAGGCTATGAAAATTATGACAATACAAGGCTTCCAAGAGTGCAAGGCTGCTTTACCCTGCGCCTGAATCAAAATTACCTTAGATCCATGTTGATTACCCTGAACTTTCTATAGAAATAGAGTTTTTATATATATTGAAGGCAGCGTAAGCACACCGACAGGTCAAGAAACTCATTTATTGGGTTGCAACGTTTCGAAGCCAACCAGCAAGCCTCATTTTCAAGCTACGATGCATCAATGCCTAGTTAGTACAATAAAATTAAGTTACAATATTAAAATACACAATATAAGGTACAGTGAAACAATCACAGTTAAAAGTACGAATAAGGACCAACCGTTGAGTGTGGGGACAGTGAAGGACTAACCAAAAAACTTAAACCGTTCACGAGAGGTAAAGAGGTGCAGACGTGGCATGGGTGTTCAGTGAGGGGGCCAGTTTTTTAATAATCAATGATTCATTAATTGTTAAAATCATATGATTGGAGGCTCTGCCCAAATCCTTGAAGTCCTCGTACTGAATGGAACGCCTACATTTATCGGTATGATCCCTTATGTTGGAAATCTTTATTTACAAATTCACCAGTAAGCTTTATCCTACGGATGAGTCTCTTTTTAGCGGGTTCTGTAAGAAAGTTTAAGAAACTTTTAGATCTAGCGGTGCGGGACACAGTTTTTATTTTTAATGATTGTTCTTATTCGCAAAATGATGGTATGACCATAGAATAAGCAACCAAGAAGCGACCTGCCATTGTGGAAATCTGTCCCACACATGTGAAAAGCGCCATCTATGAACAACTACGGTCAACGCGCAGCCAGCGATAATAAAAACCACTCTCAGCGCCACGTAACATTCAAAGACTTTGATTTGGCGTTTTGATATAAATCTAAAAGTAAATTAGGTTTAATGCTTGTTAAATCGTTTTATAACTTTCTCAGGGTATTAAATAAAATGAATTATATATAATGAATTATATAATGAATTGTCAGGGTAATCATGCAAAGGATAATTATTCCTGACAAATATATAGGTACATGTATTATGTAACATGGTAGTAGTGTAGAACAACCTTTTTTCAGTTTTTCTTAAAAGCATCATTTTATGTTTACTATTTAATGTAACAAGTGACAATAATAATAAAGTTAATGTTGTAATTCCAACATATTTTATTTGTATGGTAAACAAAATAAAATTAATGTTTAAACATATTTTATAAAATTTAAATAAAATTAAATAAAAAGGAGTCCATATTGTATTATACAAAGATTCAAAATATATGTTTAATGTGCTGTTTTAGCAGCTTACGATTGCTTTTAGCTTTGGGTTGACTTTTTTTTTTGAGAATGATGAATAAGCATGGTTATGTAATGTTAGACATTCTTTCTAAGTCAAAGCAGCTGTTAGCAGATGGAATCCAGGAAGTATCTGCTTTTGATAAAATTTTATACATCAACCTTTGTAAAGTTTAGAAGAGGGAAAGGCAAGACCATGATTACTTGTACCTAATGAATATAATATATATATAAAAAAACTTAATTTCATAAATGTTGCACAAAGTTTGCTAACAGCATGATTGACACTTATGGGAATCCAAATACTTGTGTGCAACATATCCTGACACTATACAAAGCATTTTCACTAAAAATTTCACTTTCACAATTTGAAAATTCTGACATTGTCATACAATACTTTATCATGAATTGTGTATATGCAGACCTAAATGATTTGACATCAGGATTATCAGCAAAACAACCATTTGCTCTGATGGAAATAAAGAAATTACATGGTATTTTCAGTGTAAGGGGAATTTACCTGTCTACTACTTAATTTGCCTCTTATCCAACCTTTTTTCCTGGGTTTGGGAAACAAATAAATGCCAGCTCTGGGTTTTTGTGTCGGGAATTCCGACAATCTATCGCTGCACAATATTGAACATGTGCGTTGATAGCCATATTGTCTTAAGAGAACCACCGCAGTTGTTCACAGATGCCACTGCTGGGTTCTGCGCTCATGTCGTTTCTTGTTTGGTTACTCTATGATATGACTATGGGCTCTCCTCTTGGAGCCATCTTTGCCGGTATCTTCATGTGCTTGCTAGAAGAGCACATGGTTGATACTTCTCCCCTTACTTACCATCCACTATTTTATAAACGGTATGTTGACGACACGTTTGCACTTTTTAGAAGCAAGTCTGACGCCGAGAGGTTTTAAACTGTCATCAACTCATTTCACCCCAACATCAATTTCACTATTGGACACGAGACCAACAATCAGTTACATTTTTTAGATATTTTAATTACAGGACCCTCTCGAGGCTTCCTCTCGAGGCTTCTCAACTTCTGTTTTTAGAAAATAAAAAAACATTCACTGGTATTTGTACATATTTTTATAATATCTGTTCTCTTGATTTTAAGATTAATGCCTTGTTAACCAAGCTTCAGCGAGCCTTTTCTTTGCCCTCTAGTTGGCAAGCTTTTCACAATGAAGTCGCCTTCTTGCAAAAATATTTTAACAACTGCTTTCCCACCCAATTATTCTTTAAATATGTCTCCAAATTTATTAATATTTTCGTTCCATGAACTCCGCCTGTTGAATACATATGTAAGTGTTTACATAATAAAAATATGGAATGTTAGTCCATATATATAAAAGTCTAAAACTAAAGAGGTCAACCCAGATTGCTGCAGGAATGTGATCAGACTAGAGACGCTAAAGATGACGTAATACAATAAGTATGTAGGCTAAGATAACATGCCGTCACCTGTAGTCATTCAATTGTTTATAAACATTAGTCCAAGCTCCCTGCTTGAGACAACTACCCCGACCTATTATTCAAACGGCCTACGTGATCTGTAGCGTGTCTCATTCGATTGTGTGTTCGTATGAAACTATGTCATTTGTATGTATGTTCATATGTTCGAACTACTGTCTGTTCCTTCATAACTTGTAACAGAGATGGTAGACAGGCAGAACAGAGTTAGCTATCCTCATTAGAAGACCTGTACCTCTTTACCTAAGCTTTATCATGTAGAGGAATAGGATTAGCCATCATCATTGGCAGAAGCGATCAAGCTATCGTTATTAGAAGACTTGTACAATCATATCTGATCTTCACCATGTAAAACTTCAGAAGAATATATAATTTTTTATATTTCGTGTTTTCTACAAGAACCTCACCGAACCATGAGTTTAACACATCGTCGTAAAGATAATACCGACTTCGTAAGTGATCTACAAAACCCCTGACACTCCATTGAAGATGGAAGTGCAATACCAACCGACTTAGCGTAAGTTTATCGCTAGTCTAACATTACCTCATAGGGCGCCTTATCATACAAGGCACAAGCCCTAATATTGGTGGCCAGCGTACCAGAAGAACTCTACAACGTCCTACGAAGAAAAAACCAGCAATAATAAATCATGTATCATAAGAAATCAACGACGACGGAAGCAGCAGATTCTTCAAGCAACATAGTATCATCGTTAGTGAGCGACTTCAGAAAACAATAAGAACTCTTCAACGACGACGAAAGCAACAGATTCTTCAAGCAACTTAGTATCATTGTTTAGTGAATAACTTCAAGAAACAAAACCGACGTGTCTTTTTCCTACGACAACGCAAGCTTTCCGTCCTCTCATTAGAATCATTCAGAAAACATCAAAGTTAGTGAGCGTTTCCGGCACTGCAAGAAACAAACCGAACGCGTCTGCAGCATCGAATCTTTCAAGGGCTCGAATCATCGAAACAACGCGCACGGGGGAAACTGAAGCCAAACCAGGTCATCCGCTAAATAGAGAAGGAGGACCAAGGCCGTGTGTCGTTATCGGAACACCGTGACTTCCCACAAAAGCAAGCTAAGTACAATTTTTTATTCATTTGGAGTAACTTTGAGTGTTTCCTTTGCAGGTCGAATTTCGTTATTCCTGTGGCTGAAGTTACGAGACATTCTTAATCTTACTTTTTTACAGAAATTATCTACATCATTGAGATTTCGCTACTGCGAGTTTTTTATCTTTGAGTGTCTGTTTCCAGAAGTTCTACTGAAATATCGTAATCATATACTATGTTAATTTTATCATTTTGGGTTTTGGGTGATTATTAATCCCTTACGTAACAAATCATATTAAACAGTGAATATGCGTTTACGCAGTGGACGTCTGTATTTATACAGATGCATGGATAGGGTCGTTAAGCACCGTATGATTAGAAAACACACAAAAAACAAGTGGAACACCCGTACAAATCTATATAAATTAGAGGTAACACTATTTCAGGTCATGACAATAAATGCTCCTTTGCAAAGTCCCGATCGCAGTTTTAGCCTTGAGTTTTTTGAGTTATATAAAATATCGAACCTCAATGACTCAACTTAACTTTAAAAATATGGCTGGATTGCAAGGAATAACATGTCTGTAAAAAACTTTCATCAGGCTAAATGCGCTGACCAGGATCCCTCACTATTTCAAATTTTAGCAAAGAATGAAGTACAAACAGTTAAGATTGAATGCAGTAGAGATAACTCGTCTTAATTAGTAATCGCTCAGTTCCTAATAGTTCGTCATTCATTGCTTTATACGTAACCAGCAACATAATGCTAAAAACACACAATATGTTGCCGATGGTAATAAAGAGAAGGATCCTAATTATTACAAAAAGAAATAGAAACAGTAGCCCGTTCAGAATCAAACTAGCAAACTCGGTGACTGTGTCACCTAGTCAAGCGGTCAAGGTCAGTTAAATCTGCCGAGTTTTCAAAGCAAAGCAAATTCCACACAATAAGCGACTCTAGCAGAGTGGGGAAAAGCGATGTTGGTTCATACATACCGATATCTTTTTGAATTAAAAAGGATTTTTCCTATGAAACACACGACCGTATAAAGTAATCAGAGCAGGTTTTCGTTTTTTTTTTCTTTTTTTTTTAATACGTAAGTTATTATACGTAGTGGTGGATAAAGCCCGACTGTACGCCGCCGTAAAAATTAGAATATCTTGTTTATTTCTTTAGTAGACTAATATCCTGTATTTACGGACTCACCGTCTGTTGTTCGAACTTCTCTAATGAGAAGTCCGGATAAGCGAGCGCTTACAGATACCTCTATAGTTATAAAAAACGTTGATCTGTATGTAGTGTAATTGTAAGATCCATCTAGGGTATACAAAATATTATCTTACATCCTGCAAAATAAGGCGTGTTTATCAAAGGAAAATCCTATAAACCTTCAAACATATTAAAATCCGTTTGAACAAAAATGAGACAGTTAATCAAATAATAACTTATATAAAAGAACAAATCATTTGTCTCATAAATCATAACATTGTTCAAATGACCCAAAAAGAATTCTCCCACAACCGCAGTCGTAGTTTGCACGCAAAATCTCGAGAAGCATGCACCCTCGAATGTCTTAGTGCGTGTAAAAAGACTTTGCTGGGAAATGAAATTTTAATCCTTCCCGACACTCTGAAATATAACGATTTCCGCGAACAAAGCCCTAAACGTATACATATCGTGGATACGGAAGTTATAAATATCGCATTTTTATTGTTGCTAATTTTTAATCACGCCCAACCAGTCGTGGATGAATCTCTCTGATAATCTATCTAAAGTAATATCCGTAAAGTCATTCAAGCAGAGGTGATTCAGCAGAATTTTTTTTTTATCTTCTACCTGAATACCAGGAAGCTTCTCCACTAGCGAGTGATCTCTGGGAGAAAAACGGATGTCATTGAAAACAAAATACGGTCTAAGGACAAACATAAAGCTATATACGTACCTTCGCATAGACTCTCAATGAAATTTCAAAATAGAGATAAATGAAGTTGAAAATGTTAGTAATAGGAGTCATTAGGAAATCAAATAAGCCCATATAATTTTTCCCTCAAATGTCATGCCATAAAAGATCTGACTTGGCGTATCTGCGTAGATTTCTGACGCTTAAACAAGGAAACGACTCCCGATAGTTTCCAGTGCCATGTACCGACGACATCTTATCTCTGTTAGGTTAGAATAAATTTTTTTTTTCACCAACTTGGACTTACTTAAAGGCTTTTACCTGATACCATTACCTAAGTGATTGTACCTCATATACCGTTTTCAGCACACTCAGGGGACATTATCAATTTTTACATATGCCTCTGGCTTACGTTGCGCCCCAATTACAATATAGTGTTTGGAGACTTTTAGGGGATAAACCTACATGCCTATATGGATGATCTTGTAATCTTTTCTAATACCTTAGAAGTACATTCACATAAAGTAGAGCTAGTGCTACAGAGACAAAGACAAATAATCTCAGAGTAAAATATCTAAACGGGAGTTTTAAAAAACCGAACATGTTTATCTAGGTTTTATGTGTCTAGTCAAGGTCTTAAAGTAATCCAAGGTAAGGTGTCGGCTATTCATAACTTCCGGTACCTATTAACGTAAAAGGGGGATACAGCACTTTTGCGCTGTAGTGGGTATTACAATCGTATGTAAATATGTAACTCTTCAATCATGACAGCTCCTTTAACGAGATCTTACGAAGAAGAGCGTAGATTTATTATGGTCTGAAAAGCATCAACAGGCGTTCGATATCTTAAAAGCGGAATAATGCAGCTCACCTAACTTAAAAATCCCTGATTTAAATAAGGAAATTTTTTTTATTGCAACAGACGCCTCAGACCAAGGGGTAAGAGGGTACTACTTCAGTAATATGATAAACAGTTCTTCCCTATAGCTTTTTATTCACGTAAACTAAAGCCCTCTGAAAGTAAATATGCAGTAATAAGCAAGGAAGGGCTAGGTATAAACTTTCAACTCACTAGTATTTTTAAGTCATAATCTATGGCTATCCTGTAAAGTCCTTACTGAACATGAGTCCTTTACCGAGTTTTTCAAAGGCTTTAATCACAGTCCAAAAGGAACTCGGTGACAAATGATCATTCAGGTCTTTGGAGCCAAGATAAGATATCTACCTGGGAAAGCAATTATCATAGCTGACGCATTATCCCGCAAATCCCGCACCATACTGCAAAGAACCATTAATTAGACTAAAAAAATATAGAAATATCCGTGCCTATTGTTAAAACGTATCTAAACAAGAAAATTCCTTAAACCAAGAGATCGCGAGCATTGAATATCTGGGTCGGAGCGCAGAACTGTTACAAACTGAACAAAGCAAGAGTCAGCAGCAATAAGCAAAATAATAAACACTTCGAACGAAAACAGGGTCAGCAGCAGCTAAGTAAAAAAACAATAAACACTTCGAGCAGTAAACCCTAAAGCAAAACAGTATATTTTAAAGTATGTGTATCAGAATAATGTAATCAAATTGTAATATTATATTAGGTCTGTGACGAGGAAAAAAAAAACCCGAAGAACACAGCGGATGACTAACGACCAGGTATTAGTAATAATCTCTTTCATACAATCGTCATAAACTGGTTGCATTCCGTCATCCAGGTTTCCCTACTATGTCACAGAAAGCCAAATCACTGTTTTACTGGCCTACAATGCTTACAGATATAAAAAGCACATAACTGATTGTAACACGTGTCATGAAAACAAGGGACACTAAGACACCTGTCAGTTAAGGGCCTATCCTGTGCCAAATCAATCCTTGAAAGAGTATACAGTAGAATTATTAACAGAATTACGAGTCTGACAGAGGGAATAAACACTTCTTAGTGTTAATAGTTCCTTGACACGTTATATAGAATTAATAGCACTAAAAACAAACACCGCAATTGAGTGCGTTAGGAATATTTATGAGTGCTAAATCAGTAAATATGGAATTCAACACATAATAATCTGTGACTCGGGTGGTGTAAATCAATAATAATCTCCTTAACACGTTGTGTGAATTCCTTTCCATTAAGAAAACCAATAATATATTTTATCACCCAGAGTCAATCGGTTTGGTAGAATAACGGATAATTAAATAGGAAGTGTCAATGTCTTACGAGTTACACTCGTGATGTTGGATCCGAAACTGGATTATAGCGGTTCTCGCGGTTTTTAATACCTTTATCATTTATATCTTGTATCTATAGAATTGATGCCGCAAGTAGCCTTATACGGTACGCCGCTAGAACCACTTTTCCACCATATTCAAGCCAAACCATTAATTTATCAAAGATATATAAAAAAATATATAAATAAATAAATATAAAAAAAAAATAAAATAAATATGGATACAAGTGGAGTCAATATAATACACTCCGTAAGAAGTCGGAAGGGTTACAAATTATAATAAAAACAAAAAAGGAATCACGATAAAAATCAATAAGCAAAACGTAACCATAGATAATTAAAATATCCAAATAGATATGCGTAAAGATTTGAACTCTAACTTAACGCTTTAGTAATGACAAATAAGCTAAAAGTTCAAACACATATCCAAAATCTACTGACATATTGTCTGTCCCGGTGATTTATATTCGTAGTCAATGAAAAAAAAAATTAAATAAATAAATAAATAAATAAAATAATAATAAATAAAATAAAATAAAAGAGATTTTAAAGTCAGGAAGTCTAGAAGTGAAAATGTTATCTATGAAATAATCCTATATGAATCTTATACAGGGCTAATAATATATATAGAATTTGTATGGAAACCTTTTTCATATAGTTTGAATAAGGAATATTTAATTTAACATAATTACAATTATGCAGATTTCCAACATGAAACTAATATATTGTTCAATTTTGGTACTGTTTTTTTTTTCAGACATTCTTCTCATGTGGGTCGAGTATTAAAAAACAAAAAATTTATCCTAAAGTCGTATCTCTTACAGCAAGTAACGTAACTCTTAAGCTGGTGACGACGTCATCAGTTCTAGGTCTGTCGCATCTGCCGTATCAGCATTGATTCCTTTAACCTCAAATATCTGCTTGCACAGGCTTCATCTTGCGCTTGCAAAGCAGATTGACTGGAGAAAGGAATGCTTAGTTCATGAACTTCACATGTGGTTCATAGGTCACATGACAGGCCACATAACATATTCTTATCCGTGTGTGTAATGCAATTAGTTAAGGACTTGCAATCATTTTAAAATTTTAAAATTAATGAACAAAATAAGCAAATAGAATTTCTATAACAACAAAATGAATTAATTTTTTTTTTTTCTGAACCTCATAGACATTTAGAAGTATCAAGATATGTATATAGAAATATTTACTTGCAACATTAGCCTATTACAATTCAAGTAAAACATTCATGGGAAAATGTCACATTTTCTTGGAAAACCCAAAGTTTATATAGAAATTAGTTACATAGTGGGTCTTTTTCGTTGCACCTCCTACCTATTAATAAAGTCTTTAAAATTAACCTCAGAGGATGCGCACGAGAAAATTGAATATGAAACTTTTGTTAGGGCACATAGGATCAGATTTTATCACAACTTAATTTCAGTTAGCATAGAGAAATACAGAATCGTGATTAATCTTCTCTTTGACTCTTATGTTGCCTGGCAATCTTACAAATAGCTCCGTTTCACACTTCCTTGTCTAGTAACTTACTACCAGTAATATCGAATTTTCTTTGGGATTCGTATTGAATATCTGTTTATTTTTTATAATTATGGATATTTTTACAGTCCTCATAGACCTGGATAGGTTCACTCATTGTTAATGCCATGGATAAAAAAGTTTGTACGGCGGACTCTTTTGAATTCCTAAATATCAGCGAATTCATGTGGGTTAAGTCTGGTCTAAATGGCTCTCTCCCCTCCCGTATTTGTATGTTTGTCTGAATTTACTCTGCCCTTGTGACAAGTATAATTTCACTTGCAGGCTGATTAATGGAACCTGGTTACAGTATCCTGCAGTACGAGAGTTTCACATCGCAACTTCAAAAAATCGTTCGTCGCAGCGGACGACTACAGTCAAGTAACAACCGCCTACAATGTGAATGGAATTTCATGGACTTCTTCGACCGACACCGTATCTCGTCGTTAATCTCGTTTTAATGCGGAATGCTCCAGCGACTGTCGGAATCGACTACGAATGGGACATACTTCCGACAATTACGACCCGAAGGATATTCAACTCTACTTTGCTGGCGAAGGACTCGTGCTGGGGATGTTTTTTTATTCATCGCGAACGTAATCGTGTAGCTTAGGATGCAGAGAATAAGTATGAGCGCAAAAATAGAACGTTGGATCCCGCCCAGGCAAATAAATTTTCCCCTTGTTTTAACCATTGAAAAAAGGCCGTTTCATTTGGCTAAAGGTGGTTGTCTGGAACTGTGTAATGGACGAAAAGTTGTTCGAAAGCTAGTTAAAAGTGAAGTAGTATAACCTCGGTCATGTATCCTATATATATATAAAGTATCATGTATCCTATATATATAAATGATCATAAATAACAGAATCGAAATATATTTTTTGCGTGTACGCACTAGGAATCTATATATAAATGATCATAAATAACGGAATCGAAATATATCTTTGCGTGTACGCAATAGGAATCTATTTAAAGTGCATATATATTAATCATAATTATATGAATCCATATACATATGTATAAACAGATCAGGTAGCCTATAATCAATCTGTTAACTTTTATCTTACCAATATCTGCAGTTATTTATGAGTTAGTATATGAATTAATGAATCAGATATATAACAGTTAGCATAAAAATCAACGAATTAATCAGCATAAACATTAATAATTTTATCAATTCATATATGAAATTTTTTATCAGTTAAAATATGATTTTTATCATGTTAATCTTCATTCTATGCAATTATCAGAGTACATTAGTATTTTCTGTAGCATAAGTATCTTAAAGAAATGAAGTGAAAAACTGTATCATTATATGTCACGTGATCACTATTATTTACCAATATCATTGTTTTATATTTTATTACTTGAATCAATTCATGTACACAATGAATTTTTATTTACTTATATATATATATTCACATAGTGTCTGTATCACACTCCTATAAGTCAAATGCAAGTCAAGTTTGAGTAATATTCAGTAGTTGGTTTTGGTAGCTGACCGAGCTGATGTAAGTGTTTACATAATAAAAATATGGAATGTTAGTCCATATATATAAAAGTCTAAAACTAAAGAGGTCAACCAGATTGCTTGCAGGAATGTGATCAGACTAGAGACGCTAAAGATGACGTATACAATAAGTATGTAGGCTAAGATAACATGCCGTCACCTGTAGTCATTCAATTGTTTATAAACATTAGTCCAAGCTCCCTGCTTGAGACAACTACCCCGACCTATTATTCAAACGGCCTACGTGATCTGTAGCGTGTCTCATTCGATTGTGTGTTCGTATGAAACTATGTCATTTGTATGTATGTTCATATGTTCGAACTACTGTCTGTTCCTTCATAACTTGTAACAGAGATGGTAGACAGGCAGAACAGAGTTAGCTATCCTCATTAGAAGACCTGTACCTCTTTACCTAAGCTTTATCATGTAGAGGAATAGGATTAGCCATCATCATTGGCAGAAGCGATCAAGCTATCGTTATTAGAAGACTTGTACAATCATATCTGATCTTCACCATGTAAAACTTCAGAAGAATATATAATATTTCGTGTTTTCTACAAGAACCTCACCGAACCATGAGTTTAACACATCGTCGTAAAGATAATACCGACTTCGTAAGTGATCTACAAAACCCCAGACACTCCATTGAAGATGGAAGTGCAATACCAACCGACTTAGCGTAAGTTTATCGCTAGTCTAACATTACCTCATAGGGCGCCTTATCATACAAGGCACAAGCCCTAAAACATACATACACACACACACACACTAACAGATGTTCTGTTAAAGTGGTGAGCACAGTACTTAATAACCATCGTGTAATAAAAATGTCCTAAGATGTGCCAAAATACGTAGCAGAGACGCTTTTAATTTCGCTGTCCTGGCCAAAAAATATGAACAAGATTAAGTAAAGACAGAAATTCTGTTGACGACCCTCATTAAAACCAAAGAATTACGGTATGTAATTATATCCTTCTATAAAGTTAGTACTAAAAAAGGATGGTCACTTTTAGACAACTATACATGAATACTTGCAAACTTCCCAAATTACATGAAATCAGGGAGGAAATACTGTGAAAGCTAACTATCATGGTCGAGACATTAAAAGTAGGAAATTATCTGAGCAATCTGAAAAAAAGACAAAAACATGCAGCCAAACTGCCACATTCATCATAAACGTCTAGACTCTAGGTAGAACTATGTTAATATAATATTGATCCTAACAAGAGGGAGAAGACGAAGTACTGAAACACACATACCATTATATATATATAAATATATATATATATATATATTCATATATATATATATATATAACATATATATAAACATATATATATATATATATATATATATATATATATATAATATATATATATATATATATATATATATATATATATATATATATATATATATATTATATATATATAAGGCAAAATCCACTTAGGAAAGTGAAACACTGGAGTATGCAGCGATGCCCTTCGACTTCTCGTCCTAACAACATAACATCTTGATACAGATTCGAACGAGAGGGAGAGATAGCTTATACCAAGGCCAACAGAATTTTCGCTTATACCAAGGTTATGCCAGTGGAGCAGGATATGTCGGCGTCTCTCGCCTAGCCCAAGGCCCAAAGACCACAAGTTTAACCACAGGGGAACTTGGGTATGGGTGGACTGTGAAGGCGATTGATGTTCCTTAAAGCTCGGCTGGTGTTATGCTGCCATGAGCGGTTTCCTTTTGTCAAGCTGGGAACTTGGCAATAGCAATTTGCCGACAGTATGTCAGGCAACGTGATGTAAGAATACAAATGGATACAAAATATAATAGTAATAAAAAAAGACTCATAGAAGCACGAGTCTCGAAATGGAGGAACAAATCTAGTTATGTATTATTGCATATATTTAGAAATAAATATCTACGGACTTATTTTTTAATATATGTAACATATATAACTGTGGATTTCTTTCTCCAATAATAATAATAATAATAAACATCAGCTACCTTGCAGTAATAAGTGGTACGAGCACCAAGCAGAGGGAGTGATAGAAAACGATCAGGCAAAGATCCTCTGGGACTATGGTATCAGAACGGATAGGGTGATACGCGCAAATAGACCAGACGTGACGTTGATTGACAAAGTCAAGAAGAAAGTATCACTCATTAATGTCGCAATAACATGGGACACCAGAGTTGAAGAGATAGAGAGGGAAAAAATGGATAAGTATCAAGATCTGAAAATAGAAATAAGAAGAATATGGGATATGCCAGTGGAAATCGAACCCATAATCATAGGAGCACTAGGCACGATCCCAAGATCCCTGAAAAGGAATCTATAAAAACTAGACGCTGAAGTAGCTCCAGGACTCATGCAGAAGAGTGTGATCCTAGAAACGGCGCACATAGTAAGAAAAGTGATGGACTCCTAAGGAGGCAGGATGCAACCCGGAACCCCACACTATAAATACCACCCAGTCGAATTGGAGGACTGTGATAGAGCGAATAATAATAATAATAATAATAATAATAATAATACTGGGAGTCGAAGGCAGTAAGGAAGAAAATCTACTAGGTACTACATTAGATTTTCCACATTTTTCCTTTATCCCGAGGTTTACCCAAAGTACTTTCTGATTACCCTAAATTTGGGTATTTAACCCTAAAGTGGAAGCTCTGATACAATATCACAAAAGGTAAGACTAAGCATTACCCAAGCTTCTTGAACATTTTCAGCAGAGAACGCAAACACAAAATAGCCGGCTACGAACTAGGCGCTTAACTAAGTCATTTCTTTCTGTCAACCTCATCGTCTTTCCGGCCGATCACAAAAGCCCAACTCCTTTCAAACAAAGTGAGAGAAAGCGACCACTGATTGGCCCAGGTAACAAACAAAGGCTCTTGGAGTCAAACGACACTTCCAGGAATCGTTCCATCGCCTCATGTAACTGACATCTGTTGATGACGAAAGAAACCAAATAGTAAAAATAGCAAAGCTGCAGGAAACATGAAATAAATGAGCCAAATGAAAACATTCGTAGTTTTAGGCAGCATCTAAAAGTCAGGATTTATGAAATATTGCCTATTTTTCATTTAGTGTGCACATGTCCTAATTAACTATTGAACAACGCAATGCCACATTTATAGCACAAAAAATTATTTTCCGTTGCGAGCTATACAACCTAAAGAACAGAGGCTATGAAGTAATTTTTAAACAAAACTGAACCTTTAGACAAAATATATTATTCTATTCACATAAAGAGCACATACCATCCTATTGCTTAAATATTTATAATGGTAAAATGATTTTTCAAGCACGAAATCATTACATAGAAAAAATAAAGACATTTATGGGGAACATTTCGTTACAAATAGGCCAGCAAAAATATTGGCCAGTATTTCCCAATATTCAGAATTTCATATCCTCTTGTGTTCTGGATTAGAAATTAATCGATTTTGAAAGTTCCATAGTTTCCTGTTAAACATTCCGCTCTCAAAAAGATCACGGTTGATCCTGTTGAAACAGCTGACACTGTTTTGAAAAATGTTCTTGGACAAATTTTGTTCGTGTTCGAGAGCAGTCTATAAATATGTAAGTGCTACATAAGCATAATATATGGAATGTTATTCCATATATAAAAAACTAAAACTATGATTAATTAAAACCAGTGACCAAAGAGGTCAACCAGTTTGCTTGCAGGAATGTGATCAGACCAGATACGATAAAGTAGGCTAAGATGTGGTGTTGTAATCAGTCAGTGTCTAGTTGCCGTCACCTGTGGTCATTCATTTGTTTTGAAAACAGTAGTCCAAGCTTCCTGCTTGAGACAACCACCGTGACCTATAGCTCAAACGGCCTACATGACTTGTAATCTATGTCATCAGTGTGTATGTTCATATGTTCGAGCTACTGTCTGCTTCCTTTATGATTTGTAAACCCAGATTGTAAGTCAGAATTCAATCAGCCATCATCATTGGCAGACCTGTACAAATTTACCTGATCTTCATCATGTAATCTCAGAGAATAGGTATATTTTTGTACTTCGTGTTTTCTACTAGAAACCTCACATCAGAAAGAAGATATTGAATGAACTTAGAAATTATCATCATGAGTTTGAAACATCTCCGTTGTCATAACCGAAGAAGGTATTGACTTCATAAATTATCATCGAAATCCAAGACACCCCAATGAGTATGAGAAGTCATAACAACCCGGCCTTAGTGTAAAATTATCGCAGGTCTAAATAACCTAACAGGGCGCCTTATTATACAAAGGCATGAGCCCTATAGAATTGGTGGCAGCTATATATTGGCGACAGCCTTCAGCGTACTCTTCAACATCTTCCGAAGAATAACCAGAATAATGTATCATATCAGAAGTCAACGACGACGAAAGCAAGAGATTCTTCAAGCAACTTAGTCATCACCATTTATTAAGCGTTTCCAGCACTTCAAGAAACAAACCGGACGCGTCTGCAGCATCGAATTTTCAAGGACACGAATCATCCAACAAACTAACAACATGCACAGGGGAAACTCAAGCCAAAACCGACCAGGGTCATCCGCTAAACAGAGAAAGGCGACTAAGGCCGTGAGTCGTTATTGAAACGCTGTGACTTCCCACAAAATCAAGCCAAGTACAATCCTTTTTTATTCATTAGGATAACTGATTGTTACACAGTGGACGTCTGTATTTATACCGATGCATGGATGGGGTCGTTAGGCACCGTAGTGATAAGAAAACACACAAAAACAAGTGGAACACACATAGAAATCTGGATAAATTAGAGGCAACACTATTTCGGGTCAGGACAATAAAGGCTCCTTTGCAAGGTCCCAATGGCAGTTTTAGGCTTGAGTTTTTTTAGTTATATGTGTAAAAAATCGAATCTCAATGACTCAACTTAACTTTTAAAAAATACGGCTGGATTGCAAGGAATAACATGTCTGTAAAAACTCATTAGGTTAACATACTTAACATTCATGTAAACAAATTAACAAAACATGTCTAAATGCGCTGACCTGGATCCCTCACTATTTCAAATTTTAGCAAAGAATGAAAGTAAACCACAGCAAGTGCATACAGTTAATAATAATACAGAGATATAACTTGTTTTAATAGTAATCGCTCAATTAATAATAGTTCAAGTCATTCTTATGTTCGTTGCTTTATAAGTAACCAACAACAACAGAATGCTAAAAACACACAGTACGTTGCCGATGATAATAAAGAGAAGAATCCTAATTATTATAAAAGAAACAGGTAAACAGTAGCCCAAAAAATCAGAAAAACAAATCGTGCTTCAGAAAACTTGGTTACTGTGTCATCTAGTCAAACGGTCAGGGTCAGTCAAATCTTCCCAGTGTTGCAAGCAAAGCACATTCCACATAAGCGACTTTAGTGGAAGAGGGAGAGCAATGTTGGATCATTAATGCCAATACCTTTTTGAATTAAAAAGGAATTTTCCTATGAATCACAAGACCGTGTCAAGTAATCAGAGCAGGTTCTCGTAATTTTAATACAATAAGTTATTATAAGTAGTGGTGGATTACGCCCGACTGTACATGCCATAAAAATTAGAATATCAGCCATTTACATTGTTTTTATTCCTTTAGTCCACGTAATATCCTGTATTTACGGACTCACTGTTTGTTGTTTGAACTTTCCTGTTGAGAAGTCCGGAGTATGGTTCAGTAATTGGCAAAAACAAGTTAATTGTCGTAGCATAATTCAGATTCAGTACAGAGTGGATAAGGGCACGCATACAGATGCCTTTCTAGTTATAAAGAACATTGATCTGTATCTAGTGTAATTGTAAGATATCCATCTATGGGTATACAAAACATTATCATCTTACCTCCTGCCAAATAAGGCGTGTTTATCAAAGGAAAATTCTATAAACCTTCTAACATATTAAAATCTGTTGACAAGAGACTGTTAATCAAATAACTTATATAGAGGAACCAATCACATATCTCATAAATCGTGACATTGTTCAAGCGACCCAACAGAATGCTCCCACACCCGCAGTCGCAGTTTGCACGCAAAATCTTGAGACGCATGCACCCTCGAATGTCTTAGTGCGTGTAAAAACTTTGCTGGGATCTGAAATTTTAATCCTTCCCGACACTGAAATATAACGATTTCCGCGAACAAAGCACTATACATGGTTGACTCACAGCAACAAGTTAATCTAGTGATCCATAAAACCTATACATATCGTGGATATGGAAGTTATAAATATCGCATTTTATAGTGTTGCTAAATTTAATCATGCCCGACTAGTTGTGGACGAATCCCTCTTATACTCTATATAAAGTAATATCCATAAAGTCATTCAAGCAGAGGTGATTCAGCGGAAATCTTTTGATCTTTTATCTGAATACCGGATGTTTCTCCACTAGAGAGTGATCTCTGGGGGGAAAACAGATGTCATTAAACACAAAATACGGTCTAAGGACAAACATAAAGCTATTTACGTACCTTCGCATAGACTCCCAATGAAATTTCATAATGGAGATAAATGACGAAGTTGAAAAAATGTTAGTCATAGGAGTCATTAGAAAATCAAATAGCCCATATAATTTTTCCCTAACCCTCTTACGCCGGAGCGGTAAATAAAAAATTGTCTCCCGTGTGCCTGAGGGGTTTCGGAGTGAGCGCGGAAGCGGAAAAAATATTATTTTCAAAAAATCACAGCGCGCTTAGTTTTCAAGATTAAGAGTTCATTTTTGGCTCCTTTTTTTTTCATTGCCTGAAGTTTAGTATACATCCATCAGAAATGAAAAAAATTATAATTATCATATATAAATAATGCGATATATGATAGCGCAAAAACGAAATTTCATATATAATTGTATTCAAATCGCGCTGTGCGCAAAACGGTTAAAGGTAACAAGTTACTTTTTTTTCGTTGTAATGTACACTAAATTGCGATCATTTTGGTATATAAAACATTGTAAAATGATAAAAGCAACACAGAGAAAATATTATCACAAAATAATGCATGAATTCTTAACGCTCGGACGTAAACAAATATTTTTTTCAAAAATTAACCATAAATCTAAATATTGTCCTAGACACTTCCAATTTCTTTCAAAATGAAGACAAATATTTTTTTCAAAAATTAACCATAAATCTAAATATTGTCCTAGACACTTCCAATTTCTTTCAAAATGAAGACAAATATTTTTTTCAAAAATTAACCATAAATCTAAATATTGTCCTAGACACTTCCAATTTCTTTCAAAATGAAGACAAATTATTGAATATTACTATACTGTAAGAGTATTAGCTTACAATTGCAGTTTTCGACCATATCTGACGAGTTAAATTTGACCGAATGTCGAATTTTTTTATATATATATTTTTTATATGCAATTATTTCGGAAATAAGAAAAGCTACAACCTTCAAATATTTTTCGTTTTATTCTACATGAAATTGCACACATTTTCATATATAACACTCTATGAAATGCCTAATATGAAACGGAGCAAATATTCCGAGAATGGTACGTACATATTTTGGAGATTTGTGGCGGAGAATCCGCTCGCGGAGGGAAGGAAAGATTTTTTTTAAATTCACCATAAATCTAAATATTTTGCTAGAGACTTCGAATTTGTTTCAAGAGGAAGATAAATGACTGAATATTACTAGACTGTAAGATTTTTAGCTTACAATTGCGTTTTTCGGCCATTTCGGTAGAGTCAAAGTTGACCGAACGTGGTTTTTTTTCTATTTATCGTGATTTATATGCAAATATTTCAAAAATGAGAAAAGCTACAACCTTCAATTATTTTTTGTTGTATTCTACATGAAATTTCGCACATTTTCATATATAAAACTATGTAACGGCTAATTTAAAATGGTGCAAACATTACCACAATCGCACGTATGATTTTTTCGGAAGAGTTACCGCGCGGACGTAAAGAAAATGTTATTTTTTTCATAAATTCACCATAAATCGAAATATTGTGCTAGAGACTTCCAATTAGTTGCAAAACTAAGATAAATGATTGAATATTACTAGAATATAAGCGTTTTAGCTTCAATTGCGTTTTTCGACCATTTCGGTAGAGTCAAAGGTGACAGAAGGTTGAAATTTTGGCAATTATCGTTATTTATATGAAAATATCTCAAAACTGATAAAAGCTACAATCATGAATATTTTATTGTTGTATTCTACATAAAAAGGCGCACATTTTCATATATAATACTTCATGTAACGGCTAATTTACAATGGTACAAAAATTATGTCAAAGTGACAAAATAATTTCCGAGATGTGTCACAGATACTTTTTAGTGCGGCAAGAAAGAAATTCGCGCTTGCGCGCCTGCGTAACGATTGTAAACAAAACAACACCTTGATCCGTGAACTCCCAGCATCCCCCAAGGCGCGTGATTCAAAAGTTTTAGGCTGGTAGGCCTATAAGTATTTTTCCGCGAATTTAAAAAAAACACTTTTGTAAGTCGACGTAAAATACGTCCAGTCGGCACAGGGAGACACAAAAAATGTCGACGTAAAATACGTCCAGTCGGCGTAAGAGGGTTAAACGTCATGCCTAAAAAGATCGGACTTGGCGTATCTGAGTAGATTTCTGTCGCTTAAACAAGGAAAAAATTCCCGATCGTTTTCCAGCGCCATGTACCGACGATATCTTATCTTTGTTAGGTCAGAATAAATTTTTCACTAGCTTGGACTTACTTAAAGGCTTTCTCCAGATACCATTAGTTAAATGGTATCTGGTGAAAGCCTTTAATAAGCCCAAGCTGGTTGAAAAAAGTTTATTCTGACCTAACAAAGATAAGATATCGTCAGTACATGGCGCTGGAAAACGATGAACGGGGAATTGTTTCCTTGTTTAAGCGACAGAAATCTACTCAGATACGCCAAGTCCGATCTTTTTATGCATAACGTTTAAGGGAAAAATATATGGGCTATTTGATTTCCTAATGACTCCTATTACTAACATTTTTTCAACTTCGTCATTTATCTCTATTATGAAATTTCATTGGGAGTCTATACGAAGGTGCGTATATAGCTTTAATATATATATATATATATATATATATATATCATATATATATATAGATATATATATATATATATATATATATATATATATATATATATATATATATATATATATATATATGAATTCTTCTCACATCACCGTTATCCATATACATGCATAAAGCTACAACTGCCTTTTAATACCATTAATCTAAATTCATATATGTTAACCGAAGGGGAATTTTTTAGTTTATAATAATTTTGTCGTCCTGTGGATTCGAGCCAGCGGGCAGAGAAATCAGAACTTCGGTGTTGTTACAGACTCGGCCACCAAGTGAGGTATAAGTTGATACCATTTCCGACATTACAAATCACTGTCGAACTTGGGTATTTGTAATCAGAATCTATATCCAACTCCCTCCGCCATGTTAACAAAGGCGAACTTTTGCCGCCCATAGCGATATTCTGAATTTTAATCTCATCACTGGGTAATTCTAGCTAATCACTCTCCGCCTACTTTTACCATGGAAACTGATTTTTCCTACAGTTATAGTGCTTTTGATGAAGAGGCAGGGTTAATCTTTTGGGGGTCAACTATTATTTACCTCCCATCTCTACCCAACAATGATGGGGATTCGGGGTTTTGCTTCTCTAGCTGTTCACTACGGCAAGATGTCAACTTTATTGGAACACACCTACTCTGCTGCTAAGCTACGTGTTACTTCATTGCACGTAAGTATATCAGTATATACTTTTGATGTCATTATTGCAATGACAAACTGAAATCATGTTAATTAGCACACCTGTAATCACATTTAATGGTGAAAATTCGGCTACTTTCAGGATAAAAAGACCGCATTGTTCACTGGACCGTAACTCGTAGTTAACTAATGTAAACAACGAAATTGGTTAGCTGTGCTGGGGGGATGACCAAGCCTGTCATTGGTCGAAAGAATGGTGGGAGGTTGTTTAAGGGGGTGGCGGAACGACGCCTCGCGCCTTATCTGCAGTTTTAAAGATTGTAACATTATTAGTTGGATAAGTGTTCTTCGGTCTATCCCCCCCTCCCCCCCCAAAAAAAAAAACTATATCCCTCACTTAGAAGTCTGTGTGTGGACCAAAAGCTCCCCTACAACATGGCGCTTGCGCCGTAGCATTCGGTATAGTAGTAGTAGCTGAAACTTTACTGTGAAAATGCTCCATTTGTTCGTCGTCTATTATCGCTTGTAATTCGTGTTCCAAACATCGTATAGAACGTGAAGTAACACGATAATACGCTACAACCTTCTCCCAGGTGATTTATCTCACCCATAACCCTGCTTTCCCATCGGGCCCCCTTTCCGTACGATAGTTCTGGGGTAATAATTCGCCCGGTGGTTTCCCCCACCCAAAACCCCGCATTCCCAACGGGTCCCCCTTACAGTTGGGTGGAGTTCTAAGGTAAATTACAGGTTAATTACAGCACCACCAAGAACTAACAGTAAATTGTTAATAAGCAACCAGAAATATTATAGGAAACTACAAATTCCAAGAAATACCCGCGGCCGAGTTATTAGCTAGATTTACCATATATTTTCATATATGTTAACCGAAGGGTAATTATTTAGTCGATAACGTCACTGAAGTCCTGATTTCTCCTCTGTCCGGAGGTTCGAATCCACGAGAGGACGAAATTATTATAAACTCAAAAATTCCCCCTCGGTTAACATATATGAAAATTTATTATTTCCGAGAAAGAGCGAATTGGATATTAAACGAAATTTGTAGCTTAATGTATGTATATATATATATATATAATATATTTATATTTTGTGTGTGTGCGCGCGCGCGCGCTTGTTTCAATATCTTTTACTGTAGCCTACCAGTATACCATAAAGATAAAAAGACCATTAAAAACAAACGTTGCAACCATATGCTTCGGATACCAAAACTTGTTTACCCGTGTTCACAGGTGAAATTAGTGACCGACAGGAAGCATTACGAGAGAGAGAGTACGATTCTAGGCAAACACCTGGAATTTTTTAGTGCCAGTACTAGTTCCACGTATAACTTCGCACTATCCATTAATAACGTTGAAAAATGAATTCTATTAATTACACTTTGCTAAAAACGCCTAACTTGACAGTTTATATAGGTGTGTCGACAATAGTTAAATAACTTCCTGGTAAAATTACAGTTTCAACCATTATGGGAAAACTGGAATAAAAATATATTTGTTGCATCAGAAATAATGTAGTTCCAACGGATTTAACATTTATTTTGACTGCAAACATCCGATTTAGAGATTTACTATGTAATTGGAGTTAAAAAAAAAAAAAAAAATTTTTCCAGAAAAAGGTAAATGTCCAGGAGAAGGCCGCACCCGTTTTTCAAGTATTAACGACGAAAAACGGCAAAAAAACGACCAGATTGGTGTTGCACATCGCATAGAAACATGAGGAAATGAATAAAAAAGAAACAGTTACTCTTACACACAAAATCTAAGCATAAACCTACTACTACTTCAATTATGGGGGATCCCAGTGGGAAAACGGGGTTTTTGGGTGGGTGGGGGGAGGAGGAGAAAAGTGATTTTTTTTCGGGGCACTACCGAACCTAATACACCCACCTAACCTTACCTAGGGCCCTGTACCCCTACTAGGCCTAGCGGGGGGGCTCCGCCCCCCTGCGACCCCCCTTCCTTAAGGCCACAGTGATTTTCGGGGCACTACCGAACCGTAAGACAAAACACCACCTAACCTTAAACCTAGGGCCCTGTACCCCATACCGAGGCCTAGTAGCGGGGGGGCTCCGCCCCTAGCGGACCCCCCCTTAAGGCCACTACCTAACATCCATCAAACCAAATCCAAAGTGATGGTACTGCTGTATACATCGTTATACTACCACCATTATAATATACTCTAATCAAGAACCAGCAACAAATTAACAGCACTATGTCAGGTTTAGGGGACGGCCGTGCTTACCGGAGAACGCTTTAAAAAGAGCAGACGAGAATAGTACACAAAAACACGTCTCACCGGAAATTCATAAAATAAAACTGCCAAGAAAAGTCGCTAGCAATTACACACTCACCTAAGGCAGAAAGGGTCCAGTTGACTATGCAACGGAAACGTAGGTCTATGGCAGTCACTCTGTTAAACACTGCCCTGGTGGCTATAACAAACTTAGGCATTCAAATACACTAACACTTTTCTACTTTCCACCAACCATAGTCACCAAACCTTGTACGCAGCGTGAAGTTCTTTAGTTCCTGTAAGTAGTTCTGTCCAAGATGGAATAACAAAGACCAGTCTCTCTTGGTGAAACCAGGACCCACTAAGTGGCACGCCATTGGTCGATAGGCTGACTCATTGCGTCTTAGTTACTGAATATTTCTCGGGAATGATATAGCAGTTAAGTATTGCTTTGATCTCTATAAGGAGGACCTTGGATATATACATGTCCAATAAATACTTGAGCACATCACCTACAACAACAACTATTATGATGATGTTAAAATATCAAACCACCTAATCGTAGTTTGCAGATGTTGCCAGTTACTTTTTTTTTGTTTAACAGATTAATCTAGTCAGAACAGACCATGTTTTAGATTATTTTATACATTTGCCATGAATGGCTATTTACACAACATAGTCTGCATAGTTGCTTTGTGAATGAATGCATTTTTAAAATTCATCAGCATTACATGAGGCTACCACAAACACATGCGCACCCATATATATGTATATGTATATATAATATATAATATATATATATATATAGTATATATTTATATATATATATATATATATATATATATATATATATATATAATTATATATATACGTATATATATATACATATATATATATATGTGTGTGTATATATGTGCACAAAATTTTACGAAAATATTCAATATTTCATTCACAATTATCAACCGGTGCAACTGCTCCAGAGATTGTCTCCACACAAAAAATCTACTTCTGTGCATTTGAATCACCATTCACAACAGCCCAGCCCCATTAAAAACCTTGCTATTATAAAATATTTTCAAACAATATCATCTTACCTCATTCACATAAAATGTCAGACGTTAATCACAAGTCTTGTCAATTGTTTTCATGAAATAATGTCCAATACATCCATTTTGGACCTTACATCCACAAATAGAAGCCTAAAAGAATTTTAAAATATGAGATCAAATACTTCAAACCTCACTTTCCTATGATTGACTAACATTTTTCTTGCTATTACAATTATCAATTATAACAAATTCAACTTTCCAATTATCAATTATAACAAACTCAACTTTTGCAACAAATATTGGCTAAGGATGCCACTAAGTATCGCTTCGCGCTTCTGTTACCTTATTCGCTTCTTAATAACGAACAGACTTACTCTCTCTTAAAACTGACTTATTATAATACAAAAGGGTTGGAATAAAACAACATGTAAGGATTTGTTTATATATTTCGAGATTTTCCTAGAAGGTGCAATCGATCACGACATCTGCTGACATCCCGTAACATCTTATGCAAAAATAATCGTTGGAACGAGCAATGTGCTCATACCAAACTCATAAAAAATATTTTATCAGCCTGTTTTAGCTTTACTTAAATGGGCGCCCGCAACATATTTTCCAAGAGGGGGCAAATTTATTTATTTATTTATATATATATATATATATATATATATATATATATATATATATATATATATATATATATATATATATATAAAATGCAGTGGAACTGTGATGCCAAATATTTAAGTGAAGCAAGATCTGATACAGAAAAAAATACAATGATACATTGACTTTGTTTCAATAGTTCCATGTACTGTTCAGCTGAATTGAAATATTTCTGGAAAGAACATAGCAGTTATATTTTTTATATACCAATATTGTACAAATACATAACGATACCTTTAATTTACTTAAACTGAAAGAATATATTGTAAAATGGAAGGAAAACAAAAAGATGTAGTAAATATAATAAATGTAATATTATTATATATATATATATATATACATATATATATATAGTATATATAAACTTTTTTTTAGATTTCAGGGGGGGGGGGGCAATTGGCCCTATGTGCGGGCGCCCATGTTTACTTACTGATTCTACAAATGCAGGCATTTGTAAATAAGGTTGTCAAAACACAAGACACTGTTTTAAAAATAATTATCTAATTTCTGTAGACCACATTTTGTTTCTTATTTAAGAATCCAAGTGAGAACTTGCATCTTCACAAACATTTTTTTAAGATCACTTTCTCACTGATTACTTAATTTGCTGATGGTAAATTTGGCCAACAATCGAACAGTGCTAGACTATTTCGAGGGCATCCAAAACCGTTACAGCTGCCTTTTCACAAACAATACTCCTCATGAATAGAAAAATTCTCAAAATATATAAGACTTATTACAGTTTAGTTATACATGTACATGCATATACATATGCTATTTGAAATTATACATGTATAATACTATACATATATATATAAACATTTTATGCATATATACACGCATACACATATATGTGACAATATATACCAACGGAGTTGTGCATGCATTTATAATGTAAGTTATCAAATTCATATATACTTATATAATTATGTATATATGCATTTGTACATATACGAGAATATACGGTTAACTGTCATAAACTCATATATAGGAATATAATTAGGCATACACAAAGGTCGTGTATATATTTTGTATACACGAAGGGCGTGTATACATTTTGTATATGTATATATTAGCAAGACTACAAATATAAAACCCTGTTTACTCCAAAAAACCTGCCTACAACTATGAGACGAAGCAATAGTTATTATGTTTGATTTGAAAAACATGAGTCATGAAGAGCATTCACTGTACTTTCATATACTAAGCGCTTGTACAGTATAATCGAGCATACATACAAACATTTTAAACATTATTAATAGGGATATTATGATTCTTACTATTAGTCATTGTAAAAAAATTAGTACTGTTTGATATCACGATGTTTACCTCCTGAATGTCGAAAAGAAAACTCACTGCGTAACTGGAAGGTCAGCAGAACTCTACAGAAAAATGATGACAGTACAGTTCCTACTACAGCGAGTCACATCAGTTTAACAAAGTGTTTGCGAAAAGAAAACAAATAATTAAAGCCGTATAAAACAACATATGGATACGAAGACAGACATTTTGGTTAAGCTTAAAAAATACATAAACAAACACCAAAAAACTGAGAGTATTACAAAGATAACAGTGAAACTCAGTATAGTATCTGGGAAATAGAGAAAACACTCTCGGTAACCAAACAAATTAAAACATTTGAGAAACACAATTTTGTACTGCTGCTTAAGCCTAATTATTTGGGCATGAAATGATTGCCCACAGTATTCAGTACAATTTAAACATGACTATTTTCATGTCTTAGCTCCCAGAAACTTATTTCTAATCTTACCCAAACCAAATTAGAACAACTAAAGGCTGGAATGATTAATGGTCCTAACAGCTACTTTACTTAAAATGTACATAGTATAACATATATATATATATATATATATATATATATATATATATATATATATATATATATATATATATATATATATATATATATATATATATGTATCTTACCAACATATATATATATGTTGGTAAGATACACATGTAAGGGAAAATTTGGCTGCAACGCCATAACTCTAAGAGGGACAGGTTCTGTAAAAATAGATTTTGATTATGAGCTATCTTCTTAAAATCTAGTTTCCATTTAGACCCAACGATCAAAGATGGTTTGGACACAGCAAGGTGTCTAAAATTCGTTATCTGCGGCCTCAAATTTGCCTCAGAAGGAGCTTAGGAATTTGGCACACTATGTAACAGTTATAAAATTACGTAACGTGCACTAACGAAAATATTTGCAAGTTTGCCAATCAAAATTGCTGTCAATAAAAAAGACACTAGCTTTAACAGATCGTTAACTTGAGAAGTCCAGAAAGCAATTTGAAAAATCATTACCCACGTCATTCAGGAAAATGAAACCTACGGTTTTTGGGGAAACTTGTACTTTGTAATATTCCATTCTCAAATTAACTTTCATTTTGCCCTACGTTCAACCACCTTATACGTTCTGAAATCTCTTCTCCTTTACTTCGGTATTAATATATATATATATATATATATATATATATATAATATATATATAGATATATATATATATATATATATATATATATATATATATTATATATATATAATATATATAATATAGTATATATATATATTATATATCATGGAGAAATGAACAGTTGAACATTATTGAGCATAATATACTTTCAGAAACAATAGTAATGGTCCTGTCGCCACTATAAATGCAAGTCACGAAACGCTTTTTGTACGTTGTTTTTAATACCTAAGTATAAAACCTTGCAACATAAAAAGAAAGTTGACGCGGGAATGACATGAAAAAATGCTTTCCTTTGTGAAAAAAAAATGATTGTGAATACGGTACAATTAATGGAAACCTGGTAATATATATATATATATATATATATATATATATATATATATATATATATATATATATATGCATACATACATACATACATATCAATGTAGCACGAAGGAAAAGGAAAAAGTGCTTGAGAATATCACAAAATCCACGTATGAAGGGGAGTGAAATCTGAGACTGGGGAAGCACTTTCGTAGTTTATTCTATAATATTTTGAAAAATAAACTATTAAAGAATAGCCCGCCCAATTCAAACAATATTGTATACAGTATTCTTTATAAAAATGTAATAAGATTTATATTGGTCAAACATCCAAAGGACTAAAACTGAGTTGCCCTTAGCTCAAAATAGGCTACATCAAGAGGCTTAACAAATAATGGCATTGTGGATGATTGGCTTAAGAGAGGCCATGATATTGACTGGGATAATTTCTCTATAATATGCAGGGTCAAAGATCACCGCAAAAGGAATCAGTTGGCGTCCAATTTTATTGAAGCCAGGTCAACAAGTAATTTTAATCTCCATCCTGTATGTATGTTTGTTTGTATGGTGGTTTTACGTTGCATGGAACCGGTGGTTATTCAGCAACGGGACCAACGGCTCTACGTGACTTCCGAACCACGTAATCTCCATCCTGGATTATATCTTGAGCCTCTTTCCTTGTCTCTTTTGCTTAAAAACACCCCATCCAGATTAACAAACTGTAACCACGGCCCCCTTCTGTTTTTGTATATAAAGGTCTGTCAATTTCTCTTATATTCAGTGTGACCTTGAAAATGTAGAAGAAATTACGAAAGTACTCCTTCAAAGTCCCGGTTTTCACTCACCTTCTTACGTGGATTTTGTGATATATATATATATATATATATATATATATATATTATATATATATATATAATGCAAATAAGGTGTATTTGTTACTGCATGTTTATTTATTAGGTTATGCATTTATTCATACTCATTCACAATGATTACCTATAGGCTACATAAAATACGTGGATCCCTTAAAGTAGTACTTCACTGCAATTGACATAATACAGCATTATAATATTAAAAAAATAACTTGTATTTTATTTTGACGTATGCCATGAGAACCTTGGACTGTAGGACTCATGCAAATGTCAAAAATTCATTTCAAAAATATTGTCCGGGGCGAATGGGTCTATTTCTACAAATACATCTTTACATACGTATACTGCCGATACTTCCATTATTCCACATCAGCAAGATCCATTCGAAGTTAGATGTGCTGACCGTTACCACTCTAAAATAATACATTTATAGGAGCTCTTTGAATAACAACAACGAAATTTAGTTGACGAAACATAATTGTCAATACCTTTGCATGAATGAATATGAAGACTGTCTTATAAAAATGAGACTAAAAAAGAAACTTGATTAATTCTTTCATTCATTGAAGCTCCTCACACTTGGGGTTCCCCTGCTGGAACTGACAAGTTCTTCCCCAGAGTTTGGTCACAGACAAGATCAGGAGAAAACTAAGGAAAGAAACATATTACCTCGGCATACCTGTCATTCCCCTCCTTACCCCGGCCTTATAATTTCATCACTTCTGTCAACTTTGAACATGTCCCTTGTTTTGCTAGCATGCCATTCTACTCCTCTTAACATTTCACTCGCAAAAAAAGCAGAATTTCTGTTTCCTACTTGAATTAAGATGCAGAGGAACGAACGTTCATGACACGTCAAAATTCTGAGGGAGGAGTGAAGATTGCCTCACAAAGACTCCTCAGTACAGAGGTCAGAGGAGATACATTAATACGTCACGAAAATTAAACTGGAAGCATAATTTCCAAGTCCTTTGGCATGGCAGCAACAGAACTCTGTACTTGCAATGGATCTTTCATGGAAATATCCCGTTCGCTCCCTTTAGCCATATACATAAAGCTGTGTCCAAAAACTATTTTTTTTTCATAGAATGTATGAAATATGGGATATGTCTCTGTACATCATTCAGGTTTGGACGAACAAATATAATAGGTAAGACAGGGAATACAGAGAAATCTAGTATAGTAACAAGGAAGCAAAACTGAAAAGCTTACAAAATTCCTATAGAACTGGGATTAAAATAATGAAAGCCATGTAAGCTTGCGTACTAAAATTACTGCAAAAACCCAAGAAAACCATAACGCATTCTCAATCGTTAAGACGAGAAATTAAGTTCTTGCTATGCCAAGCAAAAGCCAAAAGCAATGGAAAATCTCCAGGGTCAATTCAAGATGACTGAGAAGCAGGGTCGCAGCATCCCGTTTATACTTGAGCAATGTCTATGGAAGGTAATGAGCGCTAAGATTCCAAGCCCGGCTAATCTTTGAACTAAAGCCTACAGGTCATTTATGTCTTATATATGCGTCAAAATCCCAGTAGCCGTGCTTCAGGCCTAACTGCCGGCGAAAAATAGGGCTTTTCAAGAAATTTCAAGCACAAGTCTTTTGTCCTCTACTCCACGTTTTTTTTTATTTTTTATCTATATTAATTTTTTTTGAAGTAATTAATGGCCTTAGAGAATCGTGCCTCTTTCTGATAAACCCTTAAATTTGGTCGGTAGAGGTTTGCGCTTTAGGCTTTCAGACCAGCTACACGTTTGAGACTAACTGGGTTTTTGACTTATGGAAGCAGCGAGAAAAGACTGTCATACTCTCTCTCCCCCTCTTTTCTCTCCCTCTCACACACACAGAAACATACATACATACACACACACACAAACGCGCGAGCAAAGTTTATCATAGCTCTACAACAAGTGTATTAACAGCTGATAAAAGCGAATGGGTAAAGCTTATGAGCACCCATTCCCTCTAAGCTTATATCTGCTACATGAACAAACTCCTGCGGTGTCTATCTCAGATGGTTGGTTTTAATCTGTATAAAAATCAAATTATTTGCTATCATTTTTTCATAACTATGGTTTACAATTAGTCTATGAGAAAACTTTCTTCAAAGTTCTCTGCTACTGAGGTAGAAGCTACTCACAAGAGCTTCGTCAAAGGCAAAATTTACATACGTACTTCGAGACCTTCGTCAAACAGTCACCACGAACATTTCACTCATGTTTCATTTCATAAAATTCCAAAATATTTGGTCACTGACAGAATGTCAGGATTCTCACCTTCGATTACGAGTAATCGCACAACAAACGTGTGAATCTTAATCCTTCCTCGTGCATTTAAAAGTCTTGATTATCGAATTTCTTCAGCAACGAAACTAGGAGCGGCGCAAACTGCGTAAAATACGACATTCTAATTTCTTAATAACTCTTAATCATATGTAATCACGTCTATCAATATTAAAAAAAATAATTTTTCACATTTGGAAAACTTTGTTACCTAGAAACCCCGCAAAAATATATACCATTCTTCACTGGAAATGAAAATTTTACCATAATTAACAGAGTGAATTAGAGATCTGATACCTTTTGGATTTGCTGCACGAAACGCAACAAATGTAATACTTTTAATTTGACGAGATTAAGGCGCACACACAAAAACAGTCAAGAGCTGCTCATATCCTCAGACAAACCAAGTACCTCTCACAATCTTTTCACCTAAAACTACCACCGTTCACGACTCAATTCGTACTGCTCCTCTGGGATATAATGCACATGATTTGGAATGTGCCCATCTAAATCAACGCCCCCAGGATTGGGTCTGTCCCTGAGGCACTGGTTGTGGATACATCCCAAGGAGTGCGCGAGTATCCTTGCTTGGAAGTGTCATTTGTGTTCAGTCATGCTCTTGGTCTCGGGGAGTTCCAGGAGCTCTGGAGGAGGGTCGCGGAAGCAGCAGGTAAGCGTGGCCATCATTCCCTTCTTCAGGCGAGGGTGAGAGTAGTAGTAGATGATGGGGTTCAGAACTGGAGATGCCTGCATGAATCAGACCATAAAATGTTACTGTTATTTTGAACTCAAAAGGAAAAAAAAAAAAGTTTTGAAAACATGAAAAAAATTACACCCGACTTAGAATGTGAGCGAGTGCATTCAAACTGCAAAAAATTGGTTATTTGTGACGTAAAACAGTCAGCATTTAGCGAACCACAGTTAGATCAAGATCAACATATGGAGAGTAACAACCCATGTCCCAAGCAAATGACCAGTCTAATCACCATTCAAAGATATTACCTATAAAATCAAATATGTTCGTATTAATTTTTCTTTCACTAATGACCACGTAAGTGCGGCTTACTTCAGGGTGTGTTGGTAATTGTTTTCGCTTTATTAAAATAATTCCATCACCCTCTTTTTATATTATTCCAAGTTTTCAATTTGCATCGTGCAATAATTGTTAAAAAGATTCAAGCGCTTGACTGACTGTGGGTACCTATTATGAAGACAGTAGCGCTGCATGTTGGCCAACAAAATGGTTAACTTTACAGTTAGGCCTAAAATAATCAAATTTTACTTTTCAATCACAAAACATGAGGTATACTAGAAGGCCAACAATGCAATCATTTCCAACAGCAAAAACATGAAATACAGCTTAGCCATCTTTAGTCAAATATTTGTCTCAAATTGTGAGAGAAAACTGTATAAACACCGATGAACTACTATGAGATTCAGGGCCTCTGTAACACGGTTTTATGGACTTTGCTCCTTATCAAAGCATCGGATGTAGCTGAAAGTTGACATATGTATATTTTACAACCCCACACAAATTTTGTCAGCATTATCAATAACCTAAACCCGATAGTTTTAATTTTTATAGAGTAAAAATTATTTAGCCGATGCCATGGCCAATGATTACGAGCCAAGAGTCGAAAAACATTCATTACGTAAGCAAGGTAAACACCTTAGACGAAATGTTGCCCCGCCCATCCCCCAAACAGAAACTCATTCACCTTGTTCCATCGGCTCCGAAACCCAAAGACTTTATGAATGGTGGAACAATACATAGATGTGGGTGGGGTATCTGTGCTAGCGTAGTAATACTACTGTAGCAGTAGTGCCGCAACAGTTTAGTAGTAATATACATAAATTAAACGTTTAGGCCAACGGCTGGGATCCTTGAGGATCATTTAGCAATTCTTACAACTACTCGAGAAATTAGTTTTTATAGCCAGAAGTTAAATTTTCTAATCCAACAATGCCCATGATAGCCTTCAGTGTTATCCTTAATTATAACGAGGCCAAAGTGGGTGGAGCCTCATGAAGTCATCATTTTGACGATAATTATTGGTGAAAGTTTAAAGCCAAAATACGGTAGAGGCTATTTTTTTTCAGTAAATAGGTGGATGGCCAATAAATAAAAATTGCTTGACATTGCATATAGCAGTTATCAAATCAAGCTTGTCTACTATGTTTTTTGAAAATTACCAACTATTCCCTACATCTTGTCAGTCTCATTGTGACCTATAACGTAGACTGTAATTTCTTAGAAAACTTGTTTTGGGAGTTAGACTAATAATCGAAGTGTTTTTGTATTTATTAACATATTTTGTTGGTTTGTTCATTATGACAATTATCAGTGGAGAGGTTCCAGAGTTCATAAAGGTGTACTGCTTTGCTTGTATTTAAATTTGTATGTCATTGTTGCTAGAGGTTTAGCCTTCATTACGTATAGCCAATCATCCATCGAGAAAGAGGGAAGAAATGCTGTCATAAGTTACGTAACGAGTGCGTTCAAAACCTTTTCTCTGAGTAAGTTGGCCCGTCTTCAAAAAAAGTCACTTTTACATTATAAGTACCAAATTTATTCAACCTACGTAATGCAGAATACAGTCAAATTTCTGTGTATTGCGAAAAAACCGTGTTACAGACGCCCTGAATCTCATAGTAATTATTGAAAGGACCTTTTTTACGCTAGTGTATCCTTAACTAATTCTGTTTAGAGCAAAATGGCTCAGCCACCTCATAAAAATTTTTTACCCGTGGTATGGAATTCATTCACGAAAATATTAGGGATGGTTTGAACGACTAATTTATGTATGCATATGGAGAAATGACTTTTTACTTCTATGCTATTATACAGGAGAGAGAGAGAGAGAGAGAGAGAGAGAGATACTCGAACTTACCTTTGCCAAGAGAGGAGGAAGGAGAGTAAGGATGAGAGGGACTGTATAAGGATGCCTGAATACGGTCCAGATGCAGACGACAGCGTAGGCACTCCAGAAGACCATGAAAGCCAGCACTAGGATGATGCCCATCTAAAAAGAGTTAACAAGCATCTCAACGGAAAGTAGAGGATAAAAAAAAGTAAAGGTTCAGTAAACGCAAAACGTTGCAGTCTATTTAATGAACTGAAATTACATCTCGGGGGATCAAACTTTTTAAATGATACAGAATGAATAAAAACTACTGTCAGTAATAATAAATACAAATCTTGAACCTGAATTTTTCAAATGATTAATTAACAAATTAACGCAAATTGTCTTTGTGGTAAGGCAAATGGGAAGAAAACAAAATTTTTTTTTTGGAGAGATCAACACATTCATTCAACATTATTTCTGTTACATCTAATTTATGGCGATAAACACTGACGGCCCGGAAATGATAAAGAAATAACGTACCAATAAAACACGTGGTAATATTGCCCGAACAGATGAAAGCTTTTACTTGTCACATTAAAAAGAAAAGATGTGCCCCGTTTCCAGTGCCATACCTCTTGTTCTGATGAAGATTTACGTTATTTTACACACACACTCACAGGATTTAAAATTGTCGTGGGATAAAACGTTCCTGAAGCGTTAGAATTGACTACCTTAGTTTATAGAATGATTCATCTGACAGCTGGTTCTACCTAAACCCTTGTTCAATGGATATTTCAAACTTTTCCTTTGTCTTTGCTCACAAGTGCTGTGCGTACGTACCCTTGTCACGTTCCTTTCAGTTGCCCAGTCGTAGGCGTAGACGGACTCCCCAGACTCGCGAGCCCTGTGGAGGAACCTGGAGGCCTGATAGTAGCAGGAGCAGATGAGGATCAAGGGGATGACGTAACCCAGGACGGTGAGGGTCATGATGTACCACTTGTAACTCGTGTCGTTCTTCTGCCAGTTGATGGTGCAAGTCGTCACAGAAGGCTCATAGCCGTAGCTGTGGATGAAGGAAAACTTTATCAAGCGAGCATTAATATGATTGCAAAATGATAAGGAAAAAAAAAAACGGATGATCGGACGTCTGATGGAAAAGAGTGTTGAAGTTTGATACGTTCTCGACACATACAGAAACACATGAAAACCAGCGTAGTATCTGAAAACACACTCCATGCAATAGAAGGATACTCATATGCACTGTCACTGTTGTACACAATCACATACGCACACAATGTAGCGGAGACATTAGTAAAGGACCGGGGACCTATTAGAACAAGAAATGGCCCTTACATTTCTTATGAACTTCCGATCGACGTTAATTACTGTATTATCCCCGTACGTTTGCTAAAAACTACACCTATTATCCTTACTGGGTGTTCTAAATGTGCAGGTATACATTGAAAGAAGCGAGTTGACTGCTGTGACACTTGGCACATTATGAAAGCTAAGTGTAATTGAGCTTTATTAAGCGGCAAGATGCGATACATAGAATATCGCACCCATTGCGGTGTTAGCAAGACATACCTGCTTGACTCCTGTTTTTTCTAAGGCCATCTTTTGTTTCTCTAAACATCTTTAGTCGGTTCTCTCTCTTTGGTATCTTTCCTACGACTTCCAGTTGCCAAACATAAGCTTTGGCAACAACAACAGCGGGAGGAAAATAACAGTAACATTCGACTATGGGTCCAGACTTGGAAGAGTGAGAATGAAGTCTGTTATCGGCTGCTTCTAGGAAATATGAAGGACAACTATGTTTAGAAGGCTGAAGGAGACACAATTGGGCGCTGGGAGACTCAAAAGACGAATGCTCTTGAATATGTTTGGAAGCGGAAGTTGCAAAAAAAGGGGAAATAGATTGGTATTTTGAGCCCAAGGTTTGATGGTGTAGATAGTGGTTTGTAGAGATATGAAGATTTTTTCTTTTTAAGAAGAAAGTGAAATTAATGTAAAAACACGGAAAAAAGCTCTTATGCGATGTGCTGTGTTGGCGGCTTTGGATCTAATGACGAGAGAAGGTGGGAGAAAGCAAATGGCCTCAGTAGTGGTATGCTTGATGCAGAGTTACAAGGATTAGGATGTCTCAAAGACATTAATTCAATCTAGGAGACATCGTAAGCTCACTTACCTCTAGGAGCAAGTTTTACTGTGCATTTACAGTGTCCTAATGATTTTGTCTAGCTTTCTTTTAAACTAATTTCGATCCAATATTTCTTGTCTGATTTTCGTTTAACGCAAATAAGTTACTGTCTACTTTTGTTATGCCTGTCAGTATTTTGAATGTTTTTATAAGTTGTCCTAGCAATCGCCGTGTTTCTAATCCATACATGTTCAGGCGAGGGAAGGATATGGAACCAAGAATAGCCATGGAGCAAAAACGTCTTGAGTATTTCAAGAAAGGAGAGAGAGAGAGAGAGAGAGAGAGAGAGAGAGAGAGAGAGAGAGAGAGAGAGAGAGAGAGGGCACCGTGAATCTTAGCAAGAGTAAGTAAGATGTTAACAGTAAATTGAAACAGGGACGATTCATTAAAGAAAGAGAGTGAAGTCTGTACTATCTTTCCTGATTTCTTGGAAATTCAGAATGCCTCATAGTACGAAAGTCGACATAACAAAAGGTTTTCAAGGCACTGAACGCGCAAGTATTATCGATAGCGGATACCGATAAGGATACCGATAGATCGCTGGTTAAAGCCGACACTATTCTTTACAACTTTCAAGTTTCAAGATATGGAGAGAGAAAACAAATATTGCTTTCCTTTCATAGCTTATGTTTAGTTGCGCTCATGGAACTGGTTTGAAAGGCAAACACGGCCAGGAATCTGAACCAAGTCTGAAACTCATGAAAATAAATCGGATACATAAGGAGAAAATCCCCCTTAATGCCACATAATATATAGACAGACACACATAGATAAATATACAGATATACAATTGACCATGCTAATTATATATATACATATATTATATATATATATATATATATATATATATATATATATATATATATATATATATGATGTTTTATCATATCACCGTGATTCATATACACGCACTAAGCTACAGATGTCCTATAATATCTGATTCGCTCTACCTCGGAATTAATACATTTTCATATATGTCCCAAAATCTCGGTTCCATGGTTCGAGCCCATGAGCCGACGAATTTCTTATCAACTAGAAAATTCCCCTTCGGCTAACATATATGGAAATATATCAATTCCGGGGTAGAGCGAATTAGATATTAAAGGATATTTGTAGTTTACATATATATATATATGATATATATATATATATATATATATATATATATATATGTATGTATATATGTATATATAGATATATGTACATATGTGTATATATATATATATATATATATATATATATGTCTGTATATGATATATATATATATGTACAAATATATAATTATATACTATATATATACATATGTTATTTTTTCGTCACTATGTCACTCGTGACTTTTTATGCTGTCGAATGTTAGGCCAGAAATACCTCTCGATATCGAATTCACTTGCCAAAGGGGAGGAGCCCTCACACACGAAAATGATTTTTGATGAGAGCATCTATCGGCCACGGCCATGGTTCGGACATATGTCATTTATTGTCGATGCAGATGTGATAATGATCTGCTGTTCATAGTTCCTTCAGTATCGAAGCCAAACGACAAAAGATCGATTCTTGGCCGGGCCAGATGAACCTCGAAATAATTCCTTTTTGCTGTTAATTATTTGTAATCTAAAGTGAAATCGACATTTTTAGAGCAAACCAACAAACAGTAACTCCAGCGAAATTATATGCATTTCCAGTGTTATAAGAAAAGTATGCTTTTATAACTACCAAAATGTGAACATTTCCTTGTGATTAGCAACTTTCTTTTCATCCCCAAGTTCCTTTTCTCTAACTAAATCTTAAAACTCTACCTCTAATATGTCTTCAGTTATTAAAGTATATCTTTGGAGATACCACAACTCAGCTATTCAGATATAATACTTATGAATCCCTTAGTTCACGATTTTTTTTTTCTTTTTTTTTAGGTCGCGCTAGTTTTATATATAGAAATAAAGCTGCAACGGTCGGCACAGTTATTTCAAAGGGATAACAAATGAAAGGTTTGTGCCAGTATTCATTATTCTTCTGTATAACTGCCATATCTACGTGTCCACTTGGGCTGAAGATAAAAGTACCTTCCAGATTCCGTTGCCATCAAATTGATCTGGAGAGGTTACAATTCAACTGTGCAATATTGTGCAGTATGAAATTCTGCAAAGTTGCACTTAAATACCTTCCCACCATTACCATCATCTAAACGTGTACGCGCTCTGGGGTAAAGTACTTCCAATCTCAGCTTCACTTGCTTTGCATTTTCTCTGCAGAAAAATGCGAAAATGTTCAATCTTTCCATTATTAACTGAACACAAAAATTTATACTAAACTTAATCAAGCATTTCAGATTACTATAAAAATACTATAAAATAAAAGGCATATAATATCAGTTAAGGGATTTCCAACTTGGGAGTGTCGTGCCCATGACATCCTCACAGTTATAAAGGGAAGCAGGTGTCCGATTTGCCCGTGAGCTCCAGCACCTTATCCTAGTGGGTATGTTTTGGCGGAGGATGTTGCTATTATGTTCTGACAACTAGTTTCTGCTGTAAGTCTTTTTGGGAGCTTGATACCCATAGTTGGTGTTATACGAACACAGTTTCAGGAACCTAAGGTGTCATGTACTTGTGGATAGCGTTTGCGTACATGGCCTATGTTTGTATGCATGCTATGGATTAGCATAAGATGTCTAAGGTCCTAAGACTAGTGCTACTTTCTAAAAGGCAGCGATGTCCAAATGGCACTTCACTTTCCTCTTGACCAGACTACAGTGGAAAGATTTCGCATCTCAAGAGGAGCGACAAGTATGCCCTAGGCAGGAAGTTATGGTACATCTTCATGTCTTATGTGTACGTACACATCTACAAGAGTTCTTGACTGTTAATGGCCAGTTACTGGTGTTCCAAAGGAAGTGTCCAATTGGGTGTAAATCTCAAACGAGCCAACAAGATACATGGCAATCGCTGTCATGAGTAAGTAAATACTAAGCAGGGATCTTCTACCTGAGGGTTTGGGATGCAGGCAAAGAATAGATGAAACTTTCCAGGACATGTGACTTCCAAGAAACTTGTCCTTCGTTCATTTAAGCCCTATTCTTAGAATTAGTGAAAATTCTACAGAGTGAGTCAATTTCAAATGATTCATTATAGTTAAAACGTCAACAGTATAATTTTTTTTACAATAATCCTGAATCAGTATGTGAATGGAAAGAGTAATAAACTGCATTATAACAAATTATATACTAAATACCCGTAATTCGGTACTCACTCTTAATTAAACGCGACTGTTATATAATGAAATATAAATTCCAATGTGCACAAAAAGTTATGAGTTTTGACTTTCTTATTGTACTACTAATCATAACCGTAATTAAATTCCAAAATACGGAAATCATTATTCTAGTATAAGAGAAAATACTATTATTTAATATAATATTGTTGTTATCATTAGAAAAAAACACATCGCAGAATATTAATCTACAAAAAGTACAAATATTTTGTTCTCAATTTTATGCAACAACGGTAAGTAAAATAACAAGTAAAACTCACAAGCGGCCTGATATTCTTTCCCACACTACTCATTTTCAAAGCTGAATAATCTATTCAAGGAATTTAGTGAAAATACAAAATATATGAAATCCAGCAAACAAGGAAGAGGAAGAGTGGAAAAGACAGTCCTTCACTCATATGTTCCAATTATAAACAATGATAACTTAGCATCTGAGAAAGGACTAACTGCTGACAATGTCTCCTATGGGTTTAATGGATGGCATCCGATGGAGGCCGCAAAAGAAGATTCCCTACATAAATCCTTTGTTTCATCTCCCAAAAGCAGCTTACTAAGTTATCCGGTGGTCCCAGCATCTTCTATTGAGCTATTGAGACTCAAGAAACATAATTAGTACTTGTATTTCAGTGAAACTAAAGATTGTTAAGAAATTGGAGTTATTATGGTGCAGAACGGATTTCACAGTATTTTTTTTCTATTATTATTATTATTATTTTTCCTTTGTCTACTTCAGTCATCCTATTCGACTGGGTGGTAATTATAGTTTGGGGTTCCGGGTTGCATCCTTCCTCCTTAGGAGTCCATCACTTCTCTCGTTATTCTGCATGAGTCCCGGAGCTACTTCGGCATCTAGTTTTTCCAGGTTCCTTTTCAGGGATCTTGGGATCGTGCCTATTCCTATGATTATGGGTACAGTTTCTACTGGCATATCCCATATCCTTCTTATTTCTGTTTTCATTACTTGATACTCATCAATTTTTCCCATTCTTTCTCATTTACTTTGGTGTCCCATGGTATTGCGACATCAAAGAGTGATACTTTCTTCTTGATTTTTTCAATAGCCGTCAAGTCTGATCTATAGGCACGTATCACCCTACCTGTTCTTATACCAAAGTCCCAGACGATCTTTGCCTGATTGTTTTCTGTCACTCACTCAGTTTGGTGTTCGTACCACTTATTACTGCAAGCTAGCTGGTTTTTCTTGTACAGGCTCCAGTGGAGAACATATTCTACTGAATCATGCCTCTTTTTGTACTGGTTCTGTGCAAGTTCTGAACATTTCGCTTTTTATGCGGTTAATGGCCTTGTCTTTCATATTGCACTTCCTGCATATGGGTTAGATGTTATTTCCGTCTATTGTTCTTTGGACACATCTGGTTCTTAGGGAATGATCTTGTGCGGCTGTTAGCATTCCTTCTGTTTCCTTCTTGAGCTCTCCCCTTTGTAGCCATTCCCATGTTTCATTGCTGGCCAGTTCTTTAGCCTGTCTCATGTACTGTCCGTCACTGGTTTGCTGTGCCTTTCCTCTGTTCTGTGTGTCATTCTACCATCTCTGTATATTTCTGGGTCTTTGTTTACTTTTATCAGCCCTTCTCCCCATGCACTCCTTTGTCACTCGTCTTTACTGGTTTTCAGATATTCCCCCAGCGATCTGCTCTCCCTGTTGACGCAGTCCTCTATACTTTGTAGCCCTCTCCCTCCTTCCTTTCGTGTTAAGTATAGTCAGTCTGTATTTGCTCTTGGATGTACTGCTTTGTGTATTGTCATGTGTTTCCTAGTTTTCTGGTCTATGGTGTGGAGTTCAGTCTTTGTCCACCCCGCTCCTCCGCTGTATCTGATTAGTATTGGTACTGCCTTTGTGTTTATGGCTTTCGTCATGTTTCCGACGTTGAGTTTTGACTTGAGCATCGTCTTAAGTCTGCATATATTTTGCTTGATCGTGTCCTTCATCTCCTGGTGTTTTATATCTCTCCTTCCATATTATTCCCAAGTATATGAATCCTATCTCACCCCCAATCTTCAAAATATCACAAAAGGTAGTATTATCTTTTCCATTTTTAATTGCCCACACATTCTCTAATTCGCAATTTAAACAGAGGCTGCGATGCACCCTGCTTCAGGCCACAACTACTTAGAAAACTTAAATCTTAAATAACGCTACTGTTGAATTCGATGCATCCCAAAAGTAAAGTAAAAGAAATACCCGTGTCGTCAGAAGAACGAGGCGTGGCAGCCATTTAGGGAACCATCGCTTCCCCCGAAGTGGTGCACTGACCTCTATATTAAGTAATATTGTTTGGGACCTCCTCCGGAAATGGCCTTTCCTTAGGGAACCGTTCACACGATAATGGACATTATCTTCACATCACCAGTCACAAGGAACAAAGAAGCTTATAAGGTAAACGATTATAAATTTACTCCGGCGTATTCCTTCATTCCCTTAATAACTTATATGAATATATGAAAACGGTAATAGTTCTAAAAATATCATCAGATACACACTTGTATCATACAACTAGACACGTTAAACTACCACACAAACTGGCTCAATCAGGCTTCCCCAAAACCACCACCTAAATTAACCCACACATGTAAAGGTGAGAAATTCTGCGAAGGAAACAGAAAGCTACTTCACGTCTCTTAAAGTCTCTAAGCGAAATTTTCATGATATTAATAATTAACTATTGGTAATTTTGCAACGTGATTAAAACGGTGCACAAAATTCGCTGCATTTGCAGGATAAGAAAAATATTTGTGACGATCGAATTTGACGCATTTCTGCTTTACGTCCACTGAACGCCTCTGAAATCATAAGTATCAAAAAGAATGAATTTTTCATAAAGTCAAGATATTGCGTATATGTTCATTTTTCCCCGGCTTCGGCAACCACCTTAGACCATGGCCCAAAAACCATTTATATTTTAAAAATCTCCATACTTGAATCTTTTGAGGTTCAATATTACTTTATTTTCATTACAGTTTAGACGAATTTAAGGACAAGGTCGTGACTGTGCATAAAACTTTTCCTCTTATGCCCTATCTTACTAGTATTTCCTCACTATTCTGACTATTCTCATTTACAAAATCATTCTTTACAGAGCTATAAGGGACTAGGAAGAAAAAGGATTACATATGTAATTATTTTCTTCCAAATCGGTTCCGTATTTATATCTTTATTTGTTCCCTTCTCTGTGGAGAGAGAGAGAGAGAGAGAGAGAGAGAGAGAGAGAGAGAGAGAGAAACTGAAGATCATACCATATCTATACAAGTTTTTCCAGAGACACGTCACATGAAGAATCATTACCTATGCTTTTGATGAAGTGCTGAATCAAATGGGGTATTGAAGATTATATTAAACCAGTGTATCAAAGTTTTGCCGAATCAAATAAGGGGTTGCGTTAGAATCCCATACATTCATTTACATTTGGACAGATTCAGCTTAAATGTATTTTTTTGTGATAGTCTTGGGCTAATAAATATACAACTGATACTGCATATTCATTACTGAAACATAATCTAGTCATGTCCCTAGCTGAAATTTCATGTAAAATCGATGTTAGTCTTTAGAAATATAACATTTACTTTCAGTTTTACGCAAACATTTATAACACACTTATGCCTTGAAGAAAACAGAATGCAACAGAATCGTGACCGCCTTTCTGAAAGGGCGTAACCCTCAGCAGCTGAAGAACGAATAAAATACCAAAACCAATAATCCGAGAAATAACTATTCTAAAAATTAGGGCGTGATTCAGAAATAATGTAAATAAATGAATAAATGTGCATGGAAAGAAAACATAACAAAACTAAAACCCACAAACGTAAACGACAAAAGATTATGAAAGGGCAACACAGATGATGATAATAATAATAATAATAATTAATCCTTCTAACGGAACGGGGTTTAGTAACCCTTCCCTTCCTGATGCTCTTTTCTAAGCCACAAGAGAGAGAAGAGGCTCTTTCTCCAGCGTTAACTCAGCATTCTAGATATCAGGTCATTTCCCTCCCCATCAACAATTCTGTTGATGCAGTCATTTATTCGCTACTTTCACCTCATCCATTCAAAGGAAATCCTCTTAAGCGGCCCCGAACAATTAAGGATCAATAACGCAACGTTTGCATTTTGAGGAAGCGTTCGAGGCATCGTTTTGTGTCCCATATTTTTCACTTATTGCAGTGATTTGTATCATCTTTTCTTATCAAGAGTGGCCCCTTGTGGAGCCCGGCGTATTGTTCAATACAAAAATTTATGCTTTCTTTAAAGAATCTGAATGGGAGTCCTTAACAAAAAAACTTAATATCGCGTACATTTTAACACGCCGAATAAACTGCATTTCAAATAATGGCGCTATTGAAGGGTGTTGACAGCGTCCCTTCATCCCATCTGCATTCACTTCTCAACCTTTTACTTTAGCTCCATTCCTGATACATTTCTGCCATCTCGTTGTCCAACCTTTCTTTGACCTTTTGGTACAAAGTACATATAGTATATCTTAGTTTAACCCGATCATTGAACTGATTAACAGCTCTCCTTGGGCTGGGCTGAAGGATTAGATATTTTTATGTGGCTAGGAACCAACTGGTTACTTAGCAACGAGCGGGGAATCGAGCCCGGACACTGAGATCGGTAGTCGAGCATGTGACCGACTCGTCCAACAAGGAACACCTTTTGGTACAACTGTGGGGTTTCTCCCAGTTTCCTGTTGACGGCTTTGTGTAAAGATGATCTCATTTCTTATCTGAATCATCTCTATGTCTTTCTGCCTAACCACTCCGAAAGTCTCTTTTCACTGTCTCAAGTGCTGACTGGATGGAGGAGGAGCCCCAGTCTTTGACCTCAATTTCTTTATGCGTTCAATATCTCACTCGTCATATTAATAAGGAGCCCTAGAATGAGATGTCATCTCCGGAAATTCTTTACAGAATACAGATTCATGTTACGTAATGCAAAGAATTTTTAACGCACAGAACTCATATGGGACACTATCATATCAGTATTGTTGCGATTACTATTAGTATTGCAAACGTCAACAAGGAACTCACCCATAAAGAGCTAGTGATATTGCATAGATTTTCTGTACGTAGAAGATGTAAATAACAAGAGATTTGGCCAGCTTTATAAGCAAATTTCAAACTAAATACATTACAATACAAAAACCCCTGTGTCAATTGGAAAGGCTTCCCGAAATATTTTTCATGGAGGGCATTCGGATTTCATTAGCCATGGTTTGAACAACTGATAA